>NW_021938789.1:38143678-38446269 GCF_001715985.3 Manacus vitellinus | reverse complement strand
GGAGCGGGCAGAGCGTGTATCGCTCGAGCGGCGCTCACGGCACCGCACACCCGCCTCTGCCTGCGGTAGCGTGAGCGAGGGCAGAGGGGGTGCGCCCGGTGCGATCTGTATTTGTGGTGGGGAGCACCTGCCAGCGGCGTAGGAGGGAGAAATCGAGGTGAAAGTTAATAACATTTATTTGGAGCGCGCTTTGATTGGTTGCTTCGCTCCGTTTGTCGGAGCGCGGATGTGAAACTTGGCGCCCGAGCACCTGCTTTCAGAAAGGCCGCTTGGATTCCGCGTCATGCACGTACAGGTTTTATTGCTCTGGCTGCTGACGGTGTCGGGGCTGTTTGGGAAGGCAGGGAGATGGAAGTTAATCAGTCTGCTTTCCGTTCGTGCTCCTACTCGCATGTATGTGGCGGCTCCAGGCTTTAATCCTGCAATGTAGTGACATCGTAGGAGATAGTTGTGACATCAGTGCTGGCATCGGGCATCACTGGCTAAAGCAGAAGGGAGGAGACTTAAAAAAAAAAGTAATGGTGCTTTTGTTAAATATAGTATTGAATTGCTTCTCTTCCTGTCTCTGTTATTGTAGTTTCATAAGCTACCTTTTATTTTTTAAAATTAAGTCAGTCTGGCCGGTTTGCTCTTGGTGCACGTTTTAAATGTTGTGCTGCCCTATCATGTGATTTATTTAAGAAGGAAGCAACTGTTAAAAGTAGAAATGGTATTGACTCCCTTCTGTTGACACTTGGAAACAAAACCATGTCTTTCTCAAAACATCATGTTATTAGAATGCCCACTTCCATTGACTCAAGGGCGATAATATATATGTCTTTTGGCTTTTTTTAAATGAGACCTTTTTTTGCCAGCAACCTCTGGTGTTTTTTTCTATCCCTCTTTCAATTTCTTGTAGCCACACACAGCTTGTGAAGTAGGGAGTGGGGCAAGGGGAAACTTTTCGGATTCACTTTATGGCAGTTGCTTTCAAGTTGTTGTGGACTATGCTAAATGCTATTAATAAAACTGCAATTCTCTGTGAAATGTTTTATATCCTAATTTTACAAGGGGCATGTCAAAATACCATTTTTGAAAGTCATCAGAGGAGACTATTTCTCAGTTTGGTATTGGTGGTAGCAGTTTGTGAGTAGCCATTTCTGCCTTTTGCTTCAAGTTCAACCTATGTTACTTACTGCTTGGTCACACAACTGCAGAGATAAGAAATAAACGAAGCAAAGCTTTTAAAATATGACCTTGAAATTATAAAGTTTGGTAGGACATTTGAAGAAATATATACCTCAAAATGCTCTTTATCTCCTAAAAAAAACCTTAACGGCCTTCATCTGACAGTACTGTGTGTATATTAAAAGCTAGAAAACAATTATTAAAAAAACTTCAAAAGATATTCCTTCTTTTCTAAGGACTATTAAACATTTGTGTGCGTTTGGTATAAATACACACTTTGGGATTGGTATTTGTCAAGAAACCTTGAATCTGGAGCTGGATTGGATTGTGTGAAAGGTCAGTTCCAAACTTAGAAGGTAGGTTTCTCCATTTAATAGATTGCAGGTGGATGAGCTTGGTGTAGTGACCAAGAAGAAGTAGTTTGCAAAGAAAGCCTGGGGTTTGTGGTAAGGTATTTTAAAGGATGGAGACTATAACTTAGAGGTAAATAGATTTGAATTCTGAGCAGCTGTTAATTATTCAAATAGCTGAGTTTTTTTTCTTTTCGTTGTTCTAGTCCAAGAAAAAAGGTCTGAGCTTTGAGGAGAAGAGAGCTCGCATGATGGAGATCTTTTTCGAAACAGTAAGTAACTTGTAATTATCCTGCATTTACATTGGTGGGAAAGCATGTCCTGAAAGGAGCTTAACTGCAGATCAACTCTGTATCCCAGTATGCATTTCACTGATGCCCTGTGTCATCAGTTAATAAATTACAGGCACAAAGTTTCCTTCATTTAGCTTCTAATCAGGTGGATCATCTCCTGGTGGAGCCAAGGCATGGACATGCACAGATGTGTTAAAATCTTTATGTGCTACCTATGCACATTGTCTCTTTTTGAGTCTTGTTACCATAAGAGGGACAGTAGGAGATTAGGAGGTAGCTCACTGCATTTTAGGGGAAAAGGAAAAAAAATCTGAGTGTTAGAAAAGTTGAGAGCAGACCTAGAAGAGGTCCTTGGGGGGAAGAGACCTGGAGATACAAAAGCAGAGCTTCAGTTGTATGTTATCCATATGTTATCCACCGTGTTTCACCTATTAAAAAAAGTACTGTGACCCAAGTACTTGAGCAATGTGGTGCATCTGGTGCTGGCAATCTGACCTGGGCTCTGTGTGCCCTAAGGGCTTTATGGTCTAACTAGGCAAAATATGGTGACTTTACAGTACCAAAGGAAAGAACAGGGCTTGTTACAATAATAGTATTTTTCTTATTATTTAATTCTCAAGAACATTCCAGTTCTGTTGAGGAATATGCAGCCCATTTCCCTAGCAAAACCAAAACATACAGTGTATTTTCTACTTGCTGTTGTTGGCATTGATTTAGTATAAGAAACACTCAGGCTTAGATGATGCTGTCATTTGGAACTAAATTGTCTTTCATGTTTTGCACAGAAAGATGTGTTCCAGTTGAAGGATATAGAGAAGATTGCTCCAAAAGAAAAAGGGATTAGTAAGTGTTTATGAAAGTTATTTCCCTTGAACCATTAATCATTTTTGGGGCAGGTCAAGTAGCGTAAATTTTCCTGGCTACAATTTTAGGCCTGTGGTTGTAATAATGGAAAAAATATCTAGAATGGGAAACTGGTCAATGGCAGGGCTGTAGTGTTAAAAGTGACATGGGATGGGGGCTTTCCTA
This sequence comes from Manacus vitellinus, assembly GCF_001715985.3. Lineage (NCBI taxonomy): Eukaryota > Metazoa > Chordata > Aves > Passeriformes > Pipridae > Manacus > Manacus vitellinus. The sequence continues at coordinate 38,443,430 of NW_021938789.1, read as the reverse complement.
GGCTCTAAGTTGCTTGACTTGCAGTGACTTTCAGTGTATGAAATCATTATATGCACTCGGGTTTTAAAGATCTGTTTGTAATGTCATAAATATTTTAAAATGCTAGTCCAAACATACACCAACAGTGTTCTGTTGAGCTGTTCCCCTCCAAAAATGGCTGGACAGCTGTAGATGGAAGGAGTTTTTCTTTTCAATGAAAGCCTTCCTCATGAGATCCATTGGTTTAGGATTAGGTCCAAGAGGATTTATCTTATGCTGTTGAATTGTTTTATATGTTCCTCATTCTTCTTCCTTCTATGTTCATTGACAAAAGGGGGGCAAAGCAGAATGTTCATGTAGTTACCACTGTCCTTGACTGTCATATCTTGGTGGCATTGCAAGAGTAAATGAACTTGCTGAAAGAACTGCAGATGTAAATATCACAAAGCTGAGTTTTTCAATTGTGTCAGCAGCTAACAGGCACTCATGGGCTTCTGAAGAGACGTGGTGCTTGTCTTGATTGGTTTGCAAATGCGTATATTCAGTTGTAATTTGTGGTAAATACAAGCAGTAGAATTTAATATTTAAAAATCAACTGTAGAGTTTCTAAAACCATTAACATCTTTGAATAATCCAAAGTCATCCAGCCTCTGCATATGAAGGCATTTAGCCACACAACACAAGCCCCAGTTACTCTGAAAAGAAAAATGACTAGCCTGTGGAAAGGCCCCGTCCTGGCATCCAACCTATGGCTTCCAAAACATAGATTTTGATCTGGGATCCCTTTTAGACTAGAAATTGAACATCAAATACCAAAACCCATAAATGAGCTCCAAAGTCTTTATATCTTCAACACTTGAGGATAATATAACGATTTTGCTTTGTTAACAGGCATCATTTTTTAAAATGGTGACTTATACCACAGATTTGCTAAAAAATTATCAATTATGTTCAGAAACGCTTTGGGTCCTTGTAACTGCAGGTGAGGTTCTGTATTGGAACAAAATCAAGAGTAGAATCTGTCCCTCCTGAGTCTGTAGACACATGGCTTTAGTACCTCTGCTGCTATTAAATGCTTTGATAAGCATTATGAAGTGAAATGTAATTACACTCCTAATCAAGAAATTGTAAATTAATCCATATTAAAATTAAGATTGCAGACAACTTCTGAAGTACCTCTCATGGGTTTGTTATGGTATTGTACTGTGCTATGCGTGTATGTTGTATGGTACTCATGAGTGGTGTTTTGCAAATAACTGTTAGCAGATGTGCAGAATAGCAGTCTTGAGGAACAAACTGCTGATTTCAAAGAGATTCATGCTTTCAAGGGAAGCTTCTGGCATGGTGGGTGTCCTCTTGAAATCTTCTAGCTAGCTGACTAATATTAGAGTAAAATATTCATACAGGTGATTATAGATGGTGGGTTGTTTATTCATAATTCTCCATAGTTTAGATGCTATGCAGTTCTAATTTGATATTTTTGCTTTTGTTAGCCTCGATGTCAGTGAAGGAGATTCTGCAAAGCCTAGTTGACGATGGCATGGTGGACACTGATAGAATTGGAACTTCCAATTATTTCTGGGCTTTTCCAAGTAAAGCTCTTCATGCCAGGAAGCGTAAATTGGAGGAGTTGGAGTCTCAGGTAAATTTATTTTATGAAAAATACTTCTTTATCTGAATGGGTTTGCTTTTCTTATACCCCCTGATCATTCTTGTTTATATCTCTTGTGTACAAATGTACATGCCCACACACAAAGATTTTTACTATAGGAATTATCTGTCACACATGGTAGGATGTTCTCATTATCTTACTGTCACATCAGAAAAATGTTGGAAGTTCTTGTTGGAGCTTGAGAACACTTTTTATCTATTTGGTGCTGGAAGTATGTTATTCATGATGCAAAGTGTCATTTAAGGACTCAAAATATTTAGGTAGTGTATGGTTTTGTGTCTCTTACATAATGTAGGCCATCCTGTGGTAATAATGTAAAAGTCATGAGTGCTGAAATGCATAACCTGAGTAAATGTGGCAGTGGTTTCTCATTATGGCCATTGTGCTTTCCTCTCTGCTTTATCTATGGCTTAATTTGTGAGCACTTCTGTAATCCCATACTGTACTTATAGTAGGAGAGAAGAACAAATTGGTCATGAATCAAGGAATCAAAGAATGGCTGAGGTTGGAAGGGACCTCTGGAGACCATCTAGTCCAATTCCCTGCTAGAGCAGGTTCACCTGGAGCAGGTTGCACATGATCACATCCGGGTTATAAGAGAAGGAGACTCCACAGCATCTCTGGGCAGCCTGTTCCAGTGCTCTGTCACCCTCGAAGGAAAGAAGTTTTTCCTCTTACTTACATGGAACTTCCTATTTGTGCCTGTTGACTCTTGTCTTCTCACTGGGCACCACTGAAAAGAGTCTGGCTCCATCCTGTAGACACCTGCCCTCACAGTCATCTCTTCTCCAGATGCACAGGCCCAGCTCCCTCAGCCTTTCCTTGTAAGAATAGTGCTCCAGTCCCCTCATCATCTCCATAGCCCTCTGTAATTGCTTGTCTTTCCTGAATTGGGCAGAGCACTCCTGATGCAGCCTCACCAGGGTGGAGTAGAGGGGAAGGGTAGGCTCTTCTGCAGAAGAGCAAGGCAGTCTTTTGTTGCAGCATTGCTGTTCTGTTGGTCTGGTTCTTAACTACTTCTTAGGAACTGTCTTTCTTGCTTCTTCTAATGGGAGTGGGAAAGCATCTGTTTTTCAGTTTATTTGCAACGGGAGTATACGATAACAAGATCAACAAAATAGATTTATGAGACCATGTGTGATTGCACCACAACACTGCCAAGTTTTCCCGTGCTTATTTAGCATTATAGTCTTTAATAAAAAAATCATTTGAATTAATGCAAAATTATTGGTAGCATCTGAACATTTTTACAGACTTTGTTTTCTTCAGGCATAGCTCTGGTATCATCATGGCCTTCTTATGTGCAGTGTTGTCAACTTCAGCTACTTCATTATATTTATACAATTATATCAAGATAATTAAAAAAAAAAAAAGTTTTTTTCCCCAGCTTGAATTGAAAAAGGAGTTTGATTTAACTGGATATAGTTGCACTGTTTTCAAGGATGGACTTAATCTGGCACTACTGAGCTTAAATTAATTTTTATGAACTGGTAGTAACAATGCACTGATTCTTACTCCAGTGAAGTTTCATCTGTCTGAAACAAGAGATTAGTTTAACTCTGCACTGACTTGGAACTGAATTCCCTAGCAAAGTTACTCAACTTACTAGTATATTCATGAAAGTTTTAGATCAGGCTGTTTACTCTGCCAGAACATAAATGCCACCTGAGCAATTGAACAAATACATGCCAGAATTCTGTCTCTGTTCACCAAACGGTCTGGTGCCATTGTCTTGTTCAGTGCAAATGATTTGCTCTTGTGATTTTTCTGTTGTTGCTCATACTCCATATTATACTCAAGTAGCTGAATGAAGGAGTTGGTTGGTTCTCTGCCCTTGGGCCTAGTCCCATCATGAATTTCAAAGATAATTGGTCAAGCAGGTCTCTAGCATACCCTGATGAATGTCTTGCAGAATCCAACTAATGTGTTCCACCATAAATATCCTGGAGTTATCTACAAAAATATGCTGTACTGCTTTAAATGTACTTTTACATTATTAAACACAAAACCGTCTATTATTGTGGAATTATAATAAGCATGTAGTTACTGTATTGTAACATCATTTTATGATTATTTCTGTGTAGGAAGTAAACCATGCTGATATGAACAGTTTTGCAACATAAAACTATTAAAAAGAAATATTTTTATACCAGACCCTCATTTGCAAACCAAGTCCTGCTCCTTGTATGTGGGTTTATTGGTATAAGAGCTCTCTTTAGACCATGTTATGAGTCTTGTAAAGTACTTCTATTCATTACCTCGCTTTTCTGATGAGACTTGAAATGTTTCAGCATTTCAGGGAAAAGCATTTTTACTAGCTGAACATAACTTCCCTGTTGACACAGTGGAAAGATGGCATTTTCAATTTATAGCTCTCTGAACATTTTTACAAGATGATAACAGATTCTGTCTGTGAGTTCAAATTAGCTGTTTTGGTGTTTGTAGTCTTCTTGATGTGAACACATACAGATTTTCTTAAGGGTTTCTAAACCCAGTCACCGTGTATCACAAAACTTCCTGTCAGAACATGTAAAGCAGAAGAAAAAAGTCAGCTATTTTACCATTTCTGTTGCATGTTGCCTTTGATCATTCCTGTATACAGCTTTTGGCATGCTGAGAAATATGCTTTGTTTCTGTGTCTTGTCCAGATTGATTGGTAACTTGTGAGTTGGTCTCCTTCTTTAGCAGTTAAAAGCCAGAATCAAGCTGCCTTACTTAAAGCATGTTTAAAAATCCAGCAGTTTAGTTCATACTGCAGTTAAGGCTTTTTACCAGGAGACAATATCTTTGTCTCCTGAGGGTAAATAGTGAAGGAAAGGAGTGATCCCTAATGCTGAACTAAGACATTTGAAAATAATTTGGAGGAACAGAACAATCTTCTCCGTGATGCAAATCCTTCTATTAATTCATATCACTGAGGCTTAGGTTTGACAGGTTGGGCCTGCTACAGGACCTTTTGCCTGCATACATTGGTACTTCAGCATGTTCTAGACAAGTTGCTCATAGCATTCTGTATCTTACAGAACTTGTGATTGTGGGGAGGCTGGTTTGGGAACTGTTCTTGAAAGAGTTCTTTTGTTTCAGATTTTTTAGTGATTAATAAGCCACACCCCAATTTACTCAGTAGCAAAGAAGTCTGACTCAGTATTCATGATGAAGAGCAAGCCAGTTTTGCCCAGATGTTTGAAGTTGCACTTCACAGGGCTTCTGGTATACCCTAGATTTTTTTTCTATAAGGATATATGACATCATTAGTGTGATCCCTTTGTGCAGCGCTATGACAATTAAAAATAATGCTAAAGTTTCTTGACAGCTCACCTCCCTGACCCCACCTTTCAGCTTGCTTTTGTGGGGGCAGGTGTTTGGAGAGGGGCACTAATCCCTGAACTTATATATGTGGCAAACTTGTGCTGATCTAATTAGGTTTAGGATCTTGGTGCTGCCCTCTAACTCAGAGTTACTGTTTGGACTTCTTCCTGTTTTTCTGAAAAGCAAGGACAGCAGATGCTTCTGCTGCTGTTTTTTCCAGTAGCTCACAGAGTAAGAGAATTGCTAAGTAGGTGCCTGTGGAGTTTGTATTGATTTATTTTGCAGTGACATGGCTGCTTTTAAAGGTTTATACCTTCTGCCAGATGTTTGTTCTTCATCTCTTGGTTATGCTTATGCAGCTGTGAAGGGGACCACTGAAAAAGTGAAAGAAGTTGGAAGTTGCATTGTAGTTAGATGGGTTTATACACACATTTGGTTTGTTTGCATGTGGCAGTTGCATTTAGTTAGATGGGTACAGCTATGAGATGGTGAAACCATAGCAAGGGTGTGGACTGAGAAATACTGTTTTAACAATGTTTGTAAGTGAAGAAATTTTTAGTGGAACCTCACCTGTCCAGAGAGCTGTGGAAGCTTTACTGGCAGGGTGCTTAGGTTGTGAGTTTTTTCCTTTAATAAGAAAAGGATATGGTTTTATTCTTTATCAGTATTTTCCTGCTGTATTCTGAAGCTTTGAGTAACCTGTGATCACTTATAGTTAGATAAAATGAGATTTTATTCTCGGCATAACAATATTGGATGCTTGGGGTTTTTATTAAACTAACAAAGAATTTGACTTGCACCATGTAACAGAAAGATCATCATTTATTGGTGATTCCACTGCTTTTTGTTGATTGTGTAGCCTGCATAAAATGAGGAGACTGGATAATGACAGCCATGTTCAATCTTGGGCAAGAGCTGCCAATGTGTTTCATAAAATTAGCTCCCTTGCGTATTTGGGGTTTTGTATTGTTCTGCTGGATGTGTTGTTGCAGAAGGGACATGAATGTGAAGGATATGTTGCCTGCTAAAGAGGAGAAGACGTATGCAGCCAAAAACTTGACAACAGTGTTATCAGGTAGGAAATGGCCTATCAATGAGTGAGGAAAAGAGAAACCTTTCTGATGTAGCCGTAGTATAAACAGATTCAGCTTAGATTTTCTTTCATTTTTTCGTCTGTGTCTTGGGTAAACACTTGCAACTGTTCTAGGTGATTTAATGCTGGTTTGCATTTTGCTTTGTAGTGGCTTCAATTAAGCATTAATTGAAGTAACTAGTAACAGTGAGCCTTTGTCTCACAAGGGCTGATGAGTCTGCAAACCATGATCCTCAGAAGCCATGAGGAGTGTCCCATCTCTCCAGCACGTTGTCTGCCATAACCAGTGTGACAGAGGGCATCTCAGCTGGAGTTGCACAGGGCAGGTTTAGTACTGACATGGCAGGGCCTAAGGGAGGCAGAAGCAATTTCAATGGTCCTTGGTGACATTGAAGAGTGTCTGGCATTCAGTATGACAGGCATATATGTTGGAACCATAAGGTTATAGAGGATTGCCATAAGCATAATGTAGTACTTTAAGCAGATAGGGACCTGAAATACCAAGTACTTCAAAGATATTGTGGTTGTTAGTGTAACTATTGAGAGTATTGGGAGTACTGTAGTCCAATAGCTTGGGGAAACAACCAGTTTGCTTCCTTTCCTCCGTCTGGTGTTGTAACAGTTCATTTCACTGTTCAGTTCAAACCCGTTCATTTCACTGTGTTATTGTTGTTTGTCTCACCTTATTTCTCCTGGTGTTGCTTTCCCGGGGGTTAATCTTTTGTATTCTTAGGCTTTGCAAGGGAAAGTTTAACAGCAAACAGTATTAGAGCTTCTGTTCCAACTGAGAGCAGGATGGTGTCATGTTGCACTGCAAAAAAGATTGAACAGAATCTTTGCGAGCAGGATACAGGATGGACTTTTTGTGCTGTTTCCTGTGCTCGCATCAAAATACTCATGAGCAACAGAGATTTGAGAGTTTATGGCAATTTTTTTTCTCCCACCAAGCATTGCATTGGGCCAGTGTTAATTAAGATAAAAAGGATTAGTTGATGTTTCATTCCTTAAATCCCTGCCCTAGGGTTGGTAAGAGGAGGGATTTTCACTTCCCATGACTTGTATATTGAGCCAAGGGAAGTATTTAGAAGTCAATACATCCTAACTCTCATTTGGCAGCTAGTTTAAAACAAAACAAAACAAAAAACCCTACCGAAAAACCAACATGTTGAAATAAAGTGACTTCATATGTATCAAATTGATTGTACTTATGAGCATTGAAATATGAAAAGCAAAAGGATTTATTTTAGTAAAAAAATAACCTGAGGCAATGCTATATTAGGAAATGCTTATGTTAGGAATGCACATTGTTTGAAAATAGTTAATGGAAAAAAATAATCGTATTGTGAGTAGTGTGGCTTGAATCATCCTGAAGATATTTGACAACATAACTAAAAGGAGAGAACCATGTTTGTTTAGAATGCACACAGAACATTTTGAGTTTTAACTATCAGAAAGTTCTTTCAAGATGCAGCTTGGGTTTATTTCTATCCTTTTAGGTGTATTTTTCCTCCTTAAATACTGTGACTGGGTTACTGCATGGGAAGTTGTTAAACAGAGTCCGATTGAGACCACTGACTGAAGTTCAGGAAACTTCTGCTGCCCAAACTGTTTCAGTCTGAGCAGCCTCTTCCTTAATCCAGTTGATTCACTAAGTTGTTGGGGTATTTCCACAGTTTGATTGCTTCTGGACTGCAAGTAGGTACAAATGCTCAGTGGTGGCTGGCTAAAAGCAACCCTGAATGGAGGTACAAATCCGTGGAGATGTCATGTTCAGTGAGGAGTAATAAGCCTGATGGTGCTTGGAGTCGGGTGATGTTGCTGAAGCTGCTGGACAAGATGTGCCCTGGCTGCCGCTTTGAATCAGTAGGGAGTGCCTGCAGGCCCTATTGTTGTGAAGCAAGCTTTTGGCATTGCTTTGTACCTCAGCAGATGGTACACTATCGGCCCTTACCAAAGCTCCTTGCATACCTCAGGTCTCTATTGCAATTTTCAGCCTCTGACGGTTCTGAATTCAGGATCTCACTGGGGGTTTTTTGCCTTATGGAAGTGATGAGCTGTTCTTACAGGTGCATGTGCAACACCTTTAGAATCCATGACCTAATGCTTTTGACAGAACAGGTTATTTTTTTGGATGTAAGATTTTCACATTATGATCAGTTGAAAAGCTGTAGTAATGCAGTATTCAGTGTGTTTTTAAACAACTTTTTTCATTTATCGAAAATAAAGGACTTGCAGGCATAAAGCGTCTTAAGGTTTATCATGATTTTAAGCTTTACTGAAATACCTTTTAGAAAAGCTCAACGCTATCTTTTTGTATATATTTTATTAATGATAGGGAGTAGGTGGCGTAGTTAAAGAATTGTCCTCTAAAACCAGAGAAGTACATCAGAACTTCTGCAGCTAATGCCTGTGACTTGTGTTAGGAATTATTTATTTAGGCGTTTTTCTCGTTCATTGATTTAGACATATGTATGCTTACAATTTAATTTTGCTAGCTTGAAGAAAATATAATAGATGTCCCTTTCCAGGAAAAATAAAAGTCTAATTGCTAAAGATGTCTGTCTTTTAATGCCCATTATAAGGCCTTGAGCAACCTGGTCTAGTGGGAGGCATCCCTCCCCATGGCAGATGGTCTTTAAGGTCCATTCCAACCCTTAAGATTCTGTGATTCTATAATATATAGGCAGGATCCCAGTGTGTTGACTAACGTGTTAGAGCAGTCTTCCCATATCCATGCTGGGCCTCCCTTTTTCCCTCTTATTTGAGGACATGTCATTTAGCTTTCTCCTTATTTATTTAGTTATTCTTCCTTGGGTCAGCCTGGCCACTTTGATAGTCTGCAGCCCCAGTGTGCTGAGTGATTCCATTTAATTCTGCCTCACTTTTTTTTTTTTTCTCTTGCATAGTCATGACTCTCCCAACAGAGGCAATTAGTGACCCCTCCCTGCTGCAGGCTTTCACTCACCTGTACACTTTATTTGAACTAAAGGACTAGACTCATAAAGAAAAGGCCCACTGCAAAGCTGGTATGGTCTGACTAGTTAACGTCATACCATCCAGAGGGAGCTGGAGCAGTGAAGAGCTCCCTTTAAAACAAGAATTTGTTTAAAATTTAAGGCTGAGAATTTGCATCATTTAAACATTGCAGATACGTTGATTTTATCTGTGCTGGTTTGTTTGTTGATCCTGTAAAGCTTATTCTCTGGATTAGTCTCCTGGAAAATGCTAATAACATTTTATTTGAACAGTCCAGGGTTTTTGTTAGCCTCTTTGCATCTTGCATGTGAAAAATGGTGATGCCTTGAAATGATTCTGAATTTAGTAAGTCCTAAAATGTCCAGCAGAGAATACTCTTCTAATGCTGTAATTTATTAGAGCCTTCTGGAATTATGTTTTATGGCATGCTACAAAGCCCTGGAGACTATGCTTAGTTACTGCTGTCATGGCAGACTTCTAAAAATACAGTGCTCTGGAGGCTTCTGGTGGAATTAGCAACTTCATAATTTGGTGTTCATTAGTTGAATTTCATGCTTTTCCTTTTACTAGCTGTTCATATGTAACTAGATGGATGGCAACTGTGAAGTGTAGATTTCCCTTTCCTTCCTTCTGGATGAGCATAAGGTAAAATTGGCATGATTTAAGAGCAATTTTTTTTTTAAAAACACTGCCTCTGTAGGAACTCTAAAGATTATAAAATAGGTTTGAAGAAGATTCCTATTATATTAAAAAGGATATATCATTACCGTCCCCCACTAGTGTATATTATATATTCTTCCTGATATAATGGAGGAAAGAACAACAGGTTTTTCAAACAGTGTTTTCTGTGAAACTGTCAGTTTTTTGGGTGATATCATCTCACAGTTTACCTCTTCGAAGAGGCTTGCATACTGGCTGCTGACTTAGTCCCTGACATTGCAATGAAATTGTGAATCTGAAATGAAAAGAAACTGGGAGTAAACACGGGGCTTGCACCCCAGAAGCCCGGTCAGAGCTGGCACAGATGCAGCCCTGCATGTCTCCCTGTGCCCCACAGTGGGCATGGCAAGTGTGAGTGACAGTACAGCATATCAACAGAAACCCTGTATCCCAAGGAAGTTTAAAGGGTTAGGTGTTCTGTGCTGTCTGGAAGTTTGCCTCTGCTATAAGGCCAGGAGCTTCCAGCCTAGGGATAGGGCAGAGGCAATACTACTTTCAAAACTGGATTTGATGGACACAGTTAGTCATAATCCTATTTAATTTGAACTTTGACTTTCACCTTAAAATCTTGTAATTCAATTAATAAAGCATATTTTATTTTAGAAAATTAGCACACATGCAGAAATAAACTACCAGCATGCAATTATAGAAGTCTACATTCATAGCATTTTCTTCTTTTGAAAGGAATTAAAAAAAAATTAGAAAAAAAACAGAGTATAAAACCAAAATGTGTGAAGTTATTTTGAACAGGGAGGCTTTAGAGGAAAGGTCTTCCTTATAACAGCCAAACAGCTCGTTATTTTTGAACACATGGTAATTCCATCAAAGACTGTTCTATGTATCAGGAATTGTTGATGACTTGGTTATCTGTCTGAGCATTACTTAAAAATGATGAAATTGGCAGGAGTGAATTTGTAAGACTGCTGTCAAAACTCTGAAATTTGATAGATGTATTTTACTGACACTTTTTATTTTACTGATAATATCTCAGTGTAGAATTTGGGCATTTTTAAGAGTCTGTGGAATAAAGTTTGATTTGTTTTTTGTAGTATTTAAGCAGGACTTGAGCTCAGGGAATATCAGATGAATAATGTGTTTTATCTTGGGACTGTCTGTATGTAGTCCCTGAAGGCATTGTCAGTGTATAGCCCAGCTGCTTAGGATAGCAATCTTTAAAAACCCTTTAGGGAAAAATTAAAACTTTTCTTCTTTCTCTCCCTTTCTTTTTAAGGGAAAATATTTTTCAATGTTCTTTTTGCCTTGAACAGATCTGTTAACTATCACCTTGGACATTCTGGGTTTAGTAAATACACTAATTGCAGTAACAAGCATATCCTTCATGTCCAGGTATTCAAATTTTCTATAGCTCTGTCAGTCATGTGAATGTCTTTCGAAGTTCTTTCAGCTTTCCTTATTAGACTACTTGCATTTGAGAAACAATGTTGGAGAATAAGGTGTTTCAGCTGTTTTTCTGTTTTTTTGGGGTGGGTTTTTTGGGGTTGATTGGGGCATACTTGGTATCTGTTTCTGAGTAGACAGCCATCTGTCCCTCAGGTCGTGCCAATTATGCCAACTCTGAAAGCAGCCACAGAAATTCAGTTCTTTTATTCAGCCTGCACAACTGTTTCTTTCACCTTTTGTCTATTAAGGAGGTTGGCCTGAGGTGGTTTTTTTCTGTTGCATAACTAGTACTTATCAAATGATGTTGCAAATGAATGAAGCAAAAACAAAAGCTCATGACAAGACTTCTCTTAGTAAACTTTAGCTTAATTATTATGGCAAATCTAAAAACATGGAAAACAATTGAATTAAAAACTACCTTTAATGTAAAGGGGTTTACTATATAGGAATAATCTTTAAAATAATTGAAACTAGCAATATAAAGCTTGTACCTGGATGGATGAAGGTTCCAGCAGAGGGGGAATTCCTCACTTAGTTTTTTCTAGATAACCCACGTTCTATTTTATTTAACAAAAAGAAAAATGACTCATCTTGTATTCAGCATGACCTGAGAATAGAGCCATGCCTAATTTACCATGTGATACTTCAGTCTCACCCTTATGTGTTAGCGTGCTAAGTAAATCAGGGTTATAGGACTAAATTTATTCCTGGAATACAAAATTGATTGTGTTTGTGGTAGGGGCAAGTAAGTCAGTATTACCCACATGAATACTCAACCAAAACACATAAATACTGCCTATGAGTGCAAAGTTCTAACTTTGGAATTATTATTTTTTGAGAATCTTTGTAGTGCTTAGTTGTAAGGACAGTTATATGGAGAGTCTGATACTTATTCAGTTAGTTCCCTGAAAACCCCTTCGTTTATTTAATATGTGTGTCTGATACTTTTTTTAATCACTGACATAAGCTACAGTCCTAAACCAAAAAAAATACCCACTCGTTACCTCTTCAGTACTTCATTAAAAAGACAGAACTTGCACACTGGCAGGATTAGCAGTATGATATTTTGGAACAGGTATCATTCACTTTAAAAAACCAGTGCACCAACCTTTCATTTTGAATAGCAAATATAATGTGTTATGGGTCTCCTTTTTCTCCAGAAAGTTACGTTTATTTCCTATTTTCTCCCAACTTATTGAATTGACTCTTTCAAAGATTTCATTTAAAATGAGGTAATCTTTACGTGGTAAAATTTGTAGTATGCGTAAAGAGAAGAGTGTTCTGGGATTGAACATTTTTCCAGTATACCTATAATGCAGTATTTAAGAAAAAAAGTTCTTATGAATACAGAAATATGGTGAGCCCTAACTCTTCTCTTTTTCTACAGTCTGTTTTTCATCCATTTTATGGTGTTCTCTTACTGAAAAAAATCTTGTTTCTTTTTCAGTTTCTGAGTTCAAATTCTTATTCCAAATTGCTTTGATCTCTACTCTTGTTCTCACCTGTATTTCCGGAACTATTTCAGTTTCCTAGTTGCTCCTTCTAAGTCCCAGCAAACACAAATCACTACTTCATATTGCTGAAATAACTTCGAGTGACTTGGGGTAAGACCTTGCATGCAGCTTTTCTCTTCCTTTCACAAACATTAAAAGAAAAAAACCAGATCTTTTAATCGTATTTACATAACAAGTGTATGTTTGGTATCTGTGCCTCACTAAGGGTACATCACATCCCTGATTAAAGTCCCAGTGGACCTGGTAGCTGCTCCTGCTGTAGTTCAGTTCACTGGATGGAGTATATGGAGAAATGACGTTTCACGGGTGGTGTGCTGCATCCTGAGAGCAGAACGGAAGCTGCAGTATTGCAGGCCATGGTGGAGCTCTCTCCTCTGCTGTGACCACAACTAGCTGACTGAAAAGTTTGCTTATGTCTCTTTGGAGGCCCTTGGAAGTATGTATTTGTGACCGTGTATGTAAAAGAAGTAGCTGTACGCTTACTTAGTGTAGTACTTTAGAAGGCAGTTCAGCACTTCAGTCTGTTACCCTTTGGAACTTTTCTTCCTCTTGAAAGTTTTATTGTTTTAGTCAACAGTAATTGCTGAGTGGTTCCTTTTTGCATCGTTCTGTGCCTTTCTTTTAACACAACTGGTCTGTTTTCAATATTTCCAGGTTGTTCTTTGGCTGTTGATCTTTGCATTTTTGCTCTCTATATATTATTAGGCTGCTTTTTGGCTTCAGTTTTTTTATCTATCTTTAGAATCTAGAGGAATGCTTTGAAGTACTTTCTCTCCATGCTGTCTGTCAATTCCATTTAAGTTTTTCAGTAGTGGGTTAGTTTTAATAACTACTGCAAATATCACCCTAAAACTCTTGAACTGCTTTTGTATAAGCCAAAAGAAAACTAGCCTTGCCTTTAGCCTGAAACAAAGCACAGTGAGCTTCAAACCTAAAGTAAATAACTTTGCAAGTTACAAACAATTAAAAAATGGATGTTTTTATTCTTTTGTAGTGCCACAGTGAGTGATGCTCACTATAGCGGTAGTTTTTAATACCATTTCTGGTTGAGTGTTTTGGCTGAAAGAAAACCAAATGTATGATATTTCTCTTTAAGACCATAATGACAGTGGGCTAACAGCTGTGAGTGCTCTTGGTGGTTAACATATGAGACCTTGGTTTGATTCTTGTCCACTGAACATACTCGGGGTATGTGTTTGCATGGCTTACACGAGGTTTGCAGATATTTTAATATGCTAGTGAGACAAGCTACATGTTTGGTGGGATATTGGTGGTTAGAGTGGTTAAGAACTAGGAACCAGTAGGCATAGAACCAACAAAAACTTGGGCTGGAGAAAAAAAAATCGCTTTTTATTCTAGAATAAAAGTCTATCAGGCAAGTTTTGAGAAGGAATAGAACTGAAACTGCTGCTGTTATGTGTTGGGGTTAATGTTCCTTTTCCAGATGTACAGCACTGACTTGCTGAAGTGGAACCCTGGTATTAATGTGTTCATACTATATTATAAATTATGTGTGTACGTCTAATCTGTATCCTTTGATACAAAGCAGACCCCAAGGCCTGTGATGGAACTGATGGTTATCATCAGCACATAGCACTTTCCACACACAAACTGCTGCACAAATGTATGGCTAAACATTGTGAAGCCTTTGCAGAGTAGGAAAAATCATCCCTTTGGGGGACTTTGGATTGCATTAATGTCTAAGCTAGGCCAGTGGTCACTTAATTGACCACACTGGTCTGTAAAATTAAAGAAACTGTTCCCCAGATCTCCTGTTTTATAGATGTTAGTTACTTTCTTCATTAAACCGTCTTCTTGCAGGCTCCCAGTGTGTTTTGAAAACACTGAAAATGCTCTTGTGAAGAATCTTTTTAACTTCTTAATTTTTAATTATTTAGTCTCCCCTCATTCTTTGAGCAGTTTTCCCCTAAATGATATTTTTGCCACTTACTTGCATCTTGCTTAATCATATGCTGATTCAGAGCAGTCAGGTAGACTGGAGACATGAAGCTTTCTGTACTTCTTTTCCATACCTGGTCACCTACACTTGTGGCACAAAGTTGTTCATGTGTCAGACCAGTGATCTCTTTCAAGAGACATAGAGGAGAGACAATATCTTCTTCACTGGATCAGTCTCACTGCTATTGGCAGGAGTCACATTCCTCTGAGTGGTTAATGTCCCTTGAGAAATTGTTTGCCAGTTCCCTTGAAAAATGCCCCAAGGTTGCTCCAAAGATTGAAATATTCCATCTGCTACTATTGTTCTTTGCAATCATGCTTTTCTACAACTGGTGAGTGGGAAGGTAAGTTACCGTATTTGTCCAGATGTCATCCTCTGCTATCATACATACACAACGCTTGCAAATTCTGCTTTTTCTCTTATTGCCCTATAACCTGTCAGCTGTCATCTGCCATTTGCCCTTACCTTTCAGTTAAGTATTGTATCATCTGTATACATCCTTCCTCAGATTCCTTTATCCTTGCTGATTGTCTTTCCTTATTACAGTTATTTTCAGCTGTGTTACCACCTCTGTATCCAAGCCTTCCTGCTTCTCCCTTTGTCATAGATTTCTTGCACAGACCCTGGCCATCTGTTCCTACCCTTTGTATCCTTATCCTGCGTTAGCTTTTCTTCAATATCTTGCCGCCTTCAGCTATGCCTTTCCTTATTCTCATCTTTTGTTTGTTGTCATGGGGATGCTCACTGTGACTTCCAAATAATACACAACGAACTGTGGTTTCATTTTGTTTTGTAAATTTTTTGGTTGTGAGGACAATTAAAAAACCGCAAAACATCCAAAAAATTAAAATCTGTGAGAGAAGAAAGCTAAATCTTAAATAAGATTGTGTAAACATCATCTTTGCTTTTAGGCAGATGAACCTCATGGCACGACAATCTTGCATGTTATTTAGGTGAGAATCTAAGAAATGTCTTTCTCTCCAGAGTTTGTCATTAGTGTCTCTTTCATGATTAAATTATGTAGAATACAGAGGATCAAGAAAATAATAAGATGCCATACTGTGAAACATGCTTCCAAGCTGGAAACCAGGTTTTATGACTTGCAATGCCCTGAGAGCTCCTTCTGTGCATCCATTTTAGTGAATGCAAAAAAAATTCCTTTAGAACTTCGTAAATATGAAAAAACAGGGAAAACAACACCTTTATGGCCTCTCTTGCAGAGAGCGTCAGCTTCTTCTTTGCACTTGTGGTATAAGGGCCTAGATAAGCTCCTTGTCTTCTCTACCTCCTCTGCCAGTTTTGTACCAGAAAAATTCTTTGTTCAGAGGTGCCAAATGATGTGTGCTCTGGCGTTTGTCTTCCCTGGGCTTTGTGAACTGCAAACTGCACCTGAGTACTTGTCCTCTTCTGAACTGTATAATCCCTCTGTTCAGTATGGCATAATGTGGGGACTAACACACCTAATTTGTTAAGAATTTGGAAAGCCCAGCAGGAGTACTGTTTAGCTATCCACCAAAATTAAGACGTTGGTGTACTTCAAGCCACATACTGAAACCTACACTGTCTCTGTGGTTACTCTCACTGAGAGCAATAACTAAACAACGGGACATATTTTTCCTCAAATTATGTATGTCTTACCATTAGTATATTTTCTATGTAAATTGAAGAAAAACTAAAACTTTCTTTTAGAAAGGAAGCTTTCTTGTCTGTATGTATGCTTACACATGCATGAACACAGAAAGAGTAATTATATTCAAAAATTGGACTATAAAAGGAACCACTAAACCCAGTGAGCTGCAGTTGGGCTGGGTCCTAATCTATCTGGACCACCAGCATGGAGTTTCTTTTCTGGCTTTTCTGTTCTGGCTGATGTCCAAGACTTGGCAATAAGCTCTGCCTGATATTTATTATGAATCTACTTTTAATATATATTTCTGAAAATACGAACCGAACATTAATTTCAATAGAAATTGAGAAGTGACTATAGGTCCAAAACCATTCAGTTTGCTTTGTATGAATGGGGCCTTGGTGTTTCAGCTGCATGATATAAATGATATGGTTAAATTATCAAGGCTAGGGATTGCAAGAAATGTCTAGAAATGCTTTTCCACTCAGTGGGATCCTCAGTAAGAAAGGGAATGTAGAAGTGGAGGCTTCGTGTGAAGGGTTTTGGCGTAGGGCAGAATAAAACCTGGGCTCTGACAGCCATCCTTGTTGTTTTCACAATTAGTCTGATATACTGATGTTCTACCTGACTGGTGCTCGAAGCATCTTGAAACTAAACCAAAAAGTACTTAAAAAGCATGCTGTTGTTTCTCCTTTGTTTTTTCTTTTCTTTTTTTTCCCCTTTTGTATTGATTTCAAATGCAGTAACTGGTTTTCAAACTATATTTTACTAGTTTTTTTTTTTTTTTTCAAATTCTCATTCATCTCATTTAATATTTCAAGAGGCTTTGTCCGATGCTGTGTATATGTCAAGTCATATGTCCTGCTCAGCTAAAAATAGTTTCCAAAGTATCTCTGGAAAACTGCCAACTAAATTGGAAGGTCCTGGTTCAAGATGGGTGGCAGGTTAATGGAGAGAGATCTCTCTTTCCAAATTTATTTGTCCTGGAATAACAGGAAAATGTAAGTATTCACACCAACCCTGTGAGATGTGACTTCTGTGAGATTCCTCTACCTCAGATGTGAAGGAGGAGAACTCTGTGAGGTCTAGGAGTGTGAGGGAACACAGTAAAAGGGGGCCATCGCTTTACAGGCCTTTGAGCTATAGAGGCTTCTGTTCACCAGCATGTAAAAGGGATTGGGGCCATGCCAGTGGCGTATCAGACTTTGGGAATACCAGTGTCAGCTGCTGAGCAGGTGAACCTGTTACAGCTTTTGTCACTGCTTCCATTGAATAGGGAGAGCTGGAAAAGGACCAAAGGGAATCATCTAATCCAAGGCCTCCATATTATGGAGTCCTTTGCATAGCGATGCCAGATCATGGTATGAAATAGGAGTTTGGTCCCATGCTGAACATGCAAGATTATGTGCCACCATAGCAAAAATTTCTTAGACTTTAAGTTGCTTCCTGTAATTCTTCTCTGTGGTTCTAAGCCTTAGATTTATATTTGGGTGCTTTTGTGTTTATTTTCTGCTTATTTTTATTACATAAGTTATATATATCTTAAAAGGGTATATCCCCCTGTTTATTTAAATATATTAATATGTATACACATTTTATAGGTATATTTAATATACGTTACTGAATAAGTTTGATTTTGTTCTTTGTTTCCTTTACCAGTTTGCTGAAAGCAGTCAGAAAAAAGAAGCTTTGCAAAAAAGCATTCAGAAATCAAAAATTGGACGTGAAGATACTGTAAGTTGCTTTGAGGGGGAGGCAATCCTACAAGGAAATAGGGCTACAAGTATGCACTTCTTGTAAATACTAGTGTAGTCCTTCCAGGTACTTTCAGATTTAAAAATATCTTAAAACTTGAACTACCCAGAGGTGTATACGAAAGTCACCAAAGGTTGCTGAGCTGCCAAATCTAGTAACGACAAATTTAGATGTTGGAGTTGTTTTTTTAAAACTTACTTGTAGTATAGATTGCTAAATTACTGTTCTGAGCAGCCATGTAAGCCTGGTGCTCTTTGCACACTGAAGCTGTTGACACTACAAAATAATATTTAGACTTTATGTTTACTATATTTATGAAGCAACGTATTAGTTAGAAATACTTGATACGGTGTTCTGTGTTGCAGATTTGCACTGCAGTGCTCTGTCTGAAGTCCAATAAATCAATGCATAAAAGAGGGACAGCCAGAAGCTTTCAGGAGGAATTGAATTTTGTAGTAAAGTGCCAAATCTTTGAATCCAAACTGTTTTATAGAAACACTCTAGGTTTTTCCTATGTGTGCTTCCTTTATCTAGTAAGTAATAGAGTGAACCTTGCCATCAAACTCTGTTGAAGTCTCACTTTCACAAATTTAATTAAAGCTTGCTTTTTGCCAGTACCTTTAACGGTGATTCTTTATCCTCTCACTCGCAGTGAACTGTAATCAGGGAATCATGGGTGGGTTTCTCACACAGTTGTGCTTGTCATCCTTCCAAATTAACTGTTCCAGATTTGGTCTGCTCCAGCATGTGTCCTGCCCTACAGAAAGCTATTGGTCCTGGAAGTCCTGTTCCGGCTTATGTTTCCAATATTTTGGTTCCTGATTATACATCAGGGAGAAGTCCTGAAAAATATAGATCACAGTGTAGGTCTCTGAGTATCTTACATCCATACCTCAGCATCTGGAAACTTTTGATTCCCATTCATTCTGCATTTTCAGAACATGCTGAATCCACACTGTTGGCAAAAGCACTGGGAATATGGAATATTTGGGGAAAAAAACCCTAACAAAACCTAAAAAAAACCCCACCCCCATGAACACCTCACACTGCTGGGCTGCCATGGAGATTTCCACTGGTAAAAAACCTGATGGTTTACAAACTCGTGATATCTGGCTCTTTTAGGCTACCCAGTGCCCTGGCATGAGTTATTTGAGTATCAGCCAGTTACAGTGTTTGTCTGTAACTACAGACTGAATTAGAAGTATGTGCTGAGTTGGCTGTGGAAGAGCTCATGTTGAGTCAGTGTCTGCAGATTCTTATTGATCGATAGAATCTTTGAGGTTGATGTTGTGTACACTCCCAGCAGACTACCATGTCATAAATATCTGAGCTTATTTTTGAGACAACTGCTCTCAAGTGGTGTGGGCAAATAAGAAAAATAAATTCAGAGGGTGTTCATACACAGCATATCAGTTTGTGGAAGGGTGGATGGTAGGTTTTTCTGTAGTGCTGTCTTTAATTACAAGACTAGAACTCCTAAATACTGTTTAACCTTTAAGCCCAGTAATTAAGAGATCTCTTTGGAGTTTGTCAAATCTCATTGAGTTCAAAGGTTGTAGAAAATTGTTCTTTTGTTTATCCATTTTGGCCTTAATTTTTTTCCTTCCAGTTTGTACTTGATATCATTGAGTGTCACTGAGAATTTTGTGTAATAAAATAAAATGCTCAAGTGGTTCATTGACAGAAAGCAGTGGTGAAAGCAGCTTTTAAATTTATGTATTGTTTTTTTGAAAAATGTTCTGTGTGATAATTACTGTTTTTAACGTTTGTATTTTTTTTTTTGTGTCTCTCAACATACTTTGAATCCTCAGGCAGAACGTGCAGCTCTAATGGAGGAACTTGCTGCCCTTCGGCAGAAAAAAGAGCAGCTAAAGGCAGAAATAGACAAATACAGGGAATGTGATCCAGACGTTGTTGAAGAAATGCGTAAGTTGTGTATTGTTTAAAGTGATCTTTTGCGTGAAAAGGTCTGCACTTCTTTAGCTTAAAAGCTGATATGTAGAGGTTAGTGAAAAACTAGCTGCTTTTCTTTTTAAAGCTGAGCAATAAAAACAGTACACAGACCATTTCTTTTTATGTTCTGTTATATTATATATGAGGGGGTTTGTTGATATTTACTCTGCCAACAACTGAGCAGTTAACAAACAATCCCATAATTCTGATGCTTTAGAATTAATGTCAGGATCATTCTTCTAGAACCATATTAATTCTATAACTTGTGCTGAACCCTAGAATGTGTGTAGGAAGAGTAGTGTCTGGTTCCCACTTACCTTCAGTTCCATGCTGGCAAAACAGGTACTTACTTATCTATTTAGAACATAAGCATTTAATTAGAGATGCTTAATTATCACATACGAAAGCATGGTATCACACTGTTGACTGTACTGTCTCTGACATGCTGGGCTTTGATTGGAGTTTCTAATTCTAATGGAATACAAGGAATGATGAGTGACTTTAATACTTAATACAAAATTGGGCACTGAAATGTACTTAATATTCTGATCCTTAGCATGAAAAATGAAAAGCATGCATGAAATTTTATTGAATTTTCTCTACTGCAACTTTCATGTTTTATTTATTAGGCTCTTACATTGCTACCCAAGCACCACTGCATGTTGCTGTAATGCCAACATGCTGCTACAGAGTGACGAGAAACAGGCACAGTCCTTTTTCTGAACAGATATGTGGCTGAATCTTCCTCTTTCCTTATTCTTCTAACAAAGTCCACAGCTTTGGAAATGTTCTGAGAGGAAGCCAGGAACATAAACAGAGTTGGCAGCATACACCAAATCTGGAAAGATATTATTTATTTTGAGGGGCTGTGACATTTTTTGTCAGCTGTGTTATCTTTCCCTAAGGATGTAATGGTATGCCAGGGAATAAGCAAACTTGAGACCTGAGTTTAGTTACTGTGCTGTAAATCCCTTGCTGCCTGCTCTCCTGAGGACAAGACACATTCCAGCTGATTCCAGCTGTAAAAATGAGCGAGGTTAGGCAGATACTGACAGCAGAGGGATGTGTAATGTCATGTATTTTAACTGCTGAGGTACCCTTACAGTAAGCATTGCACTGAATGGTTTGAGGAGCCTCTTTTTTGAACCAGTCATGGTGAGCACGTTCCTGAATAGCAGGCACAAGGGGGCAAATCACAGCTTGAATGCTAGGGCAACTGCATAAGTTGGCAACGTGGAGACTAATATCCTGGAAAGAGGGAAGGAGACAGAAGTGTAATACCTATTTACTTCACTTATGCTCTTGTCTTTTGTTTGTTTGTTGGGGTTTTTTTGTTTGGTTGCTTGGGATTTTTTTTGTTAAAGTATGTAGAAGGTCCATGTGAACTTCTGTGATGGAGGCATGAGCAATTAAGGGAGTTGGTGAGGTTAGCACTGTTGCAGGGGCAATATGCAGTAGTGTTTCAAAATTAATTTGTCCTTGACCTTTAATTTAAAAATAGTTTCTGCTTCATTATATGTTTTGTCAGTTATTATTGAAGTAGTAGTGCACATTGTTGCTGGCAATGTATGAGTGAATAAATGGTCATGTCAATTTGGGGGAGTTAAGGTCTGTGTCAAAGCTGAATGGAATTTTAGAGGATTTAAGGGAAAGAGGGAAATGGGAAAAAAGGGTTGGGGGTATTTCTCTTCTTTCAGAGTACGGAAAAATGCAAAGGCAGAACAAGCTGCAGGAAGTTATGGTTTTTAGTGTAAGAAGGCAATAAAGAATCTCAGGCAATGAAAGGCATTCAGCTAGACATAAAAGTTATGGCTGCTGCTTTGCAGAAAAACCTTATAATAAAAGTTACTTATTCACAGATTTTAAAGTATTTTTGAACTGCAAGTGAGTGATATGATTTTATACTTCTGTGCAATTTAGATAATTGTGATTATTTTCAGTTAGATCACCTGAGCAGATTTCTAACTCTAAATTACCTTATTTTAAAGTCAGAAATTAGAGATGGCTGTTATGTTATAAAATTGCACTCTTAAAAAGAGTTGGATTGTTCAATAAAATGTGTTTTGTAATGGGCAGTTGTCACGTTCTGCATTTGGGTTTTCCTTCTTTTTCCTTAATGAGTTCAACCTCTGAGGAAATCTTTCTGATGTCTAATATAAAATTTCACTCTATTAATTTCTCATCCCATATCACAGAGCTGCTTTGGTTCTTCTTGTGGTATTTTAGGGCTGTATCAAATTGTCATCTGTTTTCAGTGGCCTTCAAATTTGGGGAATGCTTTCCTGCGTCTTTTTAGTCGCTCATTCCCTCAAAGAAGTATTGCAGAAACAAACCTATTGCACAGTGGTAAGCCTTATTAAAACACATGCACACACACACATATTATTTTCAGGGTCAAAACAAAGTTTGGATGATTCATAGCAAATATCTGAAGACTCAGCTAAAAACAGAACATCTGTCTTGCTTCCTGAATCTTGTGGTGGGAAAGTCAAGTTTGACCATGTAACTAAATATACTATAATGCGTATTCACAAGGGGGCAGATTGGAATACTAAAATACTAACTCTGTTTTTTGCTGACTTCACTGCTTGTTCTCTTCATATCAGTTACAAATGTTTTGCTGTATGGTTTGGCTTAGTTTCCATGTCTTTTGTGTTAGAAGTGCATTGAAGTATAAACTCTTAACGCGTACCCAAGTTTACAGCATTTGAACATAGACTTTTAAGTATTTTTATATAACAAATAACTAGAGTAAATAGCAAAAGAAACAACATTTAGGGCCAGACCACTAGAGGAAGCTGCATAATAGTCTGGTTTTGTGGATATATTTGGATAATTCCATTTTACAGGTAGGGTATTGTGAAAATAGAATAGCAAAATATGAGGGTTTTCTTTTCTAATGACCTCTGCAATTCAGTGATTGAAGTTTGTCTTTGCCACTTGGAAACAATCTTTAAGACATCTTGTGTGAGTTAGGATTGAGTAATAAATTATTTCTCAACATTAAAGGCAGTAAAACTGACAACAGTCACTGGAAGTAAAAAAAAAAAAGGTGGCATTTTATACTTTTCTATTAAACTTGTAATCCTGCTGCAGATGGTTCAGGATGGAACCCTTGTTTCTCAGCTTTGAGGCATGTTTATGTAGGGTGGAAGATATTCTCATGAGAAAGCAGCCATTGTAGAGAGATTCTTCCAGTAGAAAAAGCTTATGTGACATAGCATGCATGTATGCAGTTGGATATGTGTGATGCTGCTGGATTCTCTAAAGATTATGGTAGAGGATAAAGGCATGGTTCACAATGTTCATGATTTCTCCAGATTTTTATGAAGTCGACAGAAAAAGCTGCATGTAACATCAAGATTAACCTGCTGCGTAAGTTTAATTCTTTCTGCCTGCCAGAGAGAGATGTTAGGGAGCTAATAGCATTTTTCTCATAATTGATTTTATAGAAAAATTTGTCTTGACAACATAACTGTATAAATGATGGTGACTTTACTCTGAGTTGGTCAGCTTGTAACTGGAAACAGCTAAACATTTTCAGTGTTCACTGTAAAATAAACATTTTTAGAATTTCCAACTTCTTGTTCTTTCACTGTAAATAGAGGAGTGTTGATTTAAGTTTTATTAAAAGATTGTTGGGTCTTAGCTATTTTTTTTCCCGATAGCCGTACTTCGGTTACTGTGTGCCTCTGCATAGTTACATACTGATTGGAGTAAATGACTTCTGTGTGGTATGATTGCTAATAATTTTGGGGCTTGTCTTAGATGTTGCCTGTTAGAATTCCTCTTTAATTTAGCGTGTTTTTAGAGTGTCCAGTTGCTGATAATTTTTATCTAGGCTTTTACCTTTAAAACAATGATCTCAACATGTCTAGACAAGCCGTATTCTCAAAAATTAGCAAACTACCAGATACAACACATGTAGCAATTTTGATGTCAACCTTTTTACTCTGGCTCTCTTTGTTTATTTTTATCCTGTAGCAAGAGAGGCAAGTGATTGAAATGGATGTGATTTCAAACCACAGATATCCTTTTGACTCTCTGAATGTGTGATCTCAGAGGCATCACTACCAGTCCATTTCAGTGTTAGATTATCTTCTAAAACTAATGGGTATGTGAAAGTAAATTCTGGGATAACATCCAGACTTTACTAAATACCATGGAAATGTTATGGTATATGTAGTATGTACTTGAAAGTGTCTTTTTTCATTGTAGATGCTTCAAAATTTCTAATTCTGATGTTTCTAAACACTGAAAATTTCAACTTGACAAACTGTTGTGAAGAATTATATCAGGATATACAGACAGTATGAGAAAATAGTTCTGAATTTTTCAGCTTCTTCATTCATCTTAATATCTGAAGGCTGAATGCTGAAAAGTTGATTTACCTGCAGTTTGGGAGTTATTTTTCTGGGGGTTTTTTTTTGGGGGGAGAGGGATTTTATTTTTTTTTTTTGTTGATACACCCCCCTATTCTCTTCTGTTATGCTCAAATAAATTAGAAACTTTGTTACATTTGCAGATGTACTTCATGTTACACAAACTTAGTACCAAGTGCTGGATTCTTTTGGGAGTTTCTTACTAACACTTGGAATAGTCCC
Organism: Manacus vitellinus; assembly: GCF_001715985.3. NCBI lineage: Eukaryota > Metazoa > Chordata > Aves > Passeriformes > Pipridae > Manacus > Manacus vitellinus. Next base: position 38,418,867 of record NW_021938789.1, on the reverse strand, counting down.
TGTTCCCAGAAAGGAAACACTAGTGAAGAAATTAAATGAAGATTAGACTATCCTGGCTAGTGGAGAGGCTTTAAAATGAGTTGCATCAATTTTACTCAAAATTCGTCAGAACGCTGATAATTTACAAAAGGATTTAATGGATTTTATTTTATATTTTGTGGCAAAGATGATTGTTCAGAAAAAGTATCAGAAAGTTTACTTTAAAAAAAAGCCTTGTCAGCAGTATCAGTTATTGAACTATTAAGTATCTGTTTTTAAAAATGTAATGATTCACTTGGAAAAGTGAATGTCTACAAATAATTATAAGCCTGGTCTAGGTGCCACCCAGATCAATAGCGTACAGATGAAGCTTATAGACAAAATGTTTTTTTAATCACCTCTAGATCCAGTATGTTCAGTTTGCAATTAAAAGGATGTTTCCTAGCTACTGACCATGAAATATGCACCTGGCATCTGAGAGGCGAGCTGTGCTTTTTACAGTTTATGCAACAATATCATTAACAAAGATCTGCAATCAGAAATTAGTCATTCTTCTGAAGTTAGACTAGTGTCTTCACTCACATTTATGTTAGCCTTAGAGGGTTAAACTAGTCTTTCTTTGGAGTGAACCAGACACTTGCTTAAAAGTACGTAGAAAAATAATAATGTTAAAAGCAAGCATTCATTTTTTTACTTAGTCTCATCTTTCAGGGTATTGTATATTTAGTGTATTCATCTCTGGAGGATCTGAATGAGGATATGACAGGAAATAGACAGTGTATGTTCCAGTATGTAACTTGTAGACTATCTGCTACTAATAAAAACAAAACCACACAGCCCATATGCCCACCCCTTTTTCCTACTTCATCATGGAGTAGCAGAATATATATAGATGTGCAGCAATAAGGAAAGAACACATTTACTCAACTAATTGCATCAAGCTAAGAATTTTGTTTTCCTTGCTCCCTGTAATGTTCTTAGAATGGTTTGTCATTCAGTTGGAAGGTTGGCAAATTAAATTACCTTTTCAAAAGGTACATTAAAAGATAAATCAAAATGTTTTCCCAAAACTAAACATAATTTAATTTCTAGGAAGAATTAGGAATAATAAATGTACTTCCGTGAAAACATAGTTACATATAGTAACAGTAAATTTTTAACTGTTAAGTAAAATTGATGAGTGTAATTACAAATGTATACTTGGATCACTGATACTCCAAGCTCCTTTGGTAATCATAGCAAGTGAGATGGAATTGCAAGGTTAAGCAGAATATGTGCTCCTTTATCTTCAGCCCTTCCAATTTTTTTTTATCTTGAAAGTCAAGGGAAACTTGTTTGCATTTAAGTTATTGAAAATGCTGGTCCTTTGAGAGAGCAAACACTTGCAAAGCATAATCTGGCTGTGATTACCAGAGACCATAATGTGGTGGTTTAAGGACCTTCCCTGACAAAAGTAGGTTAAAGAGTTCTCACCTTGGCCCATCATTCCTGTGCTGCAGTTCACCAGTGATAAAAGCAAGTTGTCAGCTCAAGGTAGGAACAGATGGTATAGATACCCTTCTTTCATGATGGAATCTCCTGAGGTCTTTGAAATCTCTTTCTCCCCAACAAGTCTGTCTGATGGAGTCTTTTGCTGCCTTCAGAAAGCTTTCATACATGTGTAATTTATCATGCACCTCACAGAATTGTTTGTTTTGTGGTAGTTGCCCTGAAGAGCAACCAGGGATCCTCAGAGCAACTAGGACCATGTCAGGTGACAAGTTTTCAAAGGACATCTTTGCGAGCTCTGCAGTGAGTTGAACTGTTAGAAAATGGATCTGGGAAAAACTGAATGAGGGAGGAACAGGAGTAGGTAAATGGGTGAGCAGCTTCTGGCCCTTGTAAAGAAAGGAGAATACAACAACCATGAAGAATAATGAGTGAAAGGTGACCAGGAAAAACTGGGCAGCTTAGGATGTATCTGTACATATATACCTAAGGCACAAAGCTTAAAGTGAAATATGGGGCTTTTGGCTGCAACTGGGAAGCTTAAGTTCAGAAGGGGCATTTGGCTTTCAGCAAAAGGCCTTTATTCTTTGCATTTCAGAGAATTTCTCTGTCTCTGTGTTTGGACTCCAGATAAGAGGTTACTCCACAACGAAAAACTGCCCTAAATGTTTAGACACATGCATGCGTGTGTTTCTATACCTCAAGCACATTCTAGCAAGACTGTTTTTCTTAGAGGATGTCAACTTAAGCCAACTTGCTTTAAAATGAAGCTGCGTTTTAGCTGGTTAAGCAAAAAAAAACCAAAACCAAGCAAACAACACAGCTTGTGTTTTGTCACTGGGGCTTTACTTGGACACTCAGAAAAGAGCCACTTGGAAGATCAAATCTGTAGGTAACATGTAACACCATGCTTAAATAAATTTGCTACTCTGGCAAGTTATCCTTTGTTGAAATCAATTGAAAACACTCACAAGGCTTGTTTTTGTTCTTCCTGTTTATTTTATTTCTTATTTGTTTATATTGGGATGACAGAAAAAATATCTAGAGTTAGAGGGTTATGGGTGAAATATGTGGGAATAGTTTATTGTCTGAGCCAGTAAATCCTTATGGCAAAAGCTGTTGAGCTGCTTAGGAATGGTAGACACTTGATAAAATTTGTGATGTGGAAAATGGCTACTTATGACTACATTTATCATACTCCTTGATTTAGAAATTGTGTTTTAAAGCCCTGAGGAAAGCGTCAAATGGAACTAATCAATAGATCATTTATATATGAAACAGAAAGGCTTTTGTGGAGTGAGTATTTTGCTTCTGTCTCCCAGTGTTGGACCTACTAGCTTAATGGTGTATGGTAGCATTCATTCAGACTGTTTCGATAAAGTTATGGTAGTGATATTCAAAGGAACATACTGGTTTATATCTTTTCATGACATCTAAATGCAAAATTAGGTCAGGAAAGGTATTGTGGATTTTAGTTTGTTGTCTTCAGTGCTAAGTTGCAGAACTGTCAAATGAGGTCTTCCCTGGCCTTCTTTAAAAAAATGTGTTGGCAGATATCTGCAGATATCTTCCATATTTTATGTTTTCATGTATGTTATGTTTTCATTATGGGTTTATCTAGACTAGGACTGTATATTATCAGGGTATATTCCTAATATAAATACCTTTTTCAGTGCTGTTTAACTGCAGAGTTTTTGCAGGGCAGGTTGTATGAGTACAAGACTAATCTTGGTGCTGGTGGTGTATTTGAGAGTATTTCTAATGGGTTTTTTCCCCTCTCACTTTAATATCTTATTAGCTAGTTTCACTGAAAAGAGCAGGATATCAGGAAAAAAATCCAGAATAGAGAACCAATTTGGGAACACCAAGAAGAACACAGTTTTTTTCTCTACCACTGTAAGAGACCTCTGTAGACTGGGAGAAGTTTGGTTTTTTGACTCAGTTTCGCGTGAAACTAGAGAAATACAATCCTGATGAAACAGCAGTAGTGTGAGTCTCAAATTACTTTATAATTTGTTAGCAATTCAGTATCAGAAAGGGATGTAGAATTGATGAAGCTCTATAATATGGTCTGTTGTGTCTTGCATCTGCTCAATATTTATATTGATGAGCTGGATAATACAAGAGAAGACATGCTTTTGTTACATTTGCAGCTGAGGGACTGTGTGGACAAAGGACAAAGTGGGATTTCAAAATGAGCATGACAAATTGCAAAGATAGTCTAAAAAACACAATAAAATTCAGTAGTGGTGAGTGCAAGGGTGTACATGCGTTCAAGGATATAGTGTTACACAAATGATCTGGAGCAGTTGGTTAAGGGGGGAGGGTTTGAAAAAAGATATCAGGCTTATAGTAGTTTACAGGTTGAAGGTAAAAATTTTTGTCGTGTAAAGCAAAGTCACCATACTAAGATGCAGAAGTATAACCAGCACAGAGATGTATGAAATAATCTTCCTGCTCAAGCTGGCATTAGTGCAGCTTCAGCCGTAACACTATCAGTGTTAGATATCCAACCTGCATATCCTACCTAATTTATTTCAAAGTATTCATATATTCTTATAACTAAGTGTTCAGAGTACAGCTAAAAGACCAGACATTGAGCAATCACATTCTAAGAGGAAAAAAAGATTTATAAAATTAGGGCTCAAAAGAAGGTTGCTCCTGGTGGATTTTGCATATCTGTATCTCCTTCAGAAAAAGGAAAGGAATAGCTTGTTACTCAGGTTCCTGGAGAAGTTGGCAATAAGTAATAGCCTTAAATTACAGAGGGAATAAAAATTAAGTGAAAAACTAATGGTAGCAATAATCAAATACAAAATTAGACTGTCTGGGAAGGTTGTGAAAGCTCTAATACTGGCAACCTTAAAAACAGGCTACAAATACCTCAGAAATGGCATAGGTGAGGTTGAAAATGCATTGAGTTGTGGGTACAGAGATCGGAGGATCTCCTGCAATGCCTTCCACTTTTCTCTGCAACTTCTGTGACACGAGGCATGCAGCAGATTGCAGTCCAGAACTGGACAAACCATGGTGCTCTGGAATGGGCCTCCTTGTAAAATGCAGTTCAGCAGCACAGAAATTTGCAAGTTGATGGCAAGTTGAATATGAGTCATTGTGCCCTGGCAGCCAGGAGGGCCACCCGTGTCCTAGGGAACATCAGGGAAAGCATCGCCAGCCAGTTGAGGGAGGGGATTGTCCCACTCTGCTCTGCACTGGTGCGGCCTCACCTTGAATATTGTGTGCAGTTTTGGGTGCCATGATATAAGAAAGATACTATAAGAGCTATTGTAGAGTGTCCAAAGGAGGGCAACAAAGATGGTGAAGGGCCTTGAAGGGAAGCCATAGGAGGAGCAGCTGAGGGCACTTGGTCTGTTGACCCTGGAGAAGAGGAGACTGAGGGGAGACCTCATTGCAGTCTACAACTTCCTCATGAGGGGAAAAGGAGGGGCAGGCACTCATCTCTCCTTTGTGGTGACCAGTGACAGAACCTGAAGGAATGGCCTGAAGTTGTGTCAGGGGAGGTTTGGGTTGGATATTAGGAAAAGCTTCTTCACCCAGAGGGTACTGGAACAGGCTCCCCAGGGAAGTGGTCACATCACCAAGCTAGACAGAGTTCAAGAAGCATTTGGATGATATTCTCAGGCACATGGTGTGATTCTTGGGTATGATCCTGTGCAGGGCTAAGGGATGGACTTAATGATCCTTGTGGGTCCCTTCCAACTTGGCATATTCTGTGATTTTGTGAATTCACTTTAGCTGTGCTGAACATATGGAGTTTATTAGTGAATGAAGTGGGGAGGAAGGAGTTGTCCATTCAGGGAGCCCTGAATCAGCCCTGAATCAAGTTGGTATGCTTGTTTCTGTTTTGTAAGCATACTGCTTCCCTCTGGTCTTTGGATAAGAATAGATATATTTTAGTTATGCCACTAAGATTTCAGTGTGGGTTTTCAGGGACACTATTTAAAAGGCAAATGGTCTTTTTCTGTAGGCACATGAATATAGTAAACTTAAGTGGAAGAGCATGTCTTTTGCATAGAGGAATTTTTTGGTAGCAATTCTGACAAATTCTGTTCGACGTTTTTCAAGGAGACCCTGTGTACATCCTGATGAAATTTGACAGTGTGACCTTTTCATATGGGACAGAAGGAGTTTTTGCTGATGAGACTTGACACTTTTTTCAAACACACTGACAAAGATCACAGACCCTTTAAAACCGTGTTCCCAGCAATGTGGATCAGCTCTTTAGTAGCTTTACTGTGCACTGCTGTGTCTTACCATACAGACAAGCACTACAGACTGGCACTATGGTATGTATTCACTCAGGTTTATTTTTAAGTAAACATATATATATATATATGTATATATATATGTGCATACACACACACACACGTTGCAGCAGAAGTGCTAATTTAATTCATTTGTATATCAAAATTTCTTGAGTATTTTTCTATCACAAATAGCTTATATTGTGTCCTATGCCTTTCAAAATGGTTGTAGATTAGTAGGTAGCATTCAAAATCATCAAAGCTTTTTCTTGTAGTTCTGAAACTTTATTCAGATCTAAAAGAAGTCAGTATAAACAGTTCCATTGAATTTGTGATGTCATTTAAATGAGAAATCATATTTATGCATTGGCTTGAATGTAGTCATGAATCCTGAAGCACTGTTGATTAATATCATGGGGATAAGTGTTGTGTGGGATACTGGAGTGTGGGGAAAGAATTATGTGTTATTTTGGATTCAAAGGAGGTGACAGAATTGTGATGTGCTATCACTTTTCTGCACAGCAGCTCTTTATTCTGCTTATAAGAGGAAACAGCTCTTTGGGAAGCATGGGGGAAGGTAAAGATTTCCAGTATTGTGGACTTGTCTCTGCCTAATACCTGATTACAAAACATTCTTCTAAAGCTCTTGCCACATTGCAGTTCACCCTGTTGACAGTGTCACAGACTACTTATTCTTGAGGATACTCAAATACAGACTTTCAAGAAGCCACTTCATCACATAATTGCCATAAATAGTCTCCAATGGCAAGCTACAGTCTCTTGATCAGTCTCTGGTGTCATTTTGTGAATGGGCATGTCAGTAGGACTTACTAGGCAACTATATTTTGTACTTTCTGTGGATGACAGGTGTATAATTTCTATGTTCACCTTCTATCTTAGCCTTTAGAGATGGGCCCTTTATTTGCATGAGGTATTTTCATTAGTAGGAAAAATTTTGAAAACTATATTATAGTGATGCTGCTCCAGGAGAGGTAGGGAAACATAGATCTGTCCTAGTATGATGATTCTGGAAAAGTGAGGGCAGCCTGTGTGCAGGAGAACAGATGACTCTCTGCAGAAGGCAGCAGACAATCAGAATCATCAGAGATTCAAGTTCATGTACACTTCTTATGTTAGTTGCCATTTTTTATCTTTGAATTCAGTCTAAGTGAATGCAGAATTATTACAGGAATTCAAATGCACCTAATGCAATTAATTTGCCCTGACCAGTTTCATGAGATAGATTGAGAACCTTTGGGCTAATAATCCTCGCTGGTCCCTGAGAACAGTTGCAGCTGTTCTCTACATTTCATGCAGAAGAATTGTGATTCACACTGTAAAATTACTCCTCACCCACATGCTGAAGGCTGCAGTTACATTTTGTATGTGTCTGCTAACAGTCCCACAGGCTGATGGGTGACTGTCTCCTTGATAAAGTGCTGGTTCCTCTGTAGTTGTGTGCCTTTTAAGTGAGGAAATCCATAAAATTTTCTTGTGGCATTAGTTGTGGTAGGTCCAAACTGGCACTAAAGTATGCTAGCTGTATAAATACAATTAGCTTTAGTTATTCTATGGAAATAGGGGTTCCTGGACCTTGAAGGTTTTTTTATACATAAAAATATTACTTACAATAATCCTTAAAGTTATCCTGAAAATGCCACAGTAGGATCTAGGAGATCAGAGAACACTACAGTTCCTTGTGTGTTTCCAAGATAATATGTGGTTGTGAGCTGGTTCTGGCTGTTGAAATTTTTTTTTTTACTATAGCTATTGGAACTTTATGTTGCCTTTAGAGCTGAATTCTATTCCATGACTGAGTCCTTAATATTTCTATAATGATATGTGCAGGACTTAAAAAGGCTTTTAGGAAGAACCTGAAAGTAGATTTTTTTTTTTTTTTTTGGAAAACGTTTGTGAGGAGATGGTGGTGGTTGTTGCTATCACAATTGTTTTTCACCTGTGAAAATATCCAAAGTCTCATAGCAACACTAACTTAGTATATATATTGTGTCAAGGAGGCATGTAGTGGTTTTCCCTTCCTGTGGAAATACTTGAGATTCTACAGCTTTTGGCCCTTCATTTTTGGAATGCAAATAGGACTTTTAATTCCTACCACGTTCCCATTCCATGAAAAAAAGGGAGAGAATCTGGGGGAAGGAGGAAAGAAGAAAGCAAAAAGGAAGCTGTAGTTCTACAGTATGCTGAGAATGACTGTGGGGCTTCCTGAGCCAGATCAGAAACATTGTGGCCTTACTGTGCTAAGATTTGAGTCAATATATATTCCCAGTTCAGACTTGTTCAGAAACATTGCTGTGTAAATGTTTTGTGCTGCTGGCCTTCACTCCTGACCAGGTGCAGTTCATTTGCTTTATAAGGCTCCTTGGTGCATCTCCGACAGGTGTCCATGTGTCCTTTTGTCAGCTCTGTCTCCTGGCCTGCTCCAAAATACCCTCCCCCTGGACCTTCCTTTCCCTGCCGTTGCTTTCTTCTATGGAAATACAAGGGATTCTGCCTGTGGTAAGGACAATCACAGTTGCTTAGGATAATGGTTCAGCTCCCAGAATCAGGGCTCTTTGAGTTCCCCTCAGTTTTCCAGAAATACCTGAGGTTGAGGGAAGAAGAGACTTCCACGAGGACTGGTCAGAATTTACTCTCTGACCCTTAACCTTTCACTGTTTAGGGCATATTTCCAGGTGTGGTTTGCTAACATAACAGACTAGCATTGCCAGTCATGCTGTTCCTGGGCCTTGCCTTGCTGTATGCACAGCGGTTGCTTTTGTTCAGTTTTGGAGAGAAAATGCAAGCTTCCATTTTCTTTCTTAGAAAATGCCAAATGTGCCTGAAATTCTTCAGCAGAGGGTACAAGTGAGTGCCTCAGCCAAATAAATGACTTGTATCCTGCAGACTTGGGAGTGGATGTACTGTCTATGGATGTACTGTCATACAAGTAGGTGAAATAAATATGTAATATCCAGAACAAATGGATAATTTTGTTGTTTCCAGGCAGCAACTGTATATATTGTCAGCCTATTTGCAGATGTATAGATAGAGTGTAACTAGAGTGTAATGGTAAGGAGAACATTTGGAAGCATCTGGAAAATGTTACTTCCTGTATTGCTCACCTCTACTGCACATTTGGCCTTTTCATTGTTTTGTGCAGCTTCAGTACTGGAGCACTATTTAGTAGCTGCCAAAAATCAAGTTCAGTTAGAGTAGCTCTGGTCAGCAGGAGGATCAGTAGGACTCCAGCCAAGTTTGGGACCCAATGGTAGTGGTGGTTTTGGCAATTAACCAGTTGCCCTTAATGCTGTGTCTGCATTTCTCCTTTTTACAGATCACACAGTTGGTGTCCTGATTCTTCTTTGGAGTATACATTTTTAAGTTCCCATGCTATTGCTGTCTTTAGATCTTGAACTTTCTTTTTTCAGTGCAGTTTAAAAACCAGAAGTCCAATGCCTGTGTGATCCTCTGGAGCTACAGAATAGGCAATCAGAAGTAGCATGACCCTCAGTTAGTTACACCCATATATAAAGTAGGTGTGTCTGGGGGGTGTCTGCTTTACTACTTCTCCTTTCCCTCATCCTCCATGCATGTACACATACAGATGATGAAACCAGTGAAAGTCCCAACAAGCAACTATAAAAGGCTTCCAGAAAGCAGTCAAGGTGCAGATTCCTTTATTTCTGTCAGTTCTTGTGACGGAGTTGGAGGCCTCTGGAAGATGTCTGGCGATGATGCAGATGTGGCTGCTGTCTTCAGGTGACACAGGTCCATGACTACCAAAGCCTGTCTCGTTCCTCTTTCAGGCATGGTGTTGGTTACAGCAGGCACACAAGATCACACAGTGGAATTGTAGGCAAGGTTAAGCCTGATCCCAAAGGATTACATCTTGCCTTGAGATAGCTAAAAGCTCTGCTTGTAGCCAGGAGGCAGCAATTGAGGTGAGATGACATAGTAGTTTCTGAAGATGGATGAGGTATGTTTCCTGCACCCCAAATTAAAAAAAGAAATGTGAAGGGAAAATTTAAGTGAAGGAAGTAGTGGTTAAGTAGACTGCAGTGCCATCCTGCAGCAGGGACACTGACAGTCTCACTTGATGTCAGCAGACAATGCAGTCTGTCTTGTTTGCCTGAGCTTGCTCAGGCTGGACATGAGGAAAACATGAGTGTCTTGCAACTTGCCAAAATAGCTGACATTGCTGTTGATAAAATATGCCTGATAGTATAGGCAACTTTCAGTTTGGTAGAATAAATCCATACCTGCATCCCCGTGGTGCTGTCATATACATGGATGTATCATAGGCATGAGGTAATGCGAAATAGCAAGCAGCAAACATCTGCCTCAGCCTCTTGTGAATGTGTTTCTGGGACATGTGATGTGCCTGAGGCTTTGCAAGTGGCTTTCTTTTCCCCAACTCTGAGTCCTCTGGCCGCAAAGTAATGTGGGGGATATGTCATCCCAATTTCTGAAGGACTGAGTCCTCTTCTTTGATGTTCAGACAGGTTGTTTGAATGTCACGTTCACCATCCTGAAGTTCTGCCTTGTGGATTCTTCCATGCTTCTACCATGACACTTTGCTGCCAGTCTGTGATCAGTCCCAGGTGGTGCATGGAAAGAATGCCATGGTTAAAATATTTCTTCATTTTGTTTGTATAGCTTTTACTCTCAGGAGTTTTTGTTTGATTTGGTTTTTATTATTTTATTTTTTTCTCTGCTATTGAAATCATTGAAACTGATGCCCACTGTGTGATTTCCCCACTATAGCTTTCTGCTCTCACTAGCATGTTTTAATTTCTAGCCACAGTTCAGTTATAGGCAGCAGCTGCCATTCTAACTACCCTGTTGCCCATCCTATATATCTGTTGGTCACCTCAGCCTTTTCTCTGACTGAGGTATGTAGTCACATTTTCAGAACACATGATCACATATGTATATTTTGACACACATGAGCAATGTTTGCAGGATGACGATGCACCTTGCTGCCACTGTTTGTTTTTTAATGTACTGTATTATATGGCCACTGGGCTTTAAGCACAGAGCTGTGTGCTGAAAGCTGCATGAACTTAAAGCTGCTGTGGGATGGAGAAGCACAGAGCAAGGCTGGTTAGCTGCTTCCAGCAAAGCAGAACTTTCTGCTGAGACCTTACAAATGCTGTGGAGTAGGTTGGTTCCCCTGCCATCAGAATGCTGTCACCTTGCTGCTCTGGATCCATGAGTTTAATGCTATTCTACTTTCCCCCACTTCATTTCAAACTTCATTACTTGGAGTCAAATACAGCTTTCAACTTTAACTGTAGAATTTCAGAAAAATGCTGAGGGAAGTATCACAACTAACATTTTAAATCTTGACCAGTGAAAGCTCTTACTCTGCAGACTTGTTTTAAGTAGGGTTAGGTTAAGTACAGTACTGTTCCAAATGCCATTAGCTGCAGATATGTTGTCAGCACTGCCAGTCATGGAACTGAACAAGTGGAGGTGGCAACTAGCAGTCAGGAAAGGAAAAAAGGAATATCTCTCTCAAGCTAGGAACAACTTGAATTTCTGATGCATGCAGGCAAGCAAAAATGCCATCTTCTCACCCACTCTTTTTTTTTTGCCCATCTTTTTTGCTTTTCTTCATGCTTTGCCCAAGCTTTCTAATTGTAGACCATTTTAGAAACTACACTGGTTTTGAAATGTCATATTACTCCAATTTAAACATTTTTCACATCAGTTACTGAAGTGTTAAGGTTAGAATAATGAATGCTTACCTTCCTGTGTGCTAGCAGGTGATTTTTGAACATAATTTAATTTTGCTTGAAGTATAATCTGTATAACAATAGATACCTGATCATATATTCACTTCCAAGCACCTCCTGGAGACAAATTTCATGCTGACCATTCAAATGAGTATTATCATGCAAGTACTAACAAGACTAACTGGGAATAACTAAGTTATGTGTAGGCGTGAGAACCATAATGATTCTGATAAATTCCCACATTACAAACCAACCTGCTTGATTTGATTCAGTACTTATTTTAATGGGAGCAAGGTGATCTAGGAGGAATTTTTCTTGATAGTTTTGCTTCATGGAGGCTATACAAAAGCTATTTGTAGTAATGGTAAATTACTATTATGTATTTAGTTCTGGAGTGGTGGTAAGGTTGCTAAGCCAAATTTAATAACCAGAAACATTATTTTGTCTTCATTTCATTGAGGGGATTCGTAAAGCCTGGGAGACCTTCCAGAGCTCTATGATAAACTTTTGGATTAATGTGATAGACTGATGCCTTGTCATTTTCCTTATGTATATGGAATCATGCATACCCATGTGATGGATTACTTATGTATAGAGAGAATTACAAAATATTTTCCATCTCCATTGCCTCTAGTATCTTCAGGCCATGTATCTAGTTCCAATCTTACTGCAGAAAATTAAGCCCCCAGGGAAGCCAAAGTAGGATTATTTTATTTTAAAATACACTTTTAAAACTCACATTTGTTCATATGGTATCTTTTATATTCCTTGATCCTGTTTTTTTCTTTAACTTAGCTTTGTGCTTGCTGAAGCCTTGAAAGTGTAAAACAAAAGAAGTATTTGGAAGCAGTGGAATAACTTCCCTATATTGTGTGGTTCCCTAAAAATGACATCACTAAAAATTTAATCTCTGCGTCTTGAAACTATGGGATGATTTTACTGTGATGTATGCTTTTATTGTTGTTGGTGTTTTTCTCTGTTTCAGGCCAAACAAACAAAGTGGCCAAGGAGGCAGCCAATAGATGGACTGGTGTGTATTGCAGTGACATAACTTCACATTTGAGCAATTTCAGTAAAAAACCTACTCATTGTTAAGAATTTTAAATTTGATTAATTTTTTAATTTTTTTTGTTAGATGGTCCTCACTTAAAAAAACATACAGAAATTTATTTTGCTTATAAACTATTATGATTCAAAATAAAGACTGCATCTTCTGAGTTTAGTTACTGAATGTACTTCATATGACATAATAGATTTGTCCTTCTCGTGCTGTCCTGCACACTGTGTTAAAACCTGCAACTCATTTCCTTGTTAGAGTTCAAATCTCTTACAATCAGAAAAACAATAGAGACTGGCAATGGTGGTGCCCAGGTATTCAGAAAGCTTAATTCTATTCTGAATGTTCATCAATTTCTAAAGAATGCTTTGTGGAACCTTATTGCTGCTACCATGTGATGGATGCTGATATAAACTAGACATTTCTCAAACTAATTCATCAGCTTTTGACATGCAAGAAAAATGCTGCACAGTTTTGAGGAAGATTATTGTGATAACATTCATGTGGAAGTTTAACTCAATTTTCTGTTGTTTGCTATATTGCATTTCCATTTTGCAGAGCAAGCAATTTGTATGTCCTTATTTTTTTAAAATTATTTAGAATGTTGTTTGTAATTTTTTGTCTAGAATTGACCTACTGATGGACTGTTCACTATCATTGGTTACGAAAATGCAGCAGGATATAATTTTCTTATTCTTTCGACTATTATTTTATATCTTCATTTGCACTGGGTTGTTTACTGCATATGGGCAAATAAAATTATGGATTTGAAAATAACTTCTGGGAATTCTGTTGTCAGGGCTTTCTGCTGTTGATGACAGGCTGTTGTTCTCAAGGCCTTGAGTGAGGTAAAGGAGTTATGCCTCAGCCTGTAGAAAGTACTTTGCTTTAATTAGACAATTAGGTTATATGTTGTAGCATATTTTTCTTTTGAAGAGACAGTTTTAAAACCAAAGGTGTGATGGTTGAAGAAAATATTTCTAAGGTGCGCAGACAGAGAACACTTACTCTTTTAAGGAATGCTGCAATTTATGGGTGTTAGAAATGACATAATGGGTTTTAGAAATGATGTAATGAGTTTCAGTCAATACTGCAGTGAAAAATTATGTTAAATTGAAGAAAATGTATATGTTAAAGCTAAAAGAGAAGTGCTGATTAAAATAAAGCTTCTTGAATGTCTTTTATTTAACTTTCAAAAATGTACAGTGTCTGAACAAACACATGGGACTAGAAAGGATTTTATAGCTAATTTAAATCTAATTTTTGCAGTTGTAGACAGTCAGTAGGTGTCTAGTTGAAGAAGGACCTATAAAATACTATGCATATTCACACTTACCTCATCACTATAACAGGCTTACACTGTAATCATGCTTTTCAGTCTCCTTATAAAAGAGGAGCAAGGAAAGATAAAGAAAACATCCAAAAAAGAGGAAATATTTTACTTAGAACTGAGTAAAATTATGTTATTAACAAAAGCCTTCTGTTTTCTGTTCTAAATCTACTTAGTAATGATGTTTCCCACTATGTACCTTTTTCAGACACACAAGAGATATTTTAAATGGAAGGATTTTGTTGTAGCCAAGACTATAATTCATGCTTTCCTAAATATTCAAAGCTGAATGGTTTTCATTCTGTTCACAGATAACATCTTTTCAATAAAGTCCTGGGCCAAACGTAAATTTGGATTTGAAGAGAGCAGAATTGATAAAGGTTTTGGAATCCCGGAAGATTTGGATTACATTGATTAGTGTTCTCTTGATGACTGACACCGTTGTACATAATTTGTTATATATTTGCAGTTTGCATTTAAATGTGTATCTAAGTCCTCTCCAAAAAACTGACCATCCTTTAATTTGCTGGTTTTGTTAAAGTTAATAAAATTCTAAAAATATTTGTTGCATTTTTTGTCTTGCACTCTACAGTCTTAGAATGGACAGAGGTTATAGGGAATAATTATTATAGAATCCTGATTCAACTCTTCCTTTGCTTAAGCTAGAACCTCCAGGGATTTATGTTTAAATATGTTGAAGGCTTTGGAGAAAGAACAGCAGGAGACAATATGGAATAGAATGAATTTTTCCCTCATCTCACCAGTGAAATAGAAAAGAGACATAATCAGTTAATGAAAACAACGAGGCAGTAAAGGTGTGAGCAGAAAGGCTGAGCTTTGATTTCAGGTTGTTTTTTATTGTGTTGCTAGAGCTACTTGTATGTTTAGTGACAAAATTTTGGTTGTTGGGCATCATCAGAGCTGAATCTGTTCCAGCAAATATATTGGATTCGACACTGAGAAAGCTCTAATCAAGAGTATAACTGCATAGAAGGGAGACTGAAGAGTACCCATCTATTCAGACCAGTGCAGCGAGATTTAGGATGCTTATTTGCGATGTGAGAGACTGAATTCAATTTGCTGTTCAAAATCAAGCACCTTTGGGTTTATGCACATTTTTCAATTTCAGGCTAAAAAAGCAGCTAACCAAAATAATAACAGATTTCAGAGCGTCTTATTTTTGTTTGGTGAAATTTCACAACTTCTGGTTTCTAGTTCTGGTCAGTACGTGGCTATAGAAAGACAGGTGGAAACTACAGACTGGTCTTTACCTTCCACAGCTGTGGATTGTAAGACAGCATTTCTGCTGTACATCCCTGGAGGATATAAGCTTTACCCTTAGGAGGCAGGCAGGTCTGCTGCAAAGTAGATGTGTGTATCACTGAAAAGTGTCTGTCTGCCTTTTATGTAACCTCTGATGAGAGCATTGCTGAAAAGGTGACATTTAGCTGGAGATACGCCCAGAAATCTGTCTCCTGTGACCTTTCCAATTAAAAAGTTTCCTATCAGCTCAGCTCAGCGCATGTTAAAATCCAAGGATTTCAGCTATGCCCTTGGCAATTGTCATCTCGTGTCTATGAAGACAGCAAAGTTATTGGGAAGATAGCAAGTGGAAGATTTTCCTCTCAAAGACATAGCGTAGCAAGTTACCTGTTGCCTAAGGAAAATGTATGTGATGCCTGGCACATAGTAAAATGTCACTGTGCTTAAAATTGCAAAGGAGATGTTTCCTTTTATGTGTTTGGAAAGATTTTATTCCTAATAAGTCCAGTATTTAACATACAGGGTGTTAGGCACTTAATACACCTGCTGACTGATAAAGGCGTCACGCAAGGCGGTGGTGCTGAGCTGGGTGCAGTGCTCCTTGCCAGGCCTGGCGTCTGCCCCGTGGAGGGGGTGCTGTGCAGCAAAGCTACGTGGCGGTGCCAAACCAAAGTATCAGTGCACGTGCAGCTTGGGTGGCTGTTCTTGCTCCTGGATTTTGTGCTGGGAAACAGCAAAGAACGAGGGAGGTTTTTTTTGGTTTTTTGGTAGTATATCTCTGGTGATTTTTTTTGTTTGTTTGGCTAAACACCTGGGCTTTTCTGTAACTATTCTGTACCGCCTAACAGGTGTCAGAAGCTCTTTGACACATCTGTGTTTGAGGGCACATAACTGCCATACACTGGAGATGATGATGACTCAAAAAGCTTGTTTGTATGAAGGAACATTGAGCACATTAACTTATTGATGTTTTTTGCTTCTTAGAATCACTTTCATGTGGCTGACCTTCTACTTGTCAAGGAGCCTCAGGTAATTTGTGGCCTGTAGTGGCTAGTACATCAAGATTTCCTCTGGTAATTTGTGGCTTGTAGTGGCTAGTACATCAAGACTTCCTCTGGTACCTGTAGGGATGAGGGTTTCTTACTGATTTCACTGCTTTGGCTACTTTCCAAATTCAAGAAGGAAATGAAGATGACCAGCTATGTAAGTTCAGCTGCAATATTGTGGCTTCCTGTTTGTACGGTAAAAGCATTGTGGACTATAATAAAACCATTAAATATGATGTAAATAACTGTACTTGAGATAGATTTGCTTAGAGATACTACAGTCAGCCCACATGGGACTGTAATAAAACCATTAAATATAATAAATATCATTTAAATAACTGTAGTTGAGATAGATTTGCTTAGAGATAGTACATTCAGTGAGCATGAGCAGTACCTTTAAAATGCCACAGTCCCTTTGCTTTGGACACAAAAATTAAGCAGTTAAAGTGCAAGGCATTTCTAATAATATAATTTTCTGTAGAGTTTTGGGTTTGTTTTACAAGTACACCATAGAATATAGACATGCGGTTGCACTCTGTTTTCTGCTCCTGTCTCCTACTGCTGGTGTTGGTTAGCAAGCCCGGCAGAGAATATGTCTGCTTCTGTAAGGACACAGTTTTGGAACAGCCAGAACCGAAATTTCTTAGCTACAGAGAGGAAGGGAAAAGGTGGTGCATTGTCAGAAACTGATGCTTTGTTCCTCTAGTGGAGTAGATTTATTTTGTGCTACCTTTCTCATGATTCTGCATTTTTAGTGTAGATGAATTTCCACATGAAAAGCAAAGCCAGATCCTTTCTGAGACAAAAAGAGGCAATTTGTATGTCTTGAATATTCCAAGACACTTTCAGACTGCTGCATCTGCCCACTTTTGGAAGATTTTCTTCTTAAAAAGATATGGAGTAAACTACTAAATCCCACTGTATGAAACCATGTAGGATTGTGTGGTTTGAGATGTGTGTTCACTTTAATTTTTAAGAGAAGCTGAGACTTTTGTTTTCTGCTGAGTTAAAAGTTAGTAACAGTTAAAATTATTTTCCTTCTTCTGATATGTTTTTGGTTATTAGCCTATAGCAAAAATGAAAACACTCAACCTGATCTTGTGTCCCAATTTGTTTCTTCAGAGTTTTCCTGAAGTAGATTCTAAAGAATCTAACATGAAAACGATGGAGTTTAAATGCTCGCTTCTACTGTTATTCTTGTGGTTATGCCACAGCTATTTTATGTATATGTCTTCCTCTTTTTTCTTTTTTTTTTCTTCTGCCCTATAGGTTTTTTTGCCCATGTAAGGTAAATATTTTCAAGTGTTAGAGCTAAGTCAGGAGGTCAGGCCCTTACTACAATTCAGTTTTATAATTAAAGCAGCTACTAGTGCAATGTGGGAAAATCAAAGGCTGTTGTTTTTAGCAGAGTCTGTAGCTCTGACAGGAACAGTATCAGGTCTAGCTTTTCAAAATAATCTCTTGAGGAGTTTATCTCTACAGTACCAGGCTGAAGTGTTGCCTGCTCTTTGGGACTGATGCTGATTAGCCACTGTAGAGCAACCTAGACACAAGAGAAAATATTTGTTTCTACTTGATCTGCTGGGAAACATTACTGGTTTAAAGAAATTTTGCTGACTACGTCTGCCCTGAAACAGCCCATTCTTCCTTGGCTTTTCTTTTAACTAGCCATCTGCATGCTCCATACAACACCAAGCATGAACTCTAGGACTCCCTTTGTGGTGCTTGCAGAGTGTTAAATGTTAAGAGTCACAAAGGTTTACGTTTTGACATAAATCGGGTGCTAAGCCTTCCATTAATGCATCATCTGAAATGTCATTACTGTTGGGGGTGTTTTAAAAGGGAGAATCCAGGCTCTGACGCAAATGTCACAGTGATGTTGTGATCACATGGCAAAGCTGGAACTGAAACTTATTGGGAGAATAAGGGGAAAAGAAACCCAGCTTGTGATGGTGATTAAGAACTTTGATGCAAGAGCTACTTACAGTCCTTCTGTCAGCCAGGCATATATCCACTAGTTGGGTGATGTGACTGGTGCTTATCTTTACCTTGTTTCTTGCAGAGGTGAGGTTTGTACAGTCATGTTTTCTGTCATTTATCTCCTCCTTTTCCTTCCCAGTGTTCTTAAATTACCCAGCGATTTCATCCAGATTTTCTCTTGAGGGGCTGTGGTACGAGGTCACAGTTTATCTGTTCTGCTTGGCTGGCTGCTTGATAAATACAGGCTTTCCTTTTCCCACCTGCTGGTTTAGGGACTCGAGAAGGGGCAGAGCATGCTGGGGGCAGGAAGAGGAAGGAAAGATGTCAAAGATGACTGTAAAAGACCAGGAAGCATTTGGTGCCTGCTGGTGATGGAGTACATGTGAGGCAGCATTGCTGGAGCTGAGGTGGAACGATGTGCATCATTTCAGTGGGAAGGAACGGGGCTTCAACAAGCGAAGTCCTCAACTAATCCTCAGTGTCACACATGTTACTGGGTTCTTCCATTTGCAGTTAGCTGCCATCTAGACAACAGTGCCTAAGTATTCTTGTGCCTAAGGGGTCTGCCTTCACAGCAGATAGCCTTTCTCTTCATCTTCTTTTTCTCCTTGTCCTATTTGCATTTTATCTTCCACCCCTCCACTGTCATTTTGCTTTCAGATCTGCTTACAGAAACTATGTAGGCTGAACAAGCAGCGCACTACAGTCTGTACAGATGGTTGTCTGTCTTACTCCTCCTCTTGCTGACATGCCTGTCAGCACACTCACCTTCCAGTGCGCAGGCATACAGGAAGGCGAGCATCTATACGTTAGAATTGTCTTTTTAAACTGTATGTGCAGAAGGTTGCACGTCAGGAAGGCTAGAGGGCAAAAACATCTGTGAACACCACCACTGAACTTTTCAGGGTCACTTGAGAAGCTTTATAATGCCCCAGAAATGAATGAACAGTTTTTCTGCTATGGATAATGTGGTCATTCAATTGCTACCAAACCTAATCAGAAAAATTTTCCTTATTAAAAAAAATAACTGCTGAAGTATTTATAAAGAACAGTTTTCAAGCAAAACCTGCTGGGTAATTTTCTGTTTCCAGTTTTTGATGAAAACCCAAGTTATTCTGAGAAACAATGAGCCTTTCTACATGCAAAACTTCATTTTAAAATACACTCCATCCTTCTCTTTCAAAAAAACTTACTGATCTGTTGGCAACCAGTGCTAAAGTAAATCCTGTAAGCAGTCCAAGGGGCACCTTTTTTCAGGTAAGATGATGAACCTCAGCTGTGCTGCAGCTGAACCTCAAAAGGAAAAGTTGTTTAAAATTGTGGCTTCTAGAGAAAGCCAGTGGAGGAAGAAGTTGTGTTTGAAGTGAGAAGGGCCTGAGTTACCACCTGCATACTGAAGCAGTGCCTTACAGGGATCCACCTCTTTCCCTGGA
The DNA here is from genome assembly GCF_001715985.3 of Manacus vitellinus. Taxonomy (NCBI): domain Eukaryota; kingdom Metazoa; phylum Chordata; class Aves; order Passeriformes; family Pipridae; genus Manacus; species Manacus vitellinus. The sequence goes on along the minus strand of NW_021938789.1, from coordinate 38,399,288 downwards.
CACCTTTGATCATGTCACCTTCCTTCAAGGCTGCACCTCAATGGCATTCTGGAGATGAGATTTTTATGTTGAGGTGCAAAAACATAATTTTTTCCCTCATTTTCGCAGTCTACAGTGGGAAAAATATTAATGTTTTCTTTCTTCCCCTTTCTGCTTAGGAAAAAAAGGAGAGCAAAAAAGTCAATTACATCATGTTTTCTTACATTACCATTACTAACCATGCAAAATAATGCCTCTTGCTGGTCCTAGCATTCTGGAGGATTTTTGAAAGAAGATAAAAGTGAAATTTTCATACTTTGTTTTCACTTTCTCAGAAAAAAAATTAAGTATATATTGAATCAGATTTTTTTTCCATGTTATGCTGGCAGAAATGCTTTTTGATTAATTTTTGCATGGACATCAATTAATCATCATAATAAACTATATTCCTCTGTGGGCTTTTTTTTCTCCTGAAATATATTCTAGGCAATATGCTCTTCACTATGTTTTTCAAAGTAAGTCTATTTCTGAGATCAGTCAAAAAAAAAAACCAACAAAACATCAAACCAAAAATCAAGGCTCTGCAGCAGACCTGTTTGTTATTCCATGGTCATTAATATTGTACCTGTTCAAAAAGGATATGTAAGAAATAACACTCAAGAAAGTTATACTCCAAAACACCAGTCTGTATCATCTGGTGAAAGGCAAGAAGCCTGGATGATATGTCCCATTTTTGGTACAAATACCATCAAAGATTCAGTGAATGAGTAGATTTTTTTCAAACAGCTACATTGAACAAAGCAGCTTCAAGATGGAATCCATCAACTTTTAATGGTCTTTTCAAGTTAAGCTGTTCAAAAAGTGCTGGTTTGCTGTTCTGACCTTAGATTGGAGGTGGTAAAAGTGAAAATAGTTAAAATAATTCAAAATCAAAATTTCAAATTAAAATGTTATGTTCAAAATTGGATATCACATCTATCTTCTTCTTGAAGCTGTCTTCTTCTTTAACAATTCCACCACCAAAAAAAAAGTGCAGGAGCCTTTCCTTGTCATTAACTATCTAAATCATTAGAAGATTGTACAAACCTAGTAGGAGTAGGACATACATCTTCACTCTTTCAAGTAGGCATAATCTGAAATCTGCATTTTGGGATTGCATATTTTCATTCTTACCCTTTCTTCAATGCTTATCCTAGTAACCAAAACGGAGAGAATTTTCTATTAGAGGGCCTTTACTGATAGGCAGATTTGACTGATAACTTGATAACAACTTGGGGAAATGGAAAAAAAGGGAATTTAATTTCAAATTTTTGGTTCATTTTAGACTTTTGCCTTGTCAGTCTTGAGCCAACAGAGTGGGCATTGTCTAACCTCTGGTTTGAACCAACTTCCCAAATTAGAAAACCGTAAATGAAAAGCATTAATTCCTGAGTTGCTGTGCAAATATTTCCTATACAAACCCACCAGCTGCATCATTCAGCTTTTGGTAGGAACCAGATAGAAAACAATAGTGACAGGTTTTTGTAAAGTTTTTTACCTTTTTATTGTTACTATTATTGCTTAGTATGTCTCCATCCTGAATTAAGGCCAGAGGGAGGACAGTTCACTGCTTAAAAAGCGCAAGCAAGACCTATGCTTAGATCCACTTTTGATAGCAGTTTCCCTCTCTGCTCTTCCAGACAACTTTATTTTTGACAGATTTACCCTGACAAATGCTTATCTTTGCAAGTGAGTGGTGAGTAGTTGTACTCTGATGCAAGTGATTTTGCATCATAAATTAGTATGCAGTAGTGTAAACAATAATTTACAATTAAAATTCAGAGGACTAGGCTTGCAGGTGTACTATGGAGTTACTGAAAGAAACCATTTGATGTCAAGCTATCTACTTGATATATGAGGTTTTTCAGGGTTCATATTTCAGGAGCTTTAGTTTTGTTCACCACACCAATGCTAATTGCACAGTTCTGTCACCTCTGGTATGAATGACAGCTATGATGAAGGGTCACAGGGCCTTAGCTTTTACTAAAATTAGAGAAATTTTCCCAAGAAGCCAGCAGAGAAAGAACCTTCTGAGCAGAATCAGTCTCCTTGAAAAAGAAATATTCCTGCAGTGAAGTCCTTACAACTTGCTTGATTTCTGAGTGCTTCAAAAAGTATCCAAATCTGATTAAGTTAATATATTTTCTCATCCACTTCTGTGCTCACATCCTGCAAAAGCCCAGGGTTTGCCACTTGTCTTTGCTCCACCTGACAGGTGCCATCTTATCTTGGGTTTGAGCCGTTAGAGACTGGCCCCAGGAGTTTGGGCTGCGAGGTTCTTCTTCCAGTGCTGTGGGTGGCTGTGAGCAGAGATACTGCTCCTCCGTTACTGCTGTGCAGAGAACGGCCTCGTATCTGGAAAGCTGAAAAGGTCTTGATAGCCTTGTGTGAAAAATATTTGTGGCAGTGCTAGTAGAATATTATTCCCTTTACTTTAGAGCCCATGTCTGTGTATTTCTCTTTTGAAGTCTGTGTGCAGCCTCCTATCCCTCAGCCTTCATAGTTCAAGGAGAAGCAATAAAATTAGAAAGTAGATGCAAAACAGAGCAAAGACTGAAGACGAGTGGAAGGAAAAAACCTCATGACTTCTACTCTGAACGTTTTAACATTATGTGTTGAGAGACATCCTAGAGGTCCCTCCTACCTCTGCTGCCTTGGGGTAGCAGGCATTTCTGTTTCCCTTGTCTGTGTGGCAACCACAGGAAGAAGCAAAATAACCTGAGTGCAAAGGCACTATAATGACCAGGAGGGCTGCCCTCCTCACTTTGGCCAGTCACGTGTTCCTTTGCATTTGACAGCTGTGAATTTTCAGACTGCCAGGGGAAAAACCAACTCCTTCGTAGTAAAACTGAATGACACAAAAGAAAATGACAGCTTGAATGAACTAACTGAAGCAGAGGTGCTCACCTGTCTCTGGCTTTTGCATGCTGAGAGATGCGGTGCCAGTCAGCCTGGCTAAAGCTGTGTCCTGGGAGAAGCTTTTGAGTCCCATGTCCATAGCTTTGAAGGTCATAAAAGCACAGCAGTAGGAAGCTGTGACTGCTCCATTTAGCATCACCATTGCATGCCGCTTTAAAATGTGTTATTTTTGTTCTTTGGGTCATCTGGTCAGGTTATCAGTCCAGTTAGGGGAATGGGATGCTGATGGTTCACTGTCCTTTAAAATAAGCTCTGTACCATAGATGCTTTCTTGTTATTCTCAAAATCGGTTTCCATGGTAACTGTCACTGGAACAATCTTTTTTTGATGAGAAGGAGGAAAATTATTTCCTTTTTAGGAATCCCTCTGCTCAACCTAGTAAAATTCCCTTTTTGCTTGAACCCTGCTCAACTCTAGGGAATCAGGATTCTTATCTTCATTCATCTCCACCAAGTGTGACCAGGGTTTCACGCCCACAATTTCCTTCTCCCCCTCCTTTCTGCCTTTTGAGTCTAAATCACTACTTTTCACTTCAGGGATAAAAATCTGTGAGATTCATGCTCCAGAATTCCTTGGCGTGTGGCTTCCATCTTATCTTTTGGCTAAAACTTCTTGAATTGCACCTGATTTTTATCAAAACAGAATAACTTTGCTGGAGTGCTCTTTGCAGCGGGTCTGGGAGGCAGTGCAATGCAAGATGCTGCTGGCTATCATGCTTCTGGCCTTTCCCTCACTGCTCATTTCATTTTACAGCTGGGCCCCAGGATGCGTTTCAGCCAGAGCACTTGATGCCAAAGCAGAGCCCAGTAATCTGTAGTACAGTATGGAGCTTCTCTCGAGGAAAACTTGTGATTGCTCAGAGATTAGTCATGCAGAGGCTCTGCGAGCAAGCCTCGAACTCTACATATTTTGTAATGTCTTGCTGCAGAAACAGCTGTCGCCTGTCAAAGTGAGACGCGAGATGCAGCTTTAGCCTGCTGTGGAAAAAAAGGAGCTCGCTCTGCAGCATCAGGCGGCTTCAAGACTGAAGAGCTTTTGTGGAGAAATGTGCTTCAGTCAAATGCCACTTGAAGCACAGTTGCATTTCAGCCTAGCCTCTGGAAGGGACCAGCCTGAGCATATCTTTCCATGAGCATCATAAAAAGTATTGCTAATTTTTTTTCTGGAAATTAATTACATTTTACTTATACCTCCGTTTTACCTGCACAGTAAGGGAAAGATCTTACTCCACAGTGCAGTTTCTCAACAGAAGTTTTCCTGGCATGCTTTAAGCACAATACAGTGTCTTTTGCTTCTGAGCCCCAAGCAGGTTATTGAGCATTTTTCAACATCTGCCTGGACATCCCTAGGGGTTTAGAGTACAGCTGTGCTAAATGCCGTGCGAGGCATTGGGGCATCTGTGTCTCTTCAGAGTTTTTCAGGAGTCCAAGTCCTTCTGAAATCACTGGGAGCCTAAGAATCTGAGTTAGTCTCAGGTCTCTTCCCTGTGGTTATTGGATGAATTAAAGTAAATAAGGGAGATTTTGTGAGGTTTTTTTCACTTAAGCTTTCTGCTGTTAAAGACAGCAGAATTGTAAATCATCCTTTACTGTAGGAGCAATTGAGCCTGGTTCTGGATACAGCAGGAATACTCAAAGTAGATGAATATCATTTTGCATACTACTGTTTTCAGAGCCCAAAATACCTTGAGGTCTCAACAGAGACCAGCTTTAAAGCAGATTATTTTTTCTCTGAATAACTGTTTTTGGAATTGGCAGAAGTCTCATGTCCTTTTTTCAGTTTGAGAATTGGTCTCATCCGCATTTAATGCTTTTGAAGAGCGACTGCATAATTTTCAACAATTTAAAACAGAAAATTAAACAAATCAAGTTTCAAGTTTAGTCCATTATGCTTTCTTCCCTTGTTTTCTTGATTGGAATGTGAGGGTTTCCCAGGAGAGTTAGAGGTGAGTTTGCATTCTTTTCCTTGAGAAAGTTGAATGAAGCATCTTCTGTTTTCACATGCTCATCATGCTAAATATAATAAAGAAAATCTTCTGAATTTTTCCCAAATGGATGGAATTGAATGCTTAGATTTGGATAAAGCAAAGAAAGATAGTCTAGCTCTCCTGCTGAAGACTGATGAGTTGGCATAAAACCTAGATGTATCCTTTTGTAGGTTGAGTTAGAGTATGTCCATGCAAACTCTTACCTCTGGTTCCTAGAACTCTGAGTCATGGGGGCTGTATGATTCTGTTTTTTTCATGTTACTTCATGTTTTTCTGGTTACTTGCACAAAAAATTGACCTTTTAGAATGAGACATAGAAATATCAGCCTGTTCTCCTTGCTATTGCACATCATACTAGGATATAAACGTATAAAAAATTTCAGAACATTTTCTTCTATGACTTTTTTGACTTAGCAGTTTTTTCTTTTTTTTTTTTTATTTTCTTTTGGTGAGGTGATTACTCAATGAATACATTTAATTGGTTTTGATCATCCATAATAGTACAGCCACAGACAAATCCAAGTAGTAAGGCTCCAATTCAGAAATCTGCATTGAGTAGTGATTTGCTTCTTTATATGCTCAATTAAGAGCAAATAGACAATATAATTCCTTTAAGCAGTATTTTTAGCTTGAGTGGTAACATGGGTTTACATCTGTATGATTTACTGTCCCTGTCTGTCTGTGTAGTCCTCTAGTTCATTCTCTTTACACATGGCAATTACCGGACCACAAATGTATTTTCAGGCTGAACCTTTCACCCTTTTTTGCTGTAGGAAAAACAGTTACATCCCTGTTCTTGGTGTTTCGGGGAATCATGGTAGTGATTAAATTGCCTCTCGAGATTCCTATACTAACATTCTAGCATATCTGTAAAAGAATATTATTAGCATCAGTTATACTTAATGATTCAAAGTCTTTAACCTAATTGTAAACAAGAAAAAAAAGTTGGTAGGTTTGGGTTGTTTTTTTTTTATTGTACTGATGAGTGCACACGTATGTGCTCCTGGACCTGAAGAGTTTGGAGACTGAGAACAAGGTACCGGGGTTTACCCCCATCCGCTTGAAAATGGGTTTGCAGTACCTTGACCTGAGACCGTGTGATTGATGAACAACCTCTCCATAGTGTGAAGCACCCAGAGACAAAACATGAGCAGATGTTGGCCTTGTGGCATTTGGGCTTCTCCTTATGTCAGATACGGGGCTTTGGGCAGCTGCATGGTGCTGCAGGCAGGCTGCTGGAGCAATGCTGGATAATGCTGGTGGGGAATCGAGCCTATTCAGTGGGATTCTATCCTGTTTTTTTTTTTTATGGGGCTGAGATGAAGCTGCTAAACTGAGCAATGTCAGTGGTGAGCAAGGAAAAGACAGGTGGCTCCAGAGACCTCCAGACACAGCTCTAATAAGCTTGCACTGCATTTCTGGCTGGTTTTATTTTGAATTTGCTACTTAATTTTAATAACTGAATAGATATCCAAGTTGGAAGAAAACTGAGAGTGACAGGACCCTCAACATCCCCCAGAGCTTCAGCAGTGGTACTCATCCATGGCCTCACACACGCCAGCTGAATCCTACGTGCCCAAGGGCAGGGCAGAGTGGAGACACAGCATCCACTAGCAGGAACTTGAGACCCTCTGGGACTTGCAAGGGGAGCGTGTGCTGTGCCTTGGCAGGGCAGGAGTGCACACAGCTGCAGGACACTGTGGCATCACCAGGCAGCCTCCATATGCCTGTCTCTCTCCTACTCCTCAAAAAATTAATACGCTTAAAAATAGTTTAGCTGCAGGGATGCACTGTGAATTTCCTTAGTTTAAATGAACTGGTGCAGGGACTATATCCCCAGCTGGGGTTAAACAGGGCATGTATTGTTGCCTGCCTTTTTACATCTGGGAATAAGCTCATAGCTTGTTAACAGTACCTAGCAAGTGGGAGAAAAAAAAGTGGCCTTAAACACAACTCTGGCAAGGAGAAAAATCAAATGGAAAATATGCATTTTTAATACGCCACTGGGTAAGTATATAATAGCAGAACAACATTCGTTGTAACCTGATATCCCTCAGGAATGAGGGAAAAGCTGACTGCTTGCTCCACTGAGCCAAAAAATAAGAAAACATGTAAGTGCAAGTGTGTAGTCAGCAGCGTAAGGAATAATCTCAGCTTCAGAAAGTCAAGAGCAAAGCTGGAGTGTTGAATGTTAAAAGGCTAACAGTTTTACATGGAAACACAACTTATTATTTTCAACCTATTAGTAGGGCTGTTTCCAGTATCCTAAAGAAATTCCAGATCCTTCTGCATTTATCCACCCACGAGATAGCTGTTTTGGCAGAATCCACAGAAGTATTTCATGTTAGCCATCTTCTGATTTCTTCCTGGAAACTAAACAGATTTTGGATGTAAAAATGCAATTCATTACAATAACCAAAATGTATTTCCTAGAGCAGATGTGTTGTTTTCAGAGGTCCCCCCGCCTGATATTTTATCAAGCCCTTTAGAACAGCTCCACAGTTGCATTTCATTTGAGTGCCACTCAGCATATACAATAGGTTTGGAAAAGCAACCTGCATAGCCTTCAGGCACCTGGCAGAGTACATTTTTCGCACAGCATGCGGAGAATTAGGCATCCGGCTCCTGTGGCTGACGATGTGCACAGCTTCTCATCCAGGCTGTGCTGGAGCTGTACCGCTTCCTGTCCAGCTGTGAGTGCCATGCCACTGGGAATAGCTGGTGAGCAAAGGGCCACAGCCCCTGGGATGTCAGTACAGCAGCTGAACGCATGCACATCCCTGGGGAAAGGGCAAAGGTGCTGTGAGGTGAAGACTCGTGCATCAAAAATATGCTCCCCTAAGGAACTGAAAGTATCTGCAATTATTTGGAAGGAGGCTGTACAGTGTCTGTCATTTTCAAAAGACAATGATGGCAATTACAGTTAGAGGGAATTGCAGATGTTCTGTGAAAAGAAATGAACAAGCCTAAAATTGCTTTCTGGGAAGTAAGTCTTCAAGATGTCCAAATCACCTGATTTTTCTGCAATGCTTTTCTAGGCAGCATTTGAAAGTGGATTAGAAAGTCGTAAATATCAAGGCTGATCCCTGACTATAGGAGGAAAAGAAAAAAATTGCTCTTTGGGCTCTTCCCAGGGCAGCCTGGGCCTCCCTGCTCCACACAGTGCTCTGGGATCTGCCACATGGCAAGGGCTTCTGCAGAGACTCCTTCAGCAATCAGACCGTTTCAGATGAGGGCAGTGAAGTGGCTTCTGTCCCAGGGCAAGGCGTTACTTCCCCACCCTTCCTTAGCTGAGCTGTCTGTGGGTACCACTCACTTTCAGGTCAGTGGAGTGGGCAGTTCCCATATGTTTTTGTGTCCTTTGAGGAATGCTTGTTTGTAACTGGGCACCCATACCTGTCACCCCTGGAAGAAGCATCCCATATTTACACACAATGTTTTACTTCAGTGGTGATGGAGCTGTGGCCCTGGAGAGTACCCTGTATCTGCAGAACTGCCATGACATACTCAACTCTTGCCTAGGATTTTTCTGCTCTATGTGGTATAGGTATCCAGAAAGGACTGTTGTTGATGCTGTGAGTTGAACTTGGGAACCATCACCCTTCCTGTCTCCATGTCAGATGAATTGTACTACTCTAACTTATCCTGTCACCCACACCACTGCTCCCCATGCAGCCTGGGTGCAAGGCAGTGCCCCTCCTCCTCCCCCATTAAAACCAGCCCTGAGTACTATCAAATGCCAATGCTTTGGGGTAGTCAAGGCAGCTTTGTAATAGCATTCCTTGTCCTCAGGAAGGGATTTATTTTCTTCCTTGTAATACTGTGGCTTTTCCCTAAAGGATTACCCTCTCACTTATTTGCTGGAAGAGCGAGGTGCTGGGGAAGGGCATTCGGTGAGAAACTGATGGCTGCAGCCACCTGAGTTGTCTGCTAAGAGGTGAGTGAGTAGTACGGTTGTGCCCAGAGGTGATGCCTCCTCTTGGCAGCTCCAGGGAGCCTGGCTCCAGCTGGAGAGCCTGACCTGCCTGTGCATCTTGATGCCCTGGCACCGAGGTGGGCAGTGGCCAGCCCCCTGGGTTCTTTGAGGGTGTAAAACAAGAGGTGGCCTTAAGGCTGTGGCATGAAAAATCCCTGGTACTTCACAAACTATGCACATTACGTTGTTTTTCTAGGTTACCTAAATTTTCCCCTTAGTTTCAGATGGAAGTGAAACTCTTAGATGCTGTCAAAACTGGCAGGGAGGTGGCAGGGAGGGGGGAAGGATAATTTTGCACAGCAACATCTTTTTTTCGAACGGGTTATTTGATCAAGTAACTGCAACTTTCCAATTGCTCCCCTAACTGCCCTCTGGCCTGTACCATGAAAGAAATAAACACATTCAACTTCTTTTTGTTGCAGGAGAACATCTGTGACCCATTAACATCGGATCTGGGCTGCGCAGCCAGCTTGGAATCACGGTTTGGGCAAATTTGCCATTTGCTTCTCCAGGAGTTTGGCATTGCTGTTCTCTAATATGTTATCAGCATGTTTATTTTTTGTTATAGTAACACTGCAGGACTTAAAAAAAAGAGCTACAACAATATTTTACTGTGTTTTAGTCAGTAGTGTTTCCAATTTGGGTGTATTTTGAAATGTGTTTTACTTCCATGCTGTGTTTTTCAATGTTATCAGAGCATCTTCCTCCCTCAAGAACGACTGCACACATGTGGAACTACTGCATCCTTGACAGCCAAGCTTTCTTCTGACATATTGTGGTACTAAACTGATTCTGGTTGCTTTCTAGTTTGACCAGGCTTTAACTCTTTGGGCTAAAATTTCCTACCTGACTCCAACTAGTTTATTTTCATTATTTTCAGTTGCAGTGAAAAAGGGCTCCACCAGACTGAGGAGTGAGGTTAAATAAGACTACATTTTACCCCCATTAAAACCTTCCATAGCTATTGAAGTTGAAAATCAAGCCACATGGTAACTCTGCCATGGCTCATGCCATCTCCTTTTCCAGTCCATTGAGCTTTGCCAGCAGCTGCGCCCCGATGAAATACTGTGGTCTTATGAATGAGGTGCAGCCTGTGAGACATGACATGACCCTCCAAGTGCTGCCAAGGTGTGCCCAGCTTCTACTGGACAGCATTTGTCATGCTGTGAAATCCTATTTCACTGTTTTATTTCTAAACCCGTTCAGGCACCATGGCTTTTTACAAAGCTGGTATCTATTACACCTGTTTGCTACAGACTGTCCTGTCAGTCTACTTGTGGGCATCCTGTACCTGATTTGATCCATAGGGTCCTGTTTTACATGGATCATTCCTATTTTTGTGTGGGTCTCCCTCTCCTTGTCATTCTCCATGGTGGTGCAGAAGTTGCTGCCAGTGGCTGAGCACCAGGGGTTTTGCCGGGGAAGCCCTATGAGGCAGGAGAAGGAATTTGTGCCACTGCAGCTGGAGGATGCATCAGACCCTTCACTGCCCGAGTGAGGTGACATGGGTAGAGTCGACGCTTATTTTTGGGAGTCAAGGGAATGTTTTCCTCTTGCATTGAGATCTTACTGATGCAGTTTAGCACTGTAGTTCTACAAATTACATGCCCTTGCCTAGAAACAGTGACAGGTGGGGTTGTACATTGAAAAATTAGTACCTGTCGGGAAAGCACAGTTTTACTGATGCCTGTTTTGCTACTCTTTCCCTTAGCTCGTAGGTAGTGTAGTTCTGCATTAAATGTTGCCTTTTGCTCAGTCCAGGGATGTGCAAACCACTTACACCAGCGCGGTGCCGCAGGATGGGAGAGTCGCAGAAGCTGGACCTCTCCTGGAGGCATGGCTGCTGCGTCACCCCTTGTTTTTATTGTGCACGTTCCTACCGTTGTTTTCTTTTATTCACAACAGCTTAGGAACACACATAGCAATGGCTTAGAAATCATTCCAGAATGAGAGAATAAGTATGCATGGGTAAAAATCTCAAAGGCAGGAAAAAATTAAGGATGCTTTTCTTCCCCTTGGTCCAGGCATGACCTTCAGCGATAGAAACTCCATGTGTGCCCCAGATTTTCTGCTCCCCTACTTTTTCATGCCTAGGTGCTGCCAGGCTCTCAGAGCAGCGTGTCATGTTTTCTACATGATGCCATCACTTCAAACCGTGCAGTGAACTCATGGGTTTAGGGAGTCCAGCATCATTGTCTCTGAAGCTTTCAAAGCTTCGCTTTAGTTTTAAATGCCTCTTTAAGCACAGACAATGCTCCAACAGGCTTGCTGAAACTAAATGAAGCTTATAAAGCTTTGAACGCTATTGTAACATGGTGGGTCCCGCAGGAGACTGCAAAATCCCGCTGTGTGCAAGGATCCACCACGCTTTCAAGTGGATGCACTGTATGTGCTAAAAAATGTAGGCAGAGCAGGGCAAGGAAAGGACAGAGCATGTCAGCATATTTTTTTAATTACCTAGCATTTGATTGATACCACAATGGTAACATTGCTTTTTAAAATAAAAATGTTTACTATCCTTTCTTCAGTACACAGAGGAGTTTGGGATATATATATATGTATACTTGAGATTCCAGAGCAAGTGGCTTTTTTAAAATAGATTGCCTAACCATATTATTTTTCTTGTCAATCTTTCATAAACTGCATCATTATAATAACTTAATATTGTCCTACATTCATCAGGTCTTCTGTGTGATCATAAAACAAGCAAAGATGCTTGTTTTACCATGCAGATTTTTTCAATGAAAAATGCATGAGAAGGCAGCAAAGGAAAAAAGTAGGCCAGGTAAGTACCCTATTTTTCTGTCTGTGTTAAATCACAGCCTAGAAAGTCAAAGAGAGCTGGCAAAAATTCTGCTTGGAAACAAGAGCTTGATGTTTGTTATCCGCGGTAATGAGTACGGTGTCGTTAACAGCTTATTGGGGCAGTGCCGCTGCCTGTTCGCTTTCCCGTCCTCAGAGAGGCGATGGATGGGCTGCTGACCCAGATTGGGCGCGTTAAGACGAGAGCGATTCCTCCCTGACAAGCCCCAACAGTGACAACTGGTCATTAATTGTAAAAATTCTGCCAGTGTGTGGTTTTAGAAACAATTTGTACTTCTTTAATTACGCTGCCAGGGCAGGCTTTGTCCCAGACACTCTTATCAGGCCGAATTAGGCTCAGCCCAGCTCGAGCTGCACTCACCATCTTTGCTAAAAATCTTTGCTAGGAATGGGGGGATGCAGTGGGGGAGTGCATGACGGTAATTGTCACCAGGAGGATGAGAGAAACTCTTGTTCCCGAAATGTTTTATTATTCTAATGATGCAGAGGGGCCCCAACAGAGATTGCAGCCCTGCTCCACCAGGAGTTACACAAACATTGAGATGGAAGGAGAGTCCCTGCTCCCAGAACACTGTCTGGCTAAGCAAGGCAGCGGGGCAAACTCCAGGGAGAAAAGGGAGGGCTGCTTATCTTCAGTCGTCACACAGGGAACTGAGCACAGACGTTTACGGCTGTACCCTGCCAGGTCCTCTCTCGCTAATTTTTTTCTTTCCCCTCCCCTTTTTTTCCCCCATGAGCTGCTCTTTGGGGAACACATAGTCCTATGGCAGAGGCTGGGGTGGGACTGAGCCCCTGGTGATCTGTCTGGTCACCTGGCGGTGGGTGTTTGAGGAAAGGCTGCCCCTTTGGTGAAGAATGAGCTAGCTGGGCAAGGAGATGACCCAAGTGAGGGCGTTAATCCCCTCTCCATCTCTTTTTGGGATTTGTAGCAAGCTGCACTTGCTGATAAGGCTGGCCCGGGTGTGTGGGGTGGGTGTGGGTATGTACAGCCATGGGGCTGATAAAGCAGAACCTGGCAAGGGAGGGAGGCCACTGAGGAGGGTGAGGAGAGGCCCTGAGCTCCACTGGAGCCTGATGCAGATGCCAGGATGGGCACATTCCAGCTCATACCAACTGGGCTTGTCACTGCTGATTTCCCAGCTGGGGATGGCAAAGCGAAGGTAACACTCCAGAGCAAGCCGACCACTTCCCTGAGGCTTTTATAAAAATATATCACCTTTGGTGCAGACCATCTCTCAAACTGCATCTAATGGAAACACCTAAATAGATGACTTAACATTAAGCATTGACTGCATATGGTGCAATACATGACTGCAAATGAAATGATTTCATATTTCAACTAGGAAGGCTTCTGCTGGGCTCAGTTCCCCCAGAAATTACTTTTGCCTAGTGTTTCTGTGAAGTCTCACATCTTTTTGAAAGGCAAAATGCTGCAAGTAATGGGGATTTGTAATGGCATTTAGGGCTGGATTAATTTCTGTGTGCTTTATGATTTGCAGAAGTTTACAGCAGTATCTCCAGACTGCTGTAGGTAAAACTCAGCTCCTTTTCCTTGTAGTTCAAGGGCAAGGCAAACAATAAAAATAAATATTTCAGCAGCACATCCTAGTGCTGAAAAAACAAGTCAAAGATTTTAAAGTATGACAGCACAGGGATTTGTTTTGCATGTATAATAAGTATGTGTACAGCCTCAAAAGAATCTTCTCTAGCTGGAAAACAGCATCATCAATAGGTCCGTGAGCTTTGGAAGACCACTGGCATATTTGCAGGTATCTGGGGGTTCTGCACAGTCCACACCAGGTTGACGTGCGGGACCATGCCCTCCCAGTGCGTTATCTGACAAGTTCTTCATCCAAATATTTTAGCGGTTGTTTGCTTTTCCAGGTTGAGTGGGGCTCTGGACTAGTCAGTAATTTCTGAGGAACAGAAGATTACCGTGGTAGCCCATCAAAGAGGGCCAGCAGGGACATGCTGACAGACTTTGTTTCCCCCTGCGCACCAGCTCCTTCTCACCAGTACAGGTCTGCAGTGAGACTAGAGGAGTGAGGTTGCTCTAAGTAAAATGGATCTGTGGCAGCGAGAAGATGGCAAATGTAGGTAGGATGCAGTTGGAAAGCTGGTGGTGGTGGTGGTGATGTGCGCGTAACCAGACGGTGAGGGATGTGTTGTTAGGAATGCTCAAGCTGCTTAAAGACTATGTGAGCAGAGAGCAGGGTTGCATTTCACATGCCAGCTCGCTGCAGGCAGTGCTGTGGGTGAGGAGGAGCAACACAGCCCCTGTCATGCTGTAGAGAGAGGCAAAGCCTGCCTGGGGGAGTGTGGGGCCGGCACCCGCTGAGCGTGGCTGAGGGAAGAATGGGGCAGTGAGGGCTGCGAGACACGGGGGTCTCGGGTATCCCCCTGAGCAACCAAGGCTGAGAGAAGCCTGGAAGAACCCAAGTATCCTTTCTCATGATTATAGAGCCTTACCTGAGAGGAAAAGCTTCACCCTCTGCTTCCCTCCTGTTCTGCCCACCCAGCATCGTCCCTGACCTGTTCTCCCCTGTGCTTTCAGTGGTTGGTGACAGCTCTCCAGGTTTACCTGGGGCTGGCTCAGGAGCATTTCCATGTATATAGCAGTAGGTATGTTTCATTTCATCTCACATATAAAGAACAGTCCCAGGCATATTTTGCTGGTAAAGAGATGCACAGAGGCACAAGAGCAGGAATGTAATTAGGTTGCTTGCTCCCATCTGATGTCTCTTACACAACATGTATCTGCCCATCTGATTGCAACGTCTGCATTATGGCCCTGATTTCCTCCCAGTCCTACCTGTTGCATCTCTAAAAGCCTTCAGAAAGCAAAGTGTTCAGCTGTGCCGTTTAGTTGAGATGCCTCTACCATGGCTGCAGAACGCCTCATTCCCCCTGCTCCCCAGCCCTTTCCAAAGCTGCAAACATGCCCCTTTCCATGGGGAAGGGGGAACTGTCTCCCAGGTGAACCTTGTCCCAGCCTGCAGTTTAGACCACTTCTCTCGCCTAACATTTTTAAACCTGCTTAGCTAAACCAAGACCGTCTAGGAGAGTTTCCCTCTAAACTGCTACCTATGACCAGCCAGACACCCTAAAATGCAGTTGACTTTTAGACTCAAGACAGGCAAGTAATCATCAGCTCATGCTGGTATTGCTTTTAAAAAACTTGGCAAGAAAAAGCTAATAAGTTAAAATAATGCCAGTCTACAGCTCTAATGGTATTCGAACTGGGACCAGTTGCAGCAGTGATGAGAACAGTTCCCTATTGAATGCACAGCATGTTTATGGTGCCACACAGCCCTCGAGTGGGGTTGTCATACAGAATTTATGCCATTATAATCCTCTTTTTCTCTAAAGCAGCTATTCAAGCACCTGTCCAAGCATAGATGCATGTTTGTAGACAGAGAAAGATCTACCCATTCCTATTTTGAAAGGCTCTGTTTCTCTGCAAGCCCCAGGGTGCTCTGGGGCAGAGGCAGAGGGGTGCCATGGTGTTCTGCCCACATGTGGGAAAGCCCATGCAATGAGATTAGAGATGGGGGGACAGGGTGGAAAACAAAAGACCCATCTAACTGGCAGAGAGCAGAAAAAAGGAGAAAAGAGAAGAAAGCAAGAGGAGGATGTGAGCAGGAGACAAGGCTACATTGCTATATGTGGGCTGTTGTGCAACTTTGAGTGCCAAATTCTTCTCCTTTAGGGAAGGGGTCATCACTATGATTGTGGAGACCCATCCACACCTGTAGTCAAATCTGGATGGCCTCTGGGTGTGAAAAGCTTTTACAACCACTGAGCAGAGAGGGCACTGCGCAGCTGACCCACTGCTAATGGGGACCAAGGTCCCAAATGTGTTGTCTCAGTTCAGGGCTGAAAATGGGTTTTGTCATTTGTTTGGCTTTATTTATGAGCCTTTGGTGAGCAAGCCCCATGTTGCCAGTGTTTGTGTGAGTTACTATGAGCGATTGGTAAGGAGAGAACCAGACACCATTTTGGGGTTGTGAAAAGCTTGTTAGCAGAGAATTTGCTTTCTTTTTCTCCTCAAGGTTTGCAAAACTAATTTAACTACTGTTGTTTCCTGTAATTGAAGCATTTGAGGGTTTATGTTTTTTTGAACAAAAGGGACAAGTGCTTTAAAATACGATTAGAAGGCTGTGTGAGATGCACGTTAAAACTGCATGACCCACACATCCCTATCTCTGGGATCTATTCTACACTTCTGTTTTATAAAAACCCTGTGATTCCCTGAGAGACCCAACAGGCACCATAACAGTTGCTTAAAACCAAAATGGATTTGAACAGCAGCAGCTATCCTCCAACACACAACGCTGCCAAGGGAAGACAAATTAACCCTTTGGTTAACACCTTATTGGTGGCAGAGCACTGGAACAGGCTGCCCAGGGAGATTGTGGAGTCTCCCTCTCTGGAAACATTTAAGACCCACCAGGATGCGTTCCTGTGTCACCTGCTCTAGTTGACCCTGCCTTAGCGGGGGGGTTGGACTCGATCTCCAGAAGGCCCTTCCAATCCTAACAGTTCTGTGTCATCTGCACTAGGGCCACCAGATCTGGGGTGCTTTGGTTGTCTTTTTTTCCCCTCACCCCTCTCTTCCCAGCTGCACTCTCCCTCCCCCCTTCATGCTGCGTCACGGTTTTCTCCCTTCTCTCTTTTCATGCTTTTTTTCCCTAAAAATCACGGGGAGCGCCGAGCCCAGGCGAGGTGACACCCGGCACGGGCACTAAGGGCCGGCGGGCGGGAGATTGGGGAGCTCGCGGTCCGACTGCACGGTCGCGGTAACAAGAGCGATTTGGCATCGCATTTTCACGACGCCTCCCGCATGTCCCTCTTGCTTTGCGGGCAGTGTGGTGTGGGGGGGGGATGGCTCGGGCGGCCCCGGGAGCGCGGCTCGGAGGGGCGGCAATGATGCTGCCGCGCCATGTGCGCGGCGCTGCGGCGGGCGGGGCGGGCGCAGCCGCGCTGGCGGGGGGGCGGTGCCCGGTGCCCGCGGAGCCACCCCCGCCGCCCGCCCGCCCCGCCCCAGCCGCAGCTCGGCGCGGCTCGGCATGGCGGGGCTGCGCTTCCCGCAGCACGGCGGCTACTGCCGCGCGGCCGCGGCCCATGAACCTCCTGCTCGGCGTCTTCCACGTCCTCCTGCCCTGCTTTCGCCCCGGGGAGGCGCAGGGACAAGGGAGGGCGCCGGGGGTGAGGTGGGGCGGGGGGGGGGTGCCGGCGCTGCCCGCTCCGGGCTGGCGAGCGGGGCCGCCGCCCCCGCCGCCGTCCCTCGGGCGACTGCCGCGTGGCAGCCCGGGGACACAAGGGAGCCGGGACGTGGCTCACCCCTGCCCCCCCTCTCAATTCCCTTCCTGCCGGCCCCGCGGTGCCCGGCCCGCCCCGGCTTGGGGAGCCCCGAGCCGCCGCCTGCGGGCTCCGGCCGCTCGCCCCCCGCCCATCCGCAGTTTCTCTCTCTCTGTCCCCGCAGCCATCGAGCCCATCCCCGGCGTGGTGGAGCTGTGGCAGGCCGAGGACGGGGAGCTCCTGCTGCCCGCCCAGGTGAGGGGGCGCGGGGGGTGGGGACGTGGTGGGTCCGGGGCCCATGCGGGGCTGTGCCGGGGTGTTGGGGCCCGGGGGCGGGCACGGGGCTGGCGGGGCGGGGCGGCCTCGCCTGCTGCTGTCACGGCGCAGCCCCGTCCCCGCGGCCCCCCCACCCCGCGCCGTCGGCGTGGTTGTTCGGCTTCATTTATTTTCCGTTTTGGTTTGTTTTTATTTTTTTTTCCCTCTGTATCTTTGGTCTTTTTTTAATAACGAGGGCGTTTGTGCTCTGAACGCACTAGATGTGACTATCGTGAATATGCACATGTTTATATCTTAGGCCTGTTCAGGTGAAGCCATTTTACCCCCCTGAAATGACACATCATTTATGGTGCCGTTCCTCTCGCCCTAGCGCATTTTTTTCTCTTTAGCCGTTTTCCTTGGAAACTATCAAGATTTGATACATTCTGTGTTGGCGAGAGGGACAAATATAGTACAATGCCCGGCGGGGCTGGTGAGCGAGGAGTGGCGCTGGAAGCGGGGTCTGGAGTTAATGGTATTTGAGGCAGTCATTTAACTCGCACTGACGGACTCTGCCATATGTTGAGCTGGGCCTTCTAGACTTCAAGGCACCAGGCTCATAAACGGGAAGGAGCAGTCCTTAGGGACATCATCTTATATGAGGGGCAAAAGAGGGTAATTTATTCGTCTTAAGCCAATATATAATTCTCTGTTTAGCGCTCAGCCGATGATAACCGCAAATGTAAGGAAAAATAGCAGAAGTGCTTTTTCTTTCCTCATCTAGCTAACAATTGATGCTGCTTACCACGGCTCAGCATTTTATACTGTCGTGTTATGAAAGTATTAGCTATTGTATGTCTCAATAATTTTATAAAATACATATATTGCACTGTTCAGAATTTGCCTGGTGCAGATGTAGTAGCTAAAGGAAGGTGTAGATCTAAAGGCACATCTCACTGTGCCTAGAGATGCTTAAGGAACTCGACCTTTTGCTTCTGCATTCTTTACCTTGAAGACATTAAGATGCATTAGATGTAGAATCGTGTAATGTAGTCATTTATAGTCACTTCTCATAGTGAAGCTGCAACTGAGTGATGATGACGTGATGTTTACTTCCTGAGGAGATTAGATCCTCTTGGAAAACACTTTGTTCTTGAGCATCCTCATAAAAATAAGCTTTAGCTCAGCTAAAGGAAAACCAGGCATGAATGACCTGTTAACTTGGCATGGTTGAACATATGGTCTCGGTAAGTCCTTGCAGCAGTCGAAGACCAAGCTGAGGCTGCTGCTCCTCCACCATTTCTATGGATGCTACATTAGGTGTGCAGGAAAGAAAGCAGATCTTCTGGCTTCAGCTGTGACAGAGTGAGAAGTAAAAATTGTGATAGGCTTACTGAAATAAAAGGTAGATGTTAAAAGCCAGTTAAGCCAGTCTCTGTGTATTAGTGGTGCATTGCATTGTCTCTTTTGCATGGGCTTCCCCTCTGAGCTTGAGGGCTGCAGCAGCATCTGATGCATCGGTGGCTTCTCAAGCTGAAGCAGAAGGGCCTGGGTTCCTCAAACAGGTTTTAAGATCAAAATTTGGTTACAGGCCCAACCCTGATGCCTGATTTTCTGTTACCGTGTGGGCTTGGGCTTTACCCAGCGCTTGTTGGACGTGGGTCCTGTGGCCACATTTGAAACCACCTTTTCCAGTTGTTGTGGGGAGGAGGAAAGGAGGCCTCCCTTTGTCTGTGCAGATTTGGCAAGGGACCCTTTCAACACTGCTTTCATGGAGTGATGGCACTGATCTGCAGTGACTGGTCACGGCTCTTCTCTGGGGGCCTGAGGAGTCAAGGGCTGCTCACCCAGCCATGATCCCCCACTATACCTGTGAGGTCCTGAAGGCGCTTCAGCATCCTTGTCCTCCTCAGTCACCATTCTGGGTTAGTGAGGGGCATCAGCAGAGAAGCCAGCATCAGCTCCTGAGATATGGAAAATCGGATTGTCTGTTAACTTCTGATTGCCCTTTCTTTCTTAGAGGGATGCTTAAACTTGCAAGAGGTTTATTGCTTGTTGGTCTCCACGTTCCACTAAAAAAAATGGTCTGACTTACTGCTACAAGGAGGTTGTCCTTATCCTCTTCCTTGCAGGAGCAGACTTTCTTAGTTAAACCCTTGATGAGGCTTGTTGCCCAGTGTTCATGTATCACAGCAATGGTGATGCAACGGTGAGGGTCTGGTAAGAGGAAGAACGTCCTTGCTTTTGAGTGGATAATAAATGTTGTTTGGTAGGGAGTATCCAAGGGTTGCTTCATTCGTGTGTTTGAAGACAGGTCTTGGGCAAGACTGGGAATGGGAAATGTCCTGACCCCTTGATTTAGTTCTTCCTATTCCCTTTTGGAAGGAGTTTGGCACAGGTGAGTGAGGATTTTGCCTGCAGAAGCGAAAAATTCAGCAAAGGAACCATGCATATTCTTCTCCTAAAGCACCTCCCTCCCACCACTCTCAGCAGGAATATGGATTAGGTTGCCCTGTCTGCCAGCCCTTTTGCCTGTTTCTGGCGGGTTACCAATGCTGTCTGATGGATGTTTTTCTCTTTCTGTCATGGCTTTACACTATTATCTTATTTTCCATGCATCATCAGCTGCCTGCCTGTGACAGAGCAGTTTTGAACATTCCTTGCTGCCTGCAGAATTTGGGGATGAAAGTTGGATGGATTGGTAACCCATTCAGCCATCCGGTTGCCTGCACATGCTTTTGTTCCAAGAGCATGTAGTGAATAAAGACATCGTGTTAAGGGGCGAGGGAGGGAAACAAAGCGTTTTAATATTTGTAGTTGCTTTCTAGGCCTTTCACAGCATCGCTTTGTCTACGTGAGCTGCATGAATTTGCATGCTGGAGCGCAGCCGCCCAGGGCCCCCGCGCCTCCACCCCGGTTGGTCGTTCTACCTTCTGTTTCCTCTTGCTTCCCTTTCATTGTTTCTGCTTCTCGTGTGCCCCCTCCCAGCTTCCCTCTTAACGTGTATTTGTGCTTTTTCTTTTTTTTCCCCTCTCACGCTTGTGATCATTTGATTTCAGCTTCCTCTGAAGCCTGCAGAGCTGTTTGGGGATGGCTCACCTACTGCTCTTGCTCCACAGCTGAGCCCGAAGGGTGCCTGGAGCATTGCAGTTGGTGAGGGTGTGTGTGGGCTTGTGTGCTGGAGCTGAGGGGGAGCTGGCTGTATCTAGCCTGCTGACAGTCTTCCACTGGTCTGCAGCTTCCTCCAGCATTTTAATGTTTTTTCCTGGGTTCCCTTTTTAGCTCTGAGACCAGCTGGTTTTCCCAGTCAGATGTGCTGTCTGTATTCCCTTGTGCCCAGTTCTTCTTTCTTGTTGAAGGTGGTGTGAAGTATGGGGTAACCACAGAGCACCCACTCACCTTGTTCTTCTCCTCCTTGGCCTTAACCTCCTTTTTACAGCAAACATCCCTGGGATGGGCAGCTGGATTTTTCTTTTTCCCCCCCCCCCCCCCCCGTCATTTGTCTTTAGTGTGGAAAAATATAAAGACTTGCCTGCTCTGATGGTTGGGAGATGCATGGAAAACAAGTGGGATTTTGACATGGAAAATCTCAAGTGCGAGAGGCTTGATTAGAGTAGTTGTGGTTTTTATTCAGACTCCTTGTAATTTTGTGGTTTTGCATGTTTGTTTGTAACTTTTTAATGCTTACTTAACTAAAATGTTTGGGAGAAAAGCTCCTTCATGTGAGACTTGACACCCAAGCCCTTCACCATTTAAGGCTGAAAAAGCTCTAAATATAAAGAGCCAGGTTGTAGCACTTCACTGCAAAGCTGAAAGGCAGTTAGTTATATTTTATTTTTTTCCAAAAAGGAGAGGAAAGAGAACAAGGAAAAGCGCAGTAAGGGTATCTGACCTGTCATCTCCGTGAGTGTATGACAGGAGAAGCACAAATGCCACTTGTTGTTCATGATGGACACCACTTGAAAGAGGTATTGGAGAGTCATAGTTGAGTGTTTCTGTCTGTCAGAAACCACGTAGGTGGTTACTGTGAGCATCTGAAGGCAGGGGCAGGCAGTTTGAGTACCTGCAGAGCAGGACATTCAGTGCTTTCAGCCCCTTCAGTTTCGAGGGAGGAACTACTTTAAAATGAGGTAATGAAGGTTAAGTTGTAGTTCTTGTTATCACGATTGAAAATGACAGTAAGTCATCAAAAGCAACATATATTTTGGTGTCAGTGCCATGTCTGACTGATGTGATGGGTTTTCTATTGGTCCTGCATTGTTGCATGTAGGAGATGAGAGAGATCTTTCATTAGGGGAACACCTTGTGAATGTTTCAGTTTGCTTGCAGATACTAAGGAGATTACAATGACTGTTTCAGTTTACTGTGACAGTGTTTCAGGTGTTTGAATTTTGGAGAAAGATACTGCAATATTTACTGTATCATACTTGTTATAGATACTGGGCAAATACCGAGCTGCTGCCTGGGTTTTCACTTTCAAGATTCTGCTTGGTTCTGAAAGATTGTTTTATTATTTTT
Organism: Manacus vitellinus; assembly: GCF_001715985.3. Taxonomy (NCBI): domain Eukaryota; kingdom Metazoa; phylum Chordata; class Aves; order Passeriformes; family Pipridae; genus Manacus; species Manacus vitellinus. Next base: position 38,377,491 of record NW_021938789.1, on the reverse strand, counting down.
TCCTTCTTCCGAGTAGTAGCGACTTGTCTTCAGTTCCTGTTCTTCAGTGCAGCTCAGGGGCTAATAAAGTTAATTGTTGTACTGGTTTCGAAAGCTGATGAAGACCTTGATCTTACATGTGCATCTGAGATACGCGGCACTGCAGTATGTCATTAACGGAGGTGCATCCATCAGCTATGCACAAATTAAATGTACACAGTCACCTACTTCAAAGCAGGGTTTGTCTGAAGGCACACAATTTGTGTGTAAGCCTGAGACAAACTTGGGGTGGGAATTGTGTTCCTCTTTGGGCTGTTAAAAGGCTCCTCCAGATTTCCAGCTGAGCTTCTGGGTGGTGCTGATAGGACCTGGGGCTGGTTGGCCACGCAGATTATGCAGAAGCTGTCAGCCCAGGCACTTGTGACTTGTGTGACACAAGAGGGGCGCTTGCAGGGGCTTTCTAGCACAAGATAAGCACCTGCCCATATTCAGGATGGGGTTTGGAGGAAGGGGATTTTTTTCCTATCATAGATAGACTGCTGAGACCTACATTTTATCTTCAGGAGGTGGTCCCTTCCTCCTATCCCCCTGTAGTCTGAGAAAGCTTGCTTTTTTTTCTGTGTTGTTTTTTTTTTTAATCCTCAGTGTAAGCATACATATAGCCTGTGGCATGTAGAGGAGTGAAGATAGAAAGCTGGACATGGCTCTCTGTGCTCAGAGTCGAGGGTGATTTAAAAAATTTTTTTCTTCTTGCACAATTGAGATTTTGTTCCATGGCTACACTGTAGATTAGGAAGGTTTACCTCATTGTTGCTTGGGAAAAAGCAAAGAGGAGAAATGGTAAGGTGGCTAGTGTTAAGAGTGAGCCCTGTGGAATGACACAGATCCAGGTTTCTGATGCCTGGCGTATTGTAAGCCATTTAAAGGAGGAGTAAAGCCTTTTAAAATGAGGATAGCTTGCCAGCCCGCTGTGGCAGAGAAGCTGTTTCTGGAAGAGGTGGGTGAGGAGTCCTCTAGTTCTGCTTGGTATTGTACTGAGGTCCTAGAAGTACAAAAGGATGTTGGAGAAGCTGGAGAACATGCCGGGTTTGTATTGTGCCATACTGGTAGAGTCTAACAGCAAGGCTTAGCAAGGTCTTCAGATGAGATGGCCAGGTCTTCATGAGGGCCAGGTGCTAGGACCTCTAGATAGGTGTGTGCTGAAGTGTTGTGATGTGCTGCAGCTCCTGGACAATTAATGTGGTGTCTCCAACCTCTGGGCAGGCGTACAGAGAGATTGTCAAGTCCTCAAATTAACTTGTACTTCCCTGTCAGTCTTGTTCCAGATTTGGTTATGGTATGGTAGAGGCTGTGCTGCTTCTCTTCTGTGAGCTGCTTGTGACAAAAGATGGAAGTGCAGATGCATTTGGTAGCCTTTGGCAAGATCTGTGTTAGTATTAGCCATAAGGTAATTTTTTTAGCCACGGTAATGTTAATTTTAATATTAATATTAACCATATTTACTGCCTTAGCGTGGTTGTAATTTTTCTCCCCCTCATGCAGTTCAGTCTTCAGAAATCCTGCTGGCTGTCCTGTTCAGTAGACAGGGAGGGCTGCCTGATCTGCTTTCTGAAGATTGTAGAAAGATGTTTACTGTTTACAGGTTATTTTTTTTTCCATTATGTAGTGAAAATAGGAGGTGGAGTCAAAGCTGGTGGCTTGGGGCCTGTTCCTTGAAATGCTTTGGTGGGAAACGTGTAGGAAGGGTGGTGGAAAGTACACTCTTTTAATTTTAAAAGGGTTTTTTTTCCCCTACCTTTCAATTGCTGAGGTCTGTAGCTTGTATCTTGTGGAACCATCACCTGAAGAAGCTGGGAAAACTCACCAGCTGCTCCTGGCAGGATGACTGTGACCTCTTCCTGAAAAATGTTAATCTCCCTTAAAGTTATCCCTGGTTTCATCAGCGGGGGTTCAGTGGCTGTAACACACTTCGAGTTGTACCTAAAGCTTTCCTGGAGATCTTGGCCAGTTCAGAGCAGCTACCTCCTTGTTTTAAATGGATTTCCTGCAGGGAGCTCATTGAACCAACACTTGAGTTCATTTCTGTAGACAGCTCAAAGTGGTTCATAGTAAACTGCAAGCTGGCACAGTTCAGCTGCATGTCTTGAAAATTACCTGAGTCCAGCAACTGAGCTAAGATGATGTGTTCAAAGCTTGTGCTCTCTTATGATTTCTGTATGTGCTGCTTATCAGTTGCTACTAATCAGTGATAAGATCTAGCTTTGGGAGCTGTGCCCGTTGGAATGTGGTACTTTGCCTTTGCTTTTGGCATTAACAGGTGATCTGCATTTCAAGGCATTCTGCATCCTATTTCCTCAGGTACTGGCTAATGAAATTTACTGCTGGCGACAGATAATTAGAAAGTGGAGGAACTAGGCTTCCTGTAGTTTGAGGACACTTGTTGGTTTTAGATTGAAAATCTGTATGTGAGGAGATTTTGTATAGATGCATTTGCATAAATGGAAAATGAGTCTGTTCAGTCAGCATTTGGGAAAAAACCAGCAGAACAGCCATGTTAGGGCACCTTTTATCTTGGCAAAATGAGCTGAAACTTCAAATGGTCCAGCGACCACCCTACTTGAATCATAAAAGAATCGCTGTAGGAATTTTACGTTCTGAATTTGTTTTGCAAGCAAGTCATATGAGAATCCATTCTCTGAAGGAGTTAAAAATGATAACGTAGCATGTCACAATTCTAAGATTCTTACATAGTATTTTCTCTGTTTGTCAGGCTGATTCGGAGGAGGATGTGGAAGAGCATCCGCAAGAGCAAAGGTAAGCAAAACTCAAGTGAAAACAAGAGTATTGAAACTCATTTTGATTTTGGCTTTAGGAATTACCAAAGTGTAATTGGGCAGACTACTAAAAATTACTTTTTCTCCTGCATGTTAAGTAGATTTTTTTTTCTTGTGACCTTTGATTTTCTCAACCTAATGTTAATATTGATTTGTTAGCAAAACCAAAAAATAGTGCTCAGTGTATGCAAGACTGAAATACCCTTTTTCCTCTTTTTCTTAATTCTGTCTCTAAGATGAATTTGCTTCTCATTGCTCTCATTTTTCACTTAAAAAAATGTGTTTAATTCTGCTTTATTGTATATTTTGTAATTGATTTCTTTAAAGCAGGGGACAGTTTTCCATTACAAAATTTGCAAATGTGTATAGTCTTGGAGTGTTAATTTGTACCGAGGCGGGGAAAGAGGTAAAGGAGATTTAAAGCCAAAGGCTTACTGATGTGTTGCTGTGGAACAATAAATATCCTGCCTTATGTCTTGAAATCGGATAAATAATAAAGCTCTTAAGAACTGTAGCCTCAACTCTGCTGTTTCTGTTACTGTCAGGCCTTCTCTATTTTGAAGGGTTTGGTAAATAGCATCACAGATTAGTTTTTAAATACACATTTTGTTGCCACTGAGCGTCCAGGTTAAAATGCTTGGACATCTACCAGTGAAACACTTCCTTCCTTTGGTATGTGTTAATGTGGGTACAGCTTTCAGTGCCATGCCAGCCAGAAAGATCACAAGACTTAAAATAAACACACGTAACAGCACTGTTCTCTGATGACTGCAGTTAGCCAGAAATGCTTTTCTCATTTATCTCCAGTCTTTGCCCTTAGCTTAGGTTTGAGAGCAAATAGATCTGATAAAACACAAGTTTGCTGAGAGCTGGCAGAAGGAGTAAACCTGGGGGGTGGGAACGGGCTGGTTATGATGGGTCTGTCCTGCATTGCAGTGCTTCTTTGCGTGGCTTTTCCCCTTTTTGCCCCATTGAGAGCCTTATCATCTGAACCCTGCATCACATTAAGGCTCCTGTGCCTCATCTCCTTGGGAATTACAAAGATGGTATAGAAACAGGATGTGAGAATTACTGTGGTCTCTGACAGCTGGTGCTGATTACTTGTGCTTGCCTATGTCCCCCAGTTCCCACCTGCATAGGATTTTTTTCTGCCTCCTCTCGTGAAAAGAGTGGTAAACTATTGAAAGCTGGCATTTCCCTGCACAAATACAGAACTTTCTAATTTTTTCAGCTGGAAACTGCTATGATTTTGACATAAATTTTTCACTCTGTACCTTTCTTTATTACCTGCATGCTTGCTTTATTGAGAGGAAGTCAGAAGGCAACAGTCTCTAAAGTTGTGCTTAAGGTGGTTTCTGAGATTTTTGTTAGTAGGCAGAGAGATGTAGTTTAGGTGGGAAAAAAAAATCTCCATTTGCCTATTTTTCTCTGGAGGTGGATGGAGTAACTGGCTACTATGGCAATGATAAAAATATTGTTGAAAGACAATTAGTTCTTGAGAGTTAGATAGGAAAAAGTGGTTTAATTGGTTTTTTTTTTTTGGTCATTCAGGTGCTTAAAGATTTTTCCAGTAATTATTCATTTTCAATAATGAACTTTCTTTCTGAAGGTAACGTTTATAAGGTTCACTTGCATGGATGGAAACATCCTTCTGTTGTCATACTGAAATGCTTCAGGAAACTTGCCTAAACAGACACTGGCTTGGGTGCATCTTTTTAACTGCTTTGGTTTGCTGCTGTATGTAAACACCGACCTGAGTGTGCTCTGTATACTGAAGGAATGTTAGAGTGCAGACTTTATGAAGAAGACCCAATAAAGGTATGTTAGAAGGAGTAGAATTTATTAGTTTATTTCCAGATTAGTTTTTATTCCCTTGGCTTATATTACTGCATGGTGAAATCATGGGGATTTCCTTTTCCTGTAGCAGCAAAACCTGAAGCTTGCAGCATCTTCATCTCATTGTCTGACAGCATGCCATGGGGAAATCAGCTGAAGCTACTGTAATTTGATGTGAAGTCCCTGGAAGCAAAGCACCTTAAAGTAAGGATATGAGCAGAAATTAAAGGCGATAGAGCAATCAGAAATTTCCCCAGAGCTGAAGGAAGTATGAAGAGTTCATAATCTTGAGGCATAAAAGAGAAAGTCTCTTCCCAAAGCATTGTTTTATTCAGTTTTTAATTCTAGGTTAGTGGGCTCTCTTGGGAGCTTGCTAACCTACTTTAAGAAAAAAAACCAAAACCAGTAAGGTATGAACAGTCTTTTAAGTGACTTCCTGTGCATGGGCATCACAAGATCTTCCTTTTGGGGTGGGCTTCTTGGTTTGCTCTTGTCCTTGTGGCAAGTGCACAGGGAAGACAGATATAGTCTCATTATTTCTGCCTTAGGTTTAGCTTTAACAAATAGAGAAATTTGCATGAAGGTAAAAGACGTTATCAAAATATCAACTTCTGTGAAGAGCTATTTGGGAGGTGAATGAGAAACTATTGATTTGGAGGTCCGTGGGTTTGCAGCTCCCTGAGTGAGAAAAAGATCATTATTAACTCCTTAATTTCCAGCCTATGACTCCTGCCTTTCTGATTGCTTGGAAGCTACCACATGTTGCTTTCTAGTGTTTTGTGTCACTCTGGATCAGACTTTGAAATAAGAAATGCAGCACAGTAGATACTTGAGTTGCTGGATATACGTATTGTTTCAGGCCACAGACTTTGACAGAACTAAAACCACGTGTATTTAGACTAGCCTATTAAAAAGCTTCAAGTTTCATAAAAAACTTTTTGTTACATTTGAAAGTCAGCAGTAAAGAGATGCCTTCCAGAACAGCTTTGTCAATGATGGGTGTTGACAAGAAGAGGTTTTTGTTGTGCTTGTAATTTTGTTGTTTTGGGGTTTTTTTTCCCCTTCATCCCGGTGATTTTGCTTGCCACAACTGGCAGTAGCAAATTTTGATGATTTGGATGCTTCCTAAAGCACCATAATGAGTCAAATGAAGTCTGACACAAATGAAGGGACTCTACTGTTAGGTGATGTGCACAAATGATTCTATCAAAATTTTTAACTTTCTTCTTCAAGGAAGTAGTCACTGGACTAAAAAAAAAATAATTTCACATATATGACATAGTTAATATTTGGGTTTTGAGGACTTCTGGAGAAAGGCCTTTGAGGATTCAGTTTCCCAGCTGACACATTAAACAACATTTGCATCAGAATATAAACTGATGTGCTCAAGGTGGGGAGCACATATTCTTTGATGCGCAGTAGTTGTCTATGAGAAAGGAAAACCATAGAATACTAGGAGTATGGTATGTAATTAGCTAGTAAGAGAACATTTTCCAGCCTTTGCCTGTGACAGGGCATATTTTGCTTTGAGAAGATAGCTATCTACTCCTAGGAAAATTATGAGTGTGATGCAGTTAGCTCAGTCAAGCATTTCTGTCGAGCTTTTGCCTTTGATCACCGGAGAGCGTTTGACCCTCTGGACTGGAGCTGCTTGGGGCAGTAGATGGTATCAGCTCCCAGTGGGTTCCTGCTGGGGTGTCAGTGCAGCCTGGGAGTGACAGCTGGTGCCTGGCACTTCGACCTCTTCTGATTGCCTGATGGAATTACTCCTAATCCTGTCTTTTTTGCTGTGTCTGTGAAATAGTGCTCCAGACGTGGAAGAGAAATTGAAGGTAAAGGTAGTGGAGGGAGTAGCTTACTGGTTGCCTGAGAGACAGCAAAGCAGTTAAGGTGCACAGACTGCAAAATTACTAGGGGTTTAGTGCGTACTTACGAGATGTAGTTGGATACTTAAGAGATGTAGTTATAATGCTTGCTTCAGGAAAAATCCGGAGTGGCAGGGGGAGAATGAACCTGCTTCGTGTTGTGAGGTCATACCTTGCATTTCCTCCCTGGCCACAACTTCATCTCCAGTCAAGAGGCACAAATGAGGTCTGGCACCATGGATGGACTATTAAGACACTTCAGAACTGACTCATCCTTCCAAAAAGCCTGTGGTCTTAGTGCCGTGATTTTTGACAGTCCAATTCTTGGAAAGTAATGGCATGGGACTGGTGGTATGCCTGTGTACTAGATAACTAGCTTGGGTGGTGGCTAAACCAGGAAAAGAAAGATTGAAAAATATGTTAGGATCAATCAGATTTTCTTTTTCCTTCTGCTTTTTCTTACTGAGAAAAAGAAAAATTGATTTCGTGCAAGAAGAAATGTCTGAATATTAAAAAAAACATGGCTTTATGTTGTGTTTATTTTTAAAACATCTTTTATTAAAATCAAGCTGAGTATTCATTGACAAAGTGTTTCAAAATGAAAAGCTGAAAAGTAGTTTTGTGAGTGTCAGTGAGTGCTTGAACTGTCTGAAAGGAACCATCTTAAAACAATATTTTCAACCTAAGCTTTTATGGAGTACTATTGATCATTTAGGTTGTCATTAAGCTTATTCCCAAAAGCATTTTAAAAATTACATGAGGACTTTTCCAAGGATATATGCTTGATCCTAACTTGTAATAGTGAAAGCTGTTTTTATTAAGTTTTTAATAGTTTTTAATTTTTTTGTTTTACAAAAAAAGCAGAAATCCATGTGTGTATTAAAAAAGAAAACAAAAAGCTGCTTTTCTTGGGAAAAAGCTTTTAAATCCCTACATTTCTACAGTATGCACAGAATATGTGTTTTCAGTGGTTTGTACCAAAAGCTTCTTCAGTATTGGTTACCTTATGTTTTTAGTTGATACGTCATGGCTGTTGTGTCCCAGTTGAAATTTCACTAGATCACCAAGGGACTATTAATTTTAATTTTTCCTGGATGCCTAAAGAAATTAAATTTACTTTACATAATCTTAGAAGTAAGTGAGTGGAAACGAGTTGCACATACCTACCTGTTATGCTTGGGTGAAAAATCCCTAAAGAAACACCTGTAGGGAACACAGAGGATGACGTGAAATTGGACTAAAAAAAGCTTGCTGAAGAGAACTGCAAAGAGGTCAGCGAAGTTGGAGGTTCTCTTGTAGATGAAGAAAGCGATTGTTTTGGAAGGAGCTATCAGTGTCACTCTTCCTCTCCTTTCTTACACTTCTGCCAGGCACAGGCAGAGTGCCAGGCTGAACTCCTGCTGCTTTAATTGTTTATCTCTGTTTTATATGTGGCAGTTGATTCACTGATGAACTTTGCCTTGCTGAACTTCGTATTAAATGTTGTTAGGGACAACTGTGCCCTTGTGTGCCCTTGTGTGCCCTTCTTCCAAAATACTGGTCCTTTTACAAAATTATGTTGCTTGCCTGCTGGTACAGGGGGTAAAAAACGTTTTGTTTTTTTCCCTGAGACATTGCATGGCAGTGCTGTGTGCTAACAAAGGTTTCAGCTATTGTTTATTTATTTCTAAGTTACTTTCAGACATTTAATAAATGAGAACAGTGGCCTAGGCCAGCTGTGCTGTGTTTCACACCAAACTGAGGATCTGATGCTGTGGCTTTCTGTGATCAGGAGTTAATGGCAAATGAGACAGTCCTGCAGTGTTTTGCAAAGAACTGTCAAACTTCTGTCCTCAGCATAGGTCCTACGTGACCTTGACTGAAATATTTTAAAGGTGATGCATGGCCACATTTAGTAACTGTTGGATTTCCCATCATCACAATCTTGTCTGTTTGTATTGAACAAACCCTGCTGGAATCTATTTTCCTCACTGTTGTGAGCCCTCTGGGACTGAAAGATGCTCATGATTGGACCAGAGACTCTTTGATCTGTGGACTCATATGCTGCCTAAAATGGACTTTCCCATCTAAGGATGACAATTTGACTTTGAGAAATTAAGACAATCTTGGTGTGATAGTTGCAGATTGGTGCCTTTGCTTTCATATGGCTCGTGGTGCCTTGAAAAGCCACACAGGCTTCTATGGAAAGACCAGTTCCTATACTGGTAAAAATAGCAGGCGGTGACTGTCTCCTCCCAGCTGGGGCTGTGAGGTCATTGTTTGCCCCGGGATTAGTGTATGTGAATTGTGTTTGTGGATATGTGCTACAGGAAAAAACTTTCTCACATGTAGTGACTAGTTTTAAATAGACAAGTAAACTCTGCTTCACATTTTGGTGTCCTGTATCTATCTTTCTTTTCTTCTGTTAATAATTTCTTCACTCTGTTCTCTCTATCCTCTGCAGATCTCTTGTGTACTTTTTTATGGCATCTCTACTTTATTTTTTAAGTTCTGCCCAGGCCATGCCTGGAACAGTTGTAGTTTCTGTACTGCAAGAGGAAGAGGCTCTCTTACCTTCTCTGTTTTCTGGTGCTGTCCCCTGACTTGTGCAGCCTTACCAGTTCTCTGGATTAGAATCACACTTTTTTTTTTTTTTTTTCCCCCAGGTTAACATTTACCTGTGATCTCTCTCTGATTAGTTTCCTCTTTGGCAACTGTGGGAGCATCAGCTGAAAATGTGCATGGAAGTGCTCCCTTGGTATCTACATCCCACTGTGTGGGATGGATACTGGACCAGACACCAGAGCCCTGTGTCACCTGCAGGATGTCATCTCTGTTCTGCTTGTCCCAAATTGCTCCCAGGGAGGCCCAGCCTTGTCCGGACCTCATGGCATCTCTTTGCTCTTTCCTCAGTGTCTCAGTCCCCTCTCTTCCTGTCCCTACCTTTTTGCCTGCTTTTGGAGAGGTGGTTGCCTGGTGATACTTGTGCCAGGGCTGACTCTGTCCCCTTATCTACTGCAGTGCAGGAGGAGCTATGGAGGAGCCCAGCCAAATCTGCTGCTCTGCTCACTGTTGGTGAGATAGAAGAGCAAGTTAGCCCTCAAAAGTGTGAGGCTGAGAGGAAGAGCATCTTGTTGTACGTTAGGAGTAACGCCTTTGTCAGTGGCTGTTGGGTAGAAGAAGCGTAAGGCATTTACACTGGTGTGATGGATAGCTGTGGAAGCAGTTGGTGGGGTTTGGGTGGATGGTATGGCAAATCACACAGCCTGCCACTGTGTGGAAAACTGAAAGCCAGTGCACACACACATACATCATTTGTTGTGCATGATTTTATGTTTTCGGGGCTCTTGGTAAATTCCCCATAGGCTGTGCTTTGGGACAGAGCCCACCCAGAATGCGTGGCCTTGAGAGTCAGGACAATCCTGATCTGAGCAGGTGGGATGGGGCATATGGTGTCTTCCCATTCTGTGTTTGTTTCAGTCCTGGTTAAAGAGCTGTGCAGGAGCAGAGACAGATCTGGTGGCACAGCCTCTTGGTATAGTCATGCAGCAAACACATGGGGAAGGTGAGCTCTTAATGCCAGGCAGTCGCATGCTGTGAGGGCTGTGCAAGTCTGCTCTGGAACATGGCATTTTTCTTGTTAAACTTAACCTGCATTGTGTTTGAGACACATTTGTATGCTTAGAGAAGAGGGAAAAAAAAAAAAGAAAGTAAGACAAAAGTAAACAGCTGCCGTGGCATGTTTGTCCATGTCCATTTGTAAACTTAGTGTACCCTTAGCCTGTACTTGCTGCTTCTGTAATATAAGTAGTTCAGAATAGGAACTTTCTTCTTATACTTTTTCATTTTAATACATTAATAATGGATTTCAGATGTTTGTTAATCTCCTTCTGATTTGTGGGCAGTGGGCCACAAAAGATTTAGCTTTATGTCTATACATTTATTATTAATAAATTATTTTTACCACCATAATAACTGTTTCTTGGTTGCCCTTAAGAGAATGTAATTTGCAGTAATTTTAATTTTACCATTATGCAGTTGAAGGGTAGACATCCAATGTCAACAGTCTGAAAATTGACACCCTGTAAGAATTTAACTTCATAGTTTTTCCGGTGTTGCAGATTGACGAATTGTGACAAAATAGAAAAAAGCCAAAACAACAGTTTACTCACTTCTAGGAATTTGTGTGGAGTCCACTTCTGAATGATCAACCCCAGCACTCTGGTTTGATTATTATAAGCACAGCATAAAATTTACCTGAAAGCTATCCAATGCAGAATAATAGTGATAGGCAATGCAGTTACCTGCCTCTTATCTTTCTAGAGGCTCAAAGGTAACACAAATGTAGCTTTTAATGCCTTTTGTATTTTTATTTGACCAGGAAATGTGCTCTGAGAGAGCTGTGCTTATGCCCTTGCAGTGGCTCTGAGTGCATGACTTGTGGGCAAGTAGGTGAAGGAGCCTTTTCAGTATTTTTGGTGTTTGCCATAGTAACACAAGTAAAAACATGGACAGGGAAACAAAGCAAATAGCTCATCAGTACCACTTCAATATTGGTTATAAATTCAAGCCTGAGTTTTAAAAAATATCTTAGTTACATTGTCTTAAATACCATTCTGTATCCACTGTCTTTGGTAGCTGCTTTGGGAAGAGATTTTTTCTTTTTGGTGATTATTGCAAAATGAGCAACTCCTGTCTTCATCAAGACAAAATGGTCCTGTCCATTTCAGGGAGGGGAACAGTATACATCAAATATTATACTTGCACTTGAGGACAGTGTGTATTAACTCTTTTGCAGAGTTCTGAATTCTCACTGTAAATATTTGCTTTATATTTGTAGAAGAGTTTGCTTTCATCAAATGAGCTACTCGCCTGGGAGAAACACATGGGCAGTATGAATAATTTAGGTGTCTGCTAGTCCTCTCAGGGGTCCACCATTCTGTGTTATGTCCAGGCTGCCAACTGAGATAAGGAAGATAGAGGGCAAAGCTGGTGGTGTTGATAGTCACCTTATCTTCCTCTCCACCACCTGGCCCCAAAGTGGTGTACAAATAAAGCTGAGGGTTTTTTGTATGTGTGCATGTGTGTGTCTTAATAACTTTTAGAAATAGCAGTGGAAATATAATTAGATGAGGATAACTCAGGATATTTTGTGTGTATGAAACAGACCTTGCTTTCTGTAGAACAATTGGACTTTATATAAATTTTAAACACAGAAATTTCTCAGTCAAAAGCAATCACTGTGAAGAAACTTTATTTCTCAGAATTATGAGGAAAAGAAGCGAGAAGGAAAAATGTCTTCCAAGAGGAGGGTGAGAAGTAGCCCTCTCTTCTTGTTTTTGCTGAAGTTCTCCTGTTCTGATGAGACGCTGCTTCAGACTATGTCTGTTTCAAGATATTGTTGCGGTACCCAGTGAGCTGTAGTTAGTGGTTTACCATCTCACCCACCTGCATACCAGAACATTCTTGATGGTGAAATCAAGGAAATTGAAGTGCAAAATAATGCTTTTAGTTACTGCCTGATAAAAGCCAGCTTCTACTTCAAAACTTTGTGAAGACACGTGAAGAAGCTGTAAGGACTCGGAAGTAAAAATGAGAAAGTTAGGATGGTGTATCATGTTCAGTGCTGTTGAAAGCATGGTTCTTGCTGGCTCTGGTTTATGGTTTTGTTGTGTTTCAGATAGAAATTGGATTTTATGAGAGAGAAAAAGTTCTGTTAAAATGTTTGCTTGCAATAGCATGCTCCATAAGGAGACATGAGAAATGGAGAAAACAATATATTTAAAAGCCTAAAACTTCTTTCAACCAATGTGATGGTGCCAGATGCAGTCATGTAACTGAGCTTGCATTATGGAAGAACTCAGTTCCTTTGTAGTACTAAGATTTGAAACTGGTCTGGCCTTCGGAGACACTTGTATCAATAGGATGATAATTTGACATACATCAAAATTCTTTGTAAGACTTTCAGAAACCTGAATTTTATATATATATATACACACATCTATATGTGTATATATATATATGAAAGAAGAAACTGACCTTAAGCCAAAATCATTCTGACATAGATATTTGCTGACTCTTTTGCATATATAAATCATTGCATATTGCTTTTCAGTTTTTAAAACTGCAATTCCTTATTTTAATGTTTTCTCTGGGTCCTGGTTATTTTCTTTGAGAGACTGAAGCATAATTCCGTTGTTATATATCTCTCCACCTCTCAAAAAAAAAAAGTTAACTTCAAATTAAATAGGCAGTCTCAGCTTTACAAAGTAGATAGAGGTAAAGAAACAGTTTTTAATCTATTTATCTTGTTTTCTGCTGCTGTCTGCCTTGTTGGTAGCACATTTCTGTTTATCTCCTGAGGGAAATTTCCCAGCTTTTTTTAATTGTGTGAATGCTGATACCTGATCTAATGGAAAGTTAATAATCTCTCTGTTTACTGTTCTTTGTTGTACTTTGTGACCTGTGAATGCTGCCATGTTCTTACAGCCCTGTTTTCCCTCCTGAATTACTGGAGGGCTTCTCCTATTCACGTGTGGTGGGTATATGCTTGAAAAGCTTTTGTGGATCCCAGGAGAGGATCCAAAAAGAAATTGTCATACAGACTCTCAGATTTCTAGAAGCTCTAGGGCTTGGCTTTGAGACACTGCAAGGGCTGTTATTGCCTCCTGCACACTTCTTTCAGAATTGACAGTATGATGTGTTTAGTACCGGAGAGAGAAAAAACAGATGGATGCTTATTTTTATATTATTTGTGAGGAGGATCCTTTGTAGGGTTTCCAAGGTCTTGAAGTTCCTGTGTATTGTGCTGCCTTTTAACTTCATGGCTGTAGTGCACTTGGATGAGAGGTGCAGTTTCCACAAGCAGTTGAAAACGCACGTGTGCCGGATTTTTTAGGCTCTCGGACTTCCTCACTGCTTCTATCGGAGTGCCAAAGTGCACGGTGTTCTCAAGGCTTTTCTGGGTAAGAATATGTAAAAGCTGTCAATTACTCCTCTGTTACAGGCTGGCTGTTTCGTAAGCAGGTGTGGTCTATGGGGACATTCCCCCATTTAAAACCCATCATCTTCACATACACTGTAGTGTTAGCTGTTGTTATTGCCCAACAGAGCTGAATCCTCTGTAGGATAACAGCAGAAGTAGTTGAATTCTACTGAATTATCTGACAATACAGTAGTTTTATTTTCTTGGAGGATAAATTGCAGTGGGTTCTTTAATAAAAAGGTTGGTTACATTTGGTAAAAAAATAAAAAGTAATGTTAAAGTTTAAAGTAATTACACTCTTGACTGCTGCTAGTGCTGCTTAGAGTATGAAGATGTACATTGCATGAAATTTGAGAGTTGTAGATACTAGATGTCATTCTGAAAGATTTGATTGCCTTTGCAGTAGTTAATGCAGAAGTTACTGTGTGAAGTTGTTTGCTCTCTACTTGAAAAGTAGGGGCAGTCTATGAAGAATTATTAGAAGTGTTCAAAACTGAAATATAAAAGGGTTTGTCTCTTCACCTTTGAATTCTGACAAAGTTATTGGCAAGTGACTATCATCATGCACAGAGCTGGACACTCCCAGTGTTGGTGCAGTCTGGGCATCAGGCACCAGATCCTAGCTGAAGTAATGCCATAGCAGGTCGGCTCCTGCACCACACGGTAGCTGCAAATCCTGAACATTTTGGAGTAGCAATGCTGTCACTATAAATGAGTGCTGCCCAGTGCAATGGTTACACTGGTGCCTTGATATTAAATGTCTGGGTGGAGGAGCAGTGAGGTTTTGCTGTAGGATGTGGCAGGAGGAGAGGTGGTTTTCTTTCCCCTCATAAAGTGCCCACTGTCTGGCTGGGTGCTCAGCAGTGTTTGTCTCACAACAAACTACACTGCAAGGTTGCGCTGAGTGCTGTTTGTTCCCCTTTTCATCCCCTCTGGGCTCATTGAACCCTTGTCCCAGCCAGACCCTGAGTGGCTGTGCATCTGAGGAGAGAGCAAGGTAGTGGCTAAGTGGAGAAACCAGTAATGTTACTGAGGCTATAAAGACTATTTTGCAGTATTGTAAGTAACCCGTATGCTTACAATGCCGTCATGGCATTTGTGTATTGCCCATCGCTTGCCTGAAATCAGGTGAATGTGGAGGGTATGGCAGTGTTCATATTGCACTGGTCATGATAAAAAATGTGTTTCAGAGCAACAGAAGAGCTGTAACTACAGCAGCCAGGCAAGGTTCACCTGCACCAATGACCTGGAGGGGGCCCATGGTGATAGGCAGGATCCATTCCCACTGCTAGTATCTGGTCTCTTCTATGGGGCCAACTGGGTGGTGGAAGAGGAGCAATTTCAGGACAGTGCTTTAGATGCTGGAAGGAAGACTGGTCATCTTTTGCTCCTTGTGCAGTGAGAAAGAGATTTCATCAGAGAATGGTCAAGGAGTTTAATTTGGTTGCTTTGAATTGCCCTCCCGAGCAGCCTGTTTTTCCTAGTCCTTCACAGGAAGGGGGAATGATAGGTTTCTAATTTCAGAGTCCAGGGTGAGGGAGTGCTCATGTCCCCCCAAGCTCTCCTGCCTCGGCTGCTTCCTGTGGTGTGTGCACCTTCCCCTTGCTGCAGGGGGCAAGGTGACAGGTGAACCTGTGGCAGCCTTTTCAAATCCCCAGCATTTCTGATCTACCTGGCCTACCCTTGCCCTCTTTGTTCAGGTTTTCATGTAAGTTCAGAGACTTGAGACACCCAGCCTCAGTTTGTATTATTCTGGGACAAAAGCTGTGGCTGCATCTTTGATACCTCAGGACTTTCTGCTGCAAAAGCAAAAGGTACTCTGCAACCACCAGACCTTTCTCCAGGAGCTGCTGCTTAACAGATTGTGTCTGCTTTGGTGCACAGGGCTCTTTTCTTTATTCTCATGCTTCTTGCTACAGCTCAAAGCAGCATGTTGGATAAGGCAAAACGCAGCTGAAACGGGACGCTGCCATGCACGCACGGTTGCCTGGCTGGTGGGAGAGAGGCTGTGCAGCCGGTGAGTTGCACATCATGCTGGTGAGACATCTTGCCTAATGTGGTGCAGGAAACTGCTCGGATGCGATGCTGAACCTGTCTGGGCTAGAATTTGTCAGCAGGGGAAGGACGGGGTGTAATTGCAAGAGAGGTGAGGGTTGTCAAAGTGTATGGTAACAAGTGAAAAAATTAAAGGTTGTGAAGAGATTAAAAAAAGGCAAAAAAAGAGGATCCCTAATAAAACTACAAAGTGAACAAAGGTACTGGCAGCTAGGGAGCAAATGAGAGCTTGCTCCTTTCAAGTGGTTGGCCAAACTGATAAGGGACAACAGCAGATTTCAGTCTAACCATGAAGGATACACAATAGCAAAAGGGAAGTGCAATGAGAGAAAGGAGGGAGTGACTGATTCATAACTGCTTGTGCCTTGGGTAACCACCACCTCCGTTCACGTCAAATGGTTTTAAGGGTCCATGCAAAACAGAATCAAGAGAATCAAGTCTCCCCACTGTGGCTGTCAGACATGTGCTGCACACTCATTTGGTGTCAGCTATTATGCAGGGTACTGAGCAGTCAGCAAGTCAGAGCTCACTAGTGACATTGTAGGTCACTTCTTAGATTTTGCCTACGTAATATATGTGGATTGCAGTTGTGGGTTGGCATTTTAAAATTAAGGTGTCCGCACATCAATAAACATACAAACAGTAAAGACTTGAACACAGAGATGATGAATATGCTAACCATATAGAAGCATAAATTGTGTAATTCATGTTTTAACTTCTTTTTAATAAGACTGGAAGAATAAGAAGCACTGTGCTGCCCTTGGGAAGAATGTAATATTGTAGAATAAGTTTTGCAGTCCCTTACTCTTTTGTGGATTTAACATGTCTGCTTAGTTTTTGTGCCTGCCTGCTGGTGCTGTGTGCCATGTGCGTCTCTGCTTTGTGTCTAAATCTTGATTCCTGGCAACTGGAGAAGGGTAGGGAGTTGAAGGGCCTGTACTTGACCGACTCCTTGACCCGTGCTTTATGTGCTTTGTTGCTATTAACTGCCTTTCTTCAATAGCTATTGTCTGATTTCTGTCTTGGTGTGTTCTGTCTTTTATTGGAGGTCTTTGCTGCAAGCCTGCTGCCTACAACTCGCGAGGTGCCTGCTGCCTGCTTAGGTATTTCTGTGGCCTGTTGCTGACCCAGTTTCTGCAGCGTTTAAACTGCCCTTTTGAAAAGGGGACATTTCTGGCCATTGTGAGCATTCTCAGTGTTGCTGGGATAATGTGACTGATCCCGCAGATGCGGATAGTCGCTTTAAAACAAACATGCACTTCTGTCCTGGTCCTCATGCTTTCAGTCTTGCTTGGATTTTTTTTTTTCTCTCCTTGTAAATAAAAACTATTATTCATGCTTTCTGGTCGTTGAAGCGGTGGGCTGTGTTTTGGTCAACGGTTTGTTCCTGGAACAATTACTGAAATGTTTGCTGTGCAGGGAGGGCAGGGCAGCACCCAGCTATATAGAGCGTACACTTCCAAATTTTAAGATAGGAACCTTTGCTTTTGTTCCCAAATTGAGGGAGCTTGTTTGGGACTTGGAGAACTGCAGGTTGCCCCATGTCTTCCGTGATTTTGTTGTGAGACCTGGTTTGGAGGTTAGGTTGTTCGGGTGCATGTACTAGGTTGGGGACAGTGACACTTGGTTGGAACACTCACACCTTTTGTATTTTCCCTTTACCCACTGAAATCTTGCAAGCTGTAGAAAGGTGTGATGAGGTGTCAAAAATGTGACCTTGTGGTAGCTGCAAATCCATGTGTTACTTACTGCTGACTGTGGTTTGGGGCAGCCTCTCAAGCTTCTTTATTCCCTCTTTTTGCCATACTCCTTCCAAAAGCCACATCTTCCATGTTGACATGATTGAAGATCTGCCTTACAAAGCCTCATCGCTCCTTTTTTAGTGTAAAATATTGCTGTGGAGTGACAGCCTGTTCAGAGGCTGGATGCACTCGCCAAACTTTCTGTCATGCTCTTAGGTCAGATGTGCTTGTCTGTCAGTATATCCAACTGTGCCCATAAGAAGGGGCAAAGTGGTTTGTGTTGGTCCTGCTCCTTGGCCCACCCGAGCTGCCCCTCTGCCCATGAGGAGGCCCGCTGGCTTCAGTGGGACTTTGTGCAGGTTCCCATGTAGGACAGTGACATTACTTTGCTTATCTTGCAGAGGAAGAAGAGTTGAGAGATGTGTGACCAGGATCAGTTAAGTACAGTTTTGGGCTGTGGAGAGAGCTTTGGCCTGTCTGAAGGAGCTTTTCCTCTCGTAGGCAGCTTGAGAAACCCCAAGTGGAGCATGCAGAAGCAGGGTGCACCCTTTCTTGCAGTGGAAACAGATGTCTGGTTTGAGGCTTGTCAAGAAACTAAAAATAGCATTACTGATTCTTTGCCTTTGGTTTCACAGGTGAGAATTTCAAGTTGGTGAACTCTGATTACCTTAGCTAAAAAGGAGGAAATGCAAGAATCTAGGGGAGCTAGAGTCTTAATATTGTACTTGATTGCAAGTACTTTTTAAAACTCATATAAAATAATCAAAAACTGACTTCCTGCTGTTTTTTTCAGCTAATTTTCCTGCTCTTCCATTTCCCACCAGCTATCCTGCTGAAGGAAGCAAACATTAACTTGTGGGCTCTAGGTTCTCCTTGCTGGAATTCAGAGCCATAACACACCTGAGGTTTCTTTGGTGGTAGACCTTTTGGTAATAAGCCTGTGAAACAGGGTGTGTTTCATATGGTTCTGCATTGTATAATAGCAGAATATTGCAGCATTTTGTATGACAGAAGAAACGGGCTAGAGCATATGCTGTGCATTGCCTTCAACAGATCCCAGATGTTTTGTAAGGACCCGGTAATTTCTGTGATAAGCGTTGTAACTACTAATCCTGCTAATGCTGAATTTTTTGTATTTTTACCAGTTTGAATTTTCTGGTATAAATTTTTTCATATCTGTTTCCTTTAAGAACATAATCTAGCAAATTATAAATATACAGTAGTACTTAGGAGTAGGTCAGAAATATACACTTTGAGTGTGCTTGCTTTTATTAATAGCACTAAGTCATGGAGCTGTCTTTCCATTTTGCACACCAGAACCCAGAGCACCGAGTGACACAAGACAGGCGAGCTCAGCAAGCTGTTCTTTTCAAAAGGGGCAGCTGGGGGAATTTTGAAGGCTGTTTGCATGGTGCCCTGTCACCATGGGGGTTTACTGGCTCTAGGAGAAAATGTGGAAATGATCCGATGCTGTGGAGGAGGATTCTCCCTTTCTTTTCCTTCCTGCAGGAGGGGATCTACTTTGAAGTATAACTGGAGTTTTGTATGGGGAGCTGGGGAAAAAAGCTCTTAGTTTGAGAGTAGGTTTATATGACTGTTGAAGCATATAGATGAGGGTGGAAATGAACAGTGCTGTCAGTTAATAAAATGTGAGTGAACAATAAAAGTAGTCTGCAATTTTTTTATTGCTGTTTTTAAGAGGTTCTTCGTAAGAAAAAGTTTCTGTATTTTATGTCCTGTCTAAAAAAATATACCACACATTACATATGTAAGATGACATCGATCCAGTAGGTTACAGCACCAGAACAAAAAGCTTTGTTAAGTGACACCAAAACATTTGGAGGGGGACTAAAGAGGTGGAAAACAAGAACAAGAGAGTGATGCTCCTGTAAGATGGAGGTGTTGATTTGGGGTCAAAGCTACTTTTTCAGTGTTGCTATTTGGCTAGTGACTTATCTTTAACGTTTCATCCTTAAGATTTGGTAGTGGCCCATGGGATATGGGGGAGCAACTTGTTTCCCTGCTGTATGTAGGACAACTGTGTAACCATAGCTTCACCTTGCAGCACCATGCTTAAAGTACCTTTAAGAAAAGTGTAGCGTTGCTTCTTCTCCTTATATTTTTATTGGCATCATAATTTCACATTCATATGGTATGGCTTATGAAAATGCTTTTCAATGACATGAAAAATCAGGTATTTTTTAGAAATCTATTTGTCGTAGTTTGGACATGCTTCACAAAGTCTTGTGTAAGTTTCATTTGCTAGAGGAGATAATTAAGTTTTTAATAAATTTAGCACTAATTTTTCTCCTTATAAAACTGAAACATAGCAGTGAGAAAGCTGATCTTGGTGTGTTACTCAAGCAAATGTTTGGGAAAAGGATTTTTTAAGTGGTGCATGGTTCTGAGTTTTTGAGACATACTTTGCTAGCATCTTATCATTTTGTAGAATAAATTACTGCCCAGTGCATTGAAACTACATATTGTAGTGTTTGCTTTTTTGCATTTGTAACATTTGAGGCTGTCTGTTAAAGTGCTGTGGAAATAACTTCTTCAGTTTTCCATACTGAGCTTGTATTGGTTGCTTGTTTTCATAGACTGACTTAAACAAGGCATAGTACTGGATCCTCATGGGCAAATTACTGTTCATAAAGGTTAATGCTCAAAGATTATACTTTGTTTTTAAAAATTTGGGCTGAAATTCACAAACCAGAAAAAAATGAAGAGTCCAGACTGATGTTTTCCACTGTTGTGTCAGATGTACTTTTTGTAGCTGGTATCAGGTGCACTGTTCAGACTGTCCACACCTAAGGAAATAAATTAAAAGCAGAAGTTATTACTTTTAAAGTGCTAGGTCTGAGTTTTCTTATATTTGCTTAGCTTTCTTTTTAGTTAGTGTTCTTCTTAGTTTTCCTGGATGGTAGTGGTGGTGGGGAGGTGTGAGGAAGGATAGTGGGGGTTTTTTATTACTTAATGGGTTCAATGTAAAGGTTTCCTGTGGGCTGTAAAGAACTACAAAGCAAATACGTGCCTTCACTGCCCTACAGGCCTTTACTCTTTCATTATAAAAAGAAACTAAAAGGCTTGGATTAATGTAGAAACAGAAAAAGCAGCTCCCATGGGAAGATTATTACTCTTAATTGCTGTAGAAAGATTATCACTCTTAATTATTAAGCAGGTCAAGCGTATCAATGACCACAGAGCTGTTTCATGCATTTTGCTGAACTGCCCTAACTTAAAATGGTTTCTGTCAAGATAGAAGTTTTTGACTGTGGCTGGTAGGAGAAAAAG
This sequence comes from Manacus vitellinus, assembly GCF_001715985.3. Lineage (NCBI taxonomy): Eukaryota > Metazoa > Chordata > Aves > Passeriformes > Pipridae > Manacus > Manacus vitellinus. The sequence goes on along the minus strand of NW_021938789.1, from coordinate 38,356,925 downwards.
GAAATGGTTGGGTGCAATGATATTTGACAAGAATGTAACTTCCTATTGCCATGAGCTTTGCAGCCCCACAGTGCTTCCTGTCAGTGCCTCCCTCTTTTCTCAAGGCAGGAGCCAGATTTCCCCAGCCAGAGAACTAGTCTCTCTGGCATGTGAAACACTTGAAGGAGGGTTGCTGCTGACTTGACAGAAGTTGACCCTTTGCTCTTCGTCATGGGGACAATTTTTTGAGTAAAATTGGGTGTGCTTGATGAAATGAATTTTTACTTTAATTGGTGAAAACAGAATTGCAGTTGCTGCTTTGAAAAGGTGAAGTCTGTTTTCACGTGGATGTCTTCCTTCTATACTGGTATCCTGTAGACATGCTGCAGGAACAGCAAACATGTTCATTGTTACTTTTATGGAAATTAATTTAGTTGTGGCAGGTGTGATAGAATTGGTATTTGTTTCTTCTGAAATATTTACCTCTTCCTTTGTTCAATTCCTAATTATGTTAGTACAGGACTATGCTTAAAAACTGCCCTTGCCACTAAAATTTTCTGTTGTCATTTTGCCATTGCAAGGACAGAAATACGGACTTAGCTACCTAGTAAGTAAACATGCTTGTGTTCTTGTTAGGTAGAAGGTGGGTGGTTTTGTAACCTATCTTCTGACTTTTTTAAGGTTCTTTTATCCTGCCTCTTTCATGAGGCCATGCTATGAATTTTGAACTACTTTCAATAAAAGGCTTTGAAAACTGTGGGTAGGGAATGGTGATTTAAATTTCATGGTATTTCAGCATAAGTCTTACAGGTGGTGCTTTGTTTTTAGCTGGAGAAGGCAGCATGTTGACACCATGGAAACCTTTTCTCTAGGTCCTTCTCCTTGTACTCTTTCTCTAGGGTTCATGTTTTCAAAGTGTCTGAAAAAGGTTGTGAGCAGCACATCTTATTTGAAAATGTTTCGTTTTCGGTTTAGAGACTGTGGGCCAGAGTTTGGCTAGACAGAGTGATCTTTCAGAAATGTGGAGTCTCATAGCTTCTCTTGAAGGGATTTTGAGTTGTGGAAGTTGAGCAGTGTTCTTCAGAAAGCAGCCATTTATTTGCATGTATTAAATAGGCCAGGGTGCTTCAGGTTTGAGTGCCTTTCTTAATGCTAATGAATTGAGTAAGATAGGTAAAAATTAACATTGCAGCAATTATTCGTGATCTTAGTGGCAGCTTTTGAAGAACAAACTTGTGTTTTGCAGGCAATTTAAATGTTCTTCGGGTTTTTTTTGGAGGGTTTGGCAACTACAGGATAAGTAAATTGCTGAAAAAAGTGAATTTGGCTATAAAGTTTTGAGGTTTAGAAAGGAAAAGAAATAGCATGAGCTGCCTTTGGGATTTGGGTTTTTATTTTGCATAGTCATGGGCTAGAAGCATTCTTTAAAAAGACATGAAATGCAGTATTTTCTCACAACCCCATAGGTCCAGGACCTGGTAGTTAAATAAATATAAAATGTCAAGAATACCAAGACTCCTGATGAAGCCAAAACTGTGTGTTTCTATTAGGCAAGTAGCTCTTTTAATTTGTCTTGGGAAGAACTTAAAAGAAAAGTGTAAACTGTATTGTTTCTGAAATTTCAAATTTAACAGAAGATTACTGACTTCTTAAAAAAAGATAAATTGTAAAGAAGCTTAAAAAAGAGAAATGTGAGCTAAAGGTTTTACTCTAAGTACTTATAGTTCACCTATGGAATATTGCAGAATGAAAAGGCAATTGTTGAATTATATGAAGCCAGAAGTATAATGAAGGTAGGTGTTCTGCTTGCCAGGATATTTGGGATTTGCTGGCAGTGGTAGAGGTGCTTCAGAGGAAAATATGTTTGGTGTGCATTTTGATCTAGCAGGCCCTGTACACTCATCCAAAACAAATAACTTAGGTACTGTCTGTCCAAGATGCCCACAATATACATGATCCCCCTGGACCATCTCTAGAGAGTGTTGGTTATTGCTTGAAATTTGGGAGGCTAAAGAATTTCGAAATAAGAGGTTTCAGAAAAGAATTCCAAATGAACTCAAGTCATTGTGAATTAATGTCTTAGTTTACTACAGATTGCAGTTATTTCAGAAGTTGAGGACTTACTTATGGGAGGGAGTAATTCTGTTCTGCTGTTAAACATGCTTTACTGTGGTGCTTGTGCTACTAAAATACAAACCACAGGTGCAGCTGGAGAAGAAAACCTTTTCACCAGGATGCTTGCTGTAGAACTTTGTACCTCCCTGCTCATCATCTCCACTAGGTTTCTTCACAAGCCTTAATTTCATTTTTATTGTGGTTTGCATTTAACTTCTTTGGGCATTTTTCAAGGAGACTGGGTGTGAGGATAGGGAGAAAAACCAGGTTTTTTAATCTGTGTGTCTCCATTTACATCCCATTGAGAAATGTGAGATTTAAGGGCTGTACTGTGAGATACTGTAAGGTTGATGATTGCCATTTTGTAATAAATAAAACTGATGCACTGCTGGCTTAGGTTCTGTGAATTCTGCCAATGGTTTGTGTAAATGTTATTGCAGAATTTGGTAGGCAAAGGGAGCACAGGCAGCGAGAGGAGAGAAGGTTGCTCGGGAAGACAACTTAAGGCAGTGGAAACACCAGGGCTAGAGTAATGGAGCAGAGGGGGCTGCTCGAGTTGCTGGAGGAGAGCAATGCACAAGGGACCAAGTTGAAGTAACAGAATGGTTTGTGCTTTACCCATTGAGCTAGGTGTACCTACCTCTTTATTTCACTACCTTGGGAAATAAACTAAGTAAGCTCGTTGAAACGCTTGTGAGCAGGTCTTGGCTATATGCTGCTTCAGAAGTTTAAAAAATAATAGTTTAAGAAAAGAAAGAAAATAATAACATTGCTAGACCTGTCTTCCTCTTTAAATTGTGACTTTGGCCAGAAATCATGGGATTTGCTTTTAGAGAGGCTGTCATATCCATTTCACTGTTGGGGTTGTTTGTTTGGTTTTTGGTGGGGTTTTTTTTGTTTTGTTTTAGTTTAGGGCTTTTTTTGTGTGTGTTTTGGTTTGGTTTTTTTTTTGATTTAGCTCCCCTTTTCTTTTTTCCTGTAGCCAGAACATGCAAAATAGCAAGCATGTGTGCCCTTGCTCGTTGATGGGTCACACTGTTTTGACCTTTCCTGCTTTCCAGAGTCTAGGATTCAGTCCCTGATGTACACAGTAGTAGTAGTTCAGAGGAAATAAAGATGACCAACCTTCTTCCAGAATCATAGAGTGGTTTGGGTTGGAAGGGACCTCAATCTGGTTCCAACTCCCCTGTCATGGACAGGGACAGCTTCCACTAGACCAGATTGCTGAGAGCCTCTGACCAGCTTGGCCGTGAGCACTTCCAGGGATGGGGCATCCACAACTTCTGTGGGCAACCTGTTCCAGTGCCTCACCACCCTCACAATAAAGAATTTCTTCCAGAAGCAGCACAGCTCTCTGGTAAAGCATGTAAGAGAATTCCTCACAATGGGTTGTGAATCCCAAGCATTCAGAAGCAGTGAGTCAGTCCTCCCCCTCTTCCCTAAACAATGCAGTGCTAAAAATAAGGATGCTTTTTTCCTTCTAGTTTTTCAGTGTTTGAAATTCATGTTTGTGTTCTTTTGCCTGCTGGTCATTCTTTTTCTTTAAAAAATAAAAAAAAAATCTAGAAGGACTGAGTGGTTCATGTGTTGTCACAGGTCGGTACGGGGCAGCAGGAGAAGTCTTGCAGGTCTCTTGAGCTGAGGTGGCAAGCATGACTGCACTTCTCCAGGTGCCAGAGCCCTACAGGGACACGCCATGTATAGCTTGCCCATGAGGTCTGTAGAGTTGTTGCAAGCTGAACTAGTTTCTGGTTTCTGAGAACTCTTTCTGCCTGTAGGAAGGAAGATAAATTTGGTTACAAAAAAAATCACAATTTAAAACTATTCCTTTTCTGGTTTTGGCAGAGTTGTCTTGATGGTAAACTGAAGTTTTAATTTTGTATTTCCAAACAATTTCGTAATCTCTTTCAAAACTACTGTATGTCTTTTAGGAGCTGCAGTTTAACCTTCTTAATACTGCTTGGTTCTTTTACTGCCTTTGGTAAAGGGAAGGTTGAGAGAAGAAAGGGACTAGGCATGGGATAAACAAAACTTTGCATGGGTTCTGCAGAAGACTTTGGTTCAGCTGCTTTTTCTGTTTTATGTCAGTTTCCTCTTAATAACAGGTTTTCATTTGTCAAAATAATTTCTTTTCATCAGCTGTAATCAGAATGATTAAAAGTATTTGGATCTGGTTGTTTCCGTATGTGTTCCATTCTGCTTTTTTTTTATCAGGTGTAGTCTAGAGGAATGAATCTAAAATTAGTCTTTAAATTAGGGGGTTTAAATTTCCTATTCTGTTTCAGTTTACGTAAAAGAATTGTGCTTTCCTGTACAATACATGCACACTTTTGTATCTCAAAACCTCATCTTGTGGGTTAATTAACATTGCTACACTGGTGGTATGAAGTGCCAAAATGCTGAGCATAAGTCACATTTTACTTTTATCAGTATACTGAAAAATAAAACAGTACTGCCTAAACAGATTCACTCAAAAAGGACTTCTTGTGTGTTTAAGAATCCAGTCCTTTTTGCCTGCTGCTTCCAAGAAAACCCTGCAGCCATAAAGCAAAAAACTCGACAATAAAATGCCTTCCCCCAGCTTGCTATTTCATCATCTACTGTGAACAAAGGGTGCAAAAAGGAAGGAAGAAGAGAGAGCACCAAGTAGCAATTATGATTATTCTCAACTACAGACGCTGCTATATGAATCATCGGATAATATGCATGCTAAGATAATATAAAGTAATCAATTAAAGTGAAGAAATAAAGATACAAGGAAGACTTAAAGGAGCTAATAGAAGAAAAAGGAATATTTGGATCAACTTGCTTCGAGGAAATGTCCTTCACTCCTGGTCAAATGCAGTTTATTCTGCAGATTGAGTGTTTTATGTGTGTAATTAGATTAATCAACTCAGTTTTAAAGTTTCATTAAAAAAGAGCAAAACAAAAATATGCCAATGCAAACCGCGGCAATTTATTCAGAATAGATTTGGTCATTTTTTTGCATTTTTAGGATAAATATTTGTCTTGTGATTTTGGCCAGTAAAGTATGAATAAATCTGCTATGAAGGATGACCTATTTCTGTTGAACTTTGGGGGAAATAAAAGGATTTTGCTTACTTCAAACAAATGTTTGTAATATACATTGCATAAAAATTTTAGAGTTTCGGATTGTAAATGAATACATAAAATCATACTGACCTGGTTGCTTACCTGTTTTTACTTAACACGTTGAACACTAACGGATCTGAAAGAAGCAAGGGCAAACAATTTCAGTGGTATATTTCACAGTGCTCTCAGCATCCCTGTATTAGCATCCCCTTTTGTTAGTCCCACATCAACAGGACACCAAAATGTTCTTTCCTGGAGCAGGAAACATTGTAAAAGGCTGGAACCTCTCCATGTTCTCAGCTGCCCTTTTCCCTACAGATAAGCACCTCTGGAGCTTCTCAGTGGAGGGAATGTGATGGCTTCACATTTTACAGCTCATGTACCTTTTAAAAAACAAGAACAAAACCCTCTGAAATTGCTGCCCTGGAGTTATATGTTTCTCTGCTTCCACAGGTGGTTGAGGGTGCTTGCATTCCTCCATCCTCCTTTTCTCCCCTGGTGTCACCCCTCTTCCTCATCTCACCTTCCCCTCCAGCCCCTTTTTTTTCTGCTCCACATCCACTTTTCTCCCCAGCAGGTGTTCCTGATGCTGGGGGTTGTGTGCCCACTCAAGATTTGTCCCTCCCTGCTGGGTGTTTTCTGTGAATTGGAGTGATGAGCTGGAGCTGCAGGTTTCATGGGCTTACCCTCTCCTTCCCTACCAGAACCTTCCCCCAAATCTTCCTTGTGCTCTAGGTGACAGTATGGTGCCCTCTCTCACAGCTCAGTGTTTCAGTTGTTCTTACTCTTTTTTTTTCCCTGGAAATGGATGGGTCAGATTTTTAAATATGTGGATGGAGAGGAGGAAAGGCATTGAATTGTTGGACTGGCAAGTGATAACAGCACCAGTTAAATGAGGTTTTTGATACAAAAGGCTATTAGCACTGAGTATTTAAAATAATTACCAAGAATTTCCTTCCCCTCTTCTGTTTCTTTCTCCTGTTTCCCTCCAGTTCACTTGTGCTTAAAAATGTTCTCTGAAATGTTGGAATTGAAGTGCTCTATCAAAATCTGTCATTCAGAAGATGTTGTTCAGCTGGTCTGCCAAAAAAAAGAGAGGCCATGGAGTATGGAGTCCAGCTTTGTGAAGTGGCATGCTTAATGGAATGTTAGCTGATTTTAATAGCAATGAAAGAGTCATTGGAAACCAGTTTCTTTCTGTTAGGAAGAGGTCTGTTTCTCCACATTTGTTGTTTCAAGACTTCCATTCTTAAGCAGATATTTGTGTCATTCCCAGGCCTGTAACATTCTCATGAAACAATCCATGTACTTTTTTGGACATGTCATCTGTAGCCAAAAGAGTAATTTTTGGCATAACTTGAGATGAATCTCTTGGTGAAATGAGGTCCTTAAAAAAAATAATTTTTTTTGTTAAAAACTGACTTCAAAATTGAAATGTCTTAATAAGTTGCCTTAGTTTATTTCTCTGTCAGGTCCCCCACAGAGAACTGAATGTGCTGAATTGTGTTTGGAGCACAGGGATGCAGAATGGTGTTCTGCCAGCTTCCATCTGCCTTTAAGAGACTTGCAGTAACACACTGGAGAAGTGCACTTCTGATGTAGATGGGCCTGCCTCTTTCTCTCTATAGCAGTGCCTTTCAAAATGCTTCCTAGTTGTTCAAAGTGTGGTGAGCAGAATGTTTCCCTGCCCGTTCCCACTATTCCAACCTGTCATCCTCTCCCTTGAGGGAAAAACCCCCAACCCAAAACAGTGGTAGATCTCTTTCCACTAGTCCTACTGTTGAAGAAACTCAGCTCTCAAGTTATGTTTTGGCAGTGCTTTGGGGCCACTGATAAGCGGTGCAGATGCCCTGGAGCTGGACAGCTGCTGGGTGATGGGCACACTGCCATAGGAATGTGGCTGTTCTGCTTTTGGGGCCAGGCTGGGGCTTGAAGCAATTTGGCAGCTTTTGTGGGGTGCAGAGCACAAGCTGAATGTCTTATAACCATGGGACCATTCCTGGGCAAGCAGTGTGCTGGAATGCTCCGAAGTTATCTCCATGCTCAGGAGCCAACTCAGAACCCGCAGAGTTTGTTAGCTGAGGCTTAGCTTCAGCCATTCCAAGTCCAGGCTACCTTCTCCAGAAGGGGTGGATTGCAGCCTTGGGATCTTCCTTCTGCTGCTCTCACAGGCTTTTGTCATTTTCTGACTAGTATAGGGTTGGCTGAACAATAATACCGTGCATTTTTGAGACCTAGTGCTACAGTGTGGCCGTGTTCACCCAAACCAAATGAAATGCAGTTTCCTACACACAGAGCTGGATTTTGCACGCAGTTGGTGCATTTGGTACCTATTGCAGAGAGCGAGGGTTGAGAGGAAAAGCTCTAGAGCTCTCTAGAAGGAAGGTTAGTAAGTCTTGAAGAGCCTCTGCCAATTACATGAATTGGCAAAGAGAGGCACTCAGATTCTTGCTTTCTCAGCAAGGATTTTTCTGGTGGGAAAAGGTATTTTAGCAGAACCTGTGAGGTGCTAGAAAATTAAGTGGTGGGGGGGTTCAAGATTGTACTGTAGTGGCTTAACTTTTATTCCGCTGTATATATGTGTGCATATATGAAAATTATCTGAGGACCTTTAAGAAATGTGCCTTCCCCAAATGTCTGTGGCTTTTACTATAGTAGTAATTTTAATTTGTGTGTGTTTACAACGGTACTCAGACTTTCCTTCTGGGTATGTCCTTGAGGCTGATTTTTGGAAGGGGAAGGAGTTGCTGATTGCTGCGGTGTTTCTAGGAACAGAACAAGAGCTGACTGCAGCAGAGACAAGGTGGTTGGAAGGAGACTCTCAGTAGCAGCTCCTCAGGAATGCTACCTGGATATTGCATTCCTCCTGCTATAGCAGCAAGGAATTTTCTCCCTTGTGTGAGTCTGTGTTTTCATAGAAGCTATCGACTTTCATAATAATAAGTTATGATTTTTCCTGACTGGTAATAAATTATGATTTCTCTTTTGCTTTGGAATATAGGAGCAGAATTGTGTACGCACTAATGTATATTATAGGTGTAATGTTACAGAACTACATTTTAAAATTTGGAACCAATTAACATTATGCAAAGCAGCAGGATGACTAGTGAGACCATAGTCCATCTCTCCCTTCCCAGACTCAATTCTTACTAGGATGCTTATTAGCATCATCCAGTGAAGATGAAACTGGTTCTGCCTAGGCAACGTGCAGACTGCTTCTGGGGAAGATTTTAACACTGTAGCACTGGGTCTGTAGATGTAATGAACAAGTGCAGGGCTTTTTTTTTTACCACTGTGGTTGTTGGGACTTGCGGAGGACATGTTTTAATTGATAAAATGGTGAAGATGTCCTGGGATTTCCATATTATAGGGTGTCAGCTGATGTTGAAATAAGCTAAAAATGTGGTAGAACTGATGGAAACTTCATTGTGAATTTTCCTAGGGCAAAGGAAAGATGATGGTGTATGTGTTTCACAGTATTTCTTACTCTTTTTTTGCATAGAAGAAATGAAGACTGGGGATCTGCTCCATGCTGGTGTAGTTTTCATTCCTCAGGACTCTTTTTAGTTGTTTTCCCTCCATAGTTTACTGCACAGCCCCATAAACAGGTGTATCACTGTGACTAGGGAAGTATGTGCAAGGAAGGGAGGTTGTCCAAACCAGCACTGCCTCTATAATGAGATACTTCTCAAACTGCACTTTTGATTAGCATGCGCTTTCCTTTATTAAATGGTCAGTCTTCCAGCAGTGAGAGGATGAAAAGTTTTGGAAATACTGTGTTCAGAACATAAAGAGTTAAGAGTCTGTACTGTATATTCCTTTCCTGCAAAGTGTAGTATCATGCCCACTAAATATTAATTGTGCTGCTTTTCTCTTCTTTTCAGCTTCCCAGCAAAGATGCCTCCAAGTGGGAAGGCCTTACATTTTCACCCATCAGTTCTGCATTTTGGAATGCAGTGAGTATCTTATATTATTCTTATTTTAGTTAATAATGAAGTGTGGAGGAACAGCTATACTGAGCTCCATTTGGGTAAAGAGCATTAGTTGAGGTCATGCATCCTCTGAAAAAAAGAGAAGTAGTAAGTAATTGCCATGGAGTTGGAACTGCTTTTCTTGCCTCGCACTGCTTTGTAAGTTAAAATCAGCATAGTTCTAAGAAGGAGAAAAAGGTAGTAGGGAACTGTAATGTGTGTTCTGGGTATATTTCAGGGGAATCTGCATGGATGTGAAATCATTACTTCATGCTAGTTGTTAATTTTTTGAAAGATTGCCTTCCTAGTGGAGAGAGAGCTTGTTTCCTTTAACTTCTAAAAATGAAATCCAGAAAGTCCCGGGCAAACCATAATGGTGGAATACATGAGATTTTTTTCTTAGGTCTCTTTTAAGAAAACTTTAAAAAATTATTCTTAAATGATAATCAGCTTTTGGTCTGTTGGTAACCAGAAAGAAACGCAGTCCCCTTGTGAGTTAAAGGAATGTTTCAGAGGATGCACTGGAGGAATGTCTGAGATGTTGGGTTTTAGGATGTACTAGCTTAAGCAAAAACTTTAAAAGAATCATTGCTTTAGCTGACAAAATAAGGCTTGCTTATATAAACCTTTTTTATTCAAAACTTTGTGCTTTGTAAGGGTTATTTTTTCCTTAAACTCCCAGTGACTCCAGTGAGTTTTGTCTAAGTGCACCTCTCCTGTCCCAGTGTTACATATTTACCTTTGTACACTAAAGGCAAAATTTATTCAACATGTTTCCAGAGATAAGTTACAGCTAGGTAATTGTTGCAGATGAACACCTTTGAGAGTGGTTTGTGTTTGTTGCTTTTTTTCATACACTGCCTGTGCTTATAATGTGAATAATTTATCTTTTTTTTCCCCCCTACTTTAGGTTATTGGGGTTACCCAGAGCTAAAATGCTACATGCCTACAATCCTAGTAGAGATAGAGATGTTGTAGTCAATTCAGTGTTTACAGCTACTAGACAGTTTCATGTGTCTCCTGCTCATAGCCGGGTGAGTGTTGATGTACTTTTGGAAACTATGTAGTGGCCAAGTGCCAAGCCTTCGTGCTTCCTTTGGCACAAGCTCTTCATTCTGTGTTTTCTCTTCGTGCTTTTTTGTAGGACCTCCAACTCTTTCTCTGTTTTGCTAGTGGTTTTTTTTACTCCCTTCTACTTAGACTGGTATGGGATGAGACATCCAAAACCTACAGTAGGAAATGTGTTTGACAGTAACAGAGGAAGAGAAGAATTTTTCAGTGTTAGAGAGGCTGTTTAAATCTCGTTCTATTCTGAGCAGCATTATACAGTGATCCACAGGCCATGTGGGTGTTCTACAGCCTTGAATTTTCAGTCTTTTGAATGGTCTTGCATATTCCTCCAAAAAACCTACAGTGAAATGTTTTATGCATTTCATATTGCAATTATGACCATAATTGCCTTTATGATCTAAGACCATTATTTCAACTGATTTGTTAAACAATGTATAACAGTATAATGCATATTAAAAGTGAATTACTGTGATCTCGGTTTGTGAAACACAGATTTTATCCTCTGCTGATGCACAAAGGGGTTTTATTAGGTTTTCATCTGATTTGTGCTTTTACTATGGCTGAGTGGTTATTACTGTGCAGACATAAATGTCATTGTTCTTTCAGTTAGACTATCTGGTTACTAATGGTGTTGCCTAAGTTCAGCTTTAACTCACTTGACTGTGTATCACAGGGGGATTGATTCACTTTGTAATAGCCATCTGTATGTGGGGAAGTGTTTTTGTGCATGCAGAGGCTGTTGGTGATGCATGGTTAACAACTTACACAAAAAGAAGCCTTGACCAATGAGGCCCGAGCTAGCTGAGAAACTCCAGCCATTCTTTGGCAAGCTACTGCATGGTTTCAGTTCTTCTCTGTGGTGAGAGTTGAGAGTTGTGGACAGGTGAAACTTCTCAGCACTGAAGTTCTGCTTAGTGAGATCTACAGATAAAGGTGTATGTGTGGAAATATCCACTGGGCCGTGTGACTGATTGGTGGGTGTGTGATCACTGGCACCAAGCAAGCAAGCTTCTTTGTGATCTCTGCAGGTGATTCCAGCGATGGGAAAGGTGTCTTTCAGAGTACTCTTCCTGCCGACAGAAGAAGGCAGTATTGAAAGCTCATTATTTATAAATACCTCATCTCATGGAGTACTTTCATGTCAGGTAACCAGTCTTGTTTTTAGCTTGAGTTTTGGATTTACTTGTGTTTTATAAAGTGAGTTTCATATTTTTAGAGACTGTCAAAATTTGTTGAATTCCTGATAAAAATCAGGTGGGGTAATATCAACAATACATCTCTTTTACCAGATCATGCTAGTCTCCTGATCACGTACATGTATGTGGTTAAAATTGCTACTGTTAGTGGGGCTACTTGTGGTTGTAAAATGAAGTGTGTGTGCGTACCTACAAGATCATTGTCTAGTTGGTTTCATATACTACTGCAGTCTAGAATGCACTGTGCTGGAATGCATTTGTTATGAAGAGCCCATTAGAAAATATTTTAGGTGCTTTTCAGCTACTCTGCAGGATTTTATGTAAACACATTAGAGATGTAGCACAGGGTGAGAAATTTAGGCCCTTGAAACATGAAAGTAGAAGTAAGGGTTGTGCATTAAAGCTGTCTGTTATCTAATTAACTAGTGAACTCCAGCAGGTCTTTGGCTTTTTAAAAATTTTATGAGGGACATTATATACTGCAAATTCTTGACTTTTATTAATTTGTTAAAGAAAAATTTTAACTCTGAACAGAGTGATTTATAAAACAAGATGAGCTTTAATCAGTCATTTAGCTATTTCATCTTCATACTTTGATACTGTGCTGGAAAACAAAGCTCCTTAAATTGAAGCTTAGGTAAGTTCAATTGAAATACATGTTTTGTAATACAAACTTTACATTTATCTAGTATTTATTAGAGGAAATGCCACATTTGACAGGAACATTTCATTAAGGATGAGGAAAAAGTGCATTATAAAGTGATTGGCCTTTTCTTTTTGACATCCCTCCTCTCCTTGTGCTCACTCCTGAGCATTTATTGCCCGGTCAGCTCAGCCAGGGCCTTTTCAACAAGTTGTAGGGAAGCAGTTGTCAGTGCCACCTAAAAATCAGTTTGTTTCCTATTGGGCTGAGGCAAAAATCAGTAGCAGACTGGTTTTCGTGGACATTTTCACCAGTGACCTGAAACAGAGGAAGTAGGTGCCATTGATTTCAACTTGCATTAGGTTTAAGAGTTTCAAAATCAGGCAAACTCAAGTGTTTGATGCACAGTTACAGTGCTTTTGAGAACCCCAAAGTCTTGAAATGTTTGATGTCTCTAGTGCATTTATACAAGAGTATGTACAGAAGAATCATCCACATGGAGATGAGTTACCATTATAGTAAAATGTACTTTGTAAATACCTTCATTAAAAAAACCCCACATTCCCTCTCATCTGGTATTTTCTATCTGTAGTCAGAACTCTTAAGTGAACATAGAATGCATTTTATTATCCTCTTAATTAAAAAGATGTGGGATTTTTCTATTAAAAAATAATAAATCTTTCCATACATGTGAAAAAACACAAGTAATTTTTCTTAACCTCTGATGATGCCCCCCTCCTCAATGTCTCCTGGCTCCACATGCAGCCCCCCAGTTATCGTGCGTCTCATGCTCATAAACTAATCTTGGTGGAGCAAAATATAAATGCAGTAAAACCATACAACTTAAAAATCTTACAGTGTTCTGAAAATTGCAGACTTTGAAAACCAAAATGATCAGAAATTATTTTACTCAGTTTTTAGGGTAGATGGTGATATATGTATTGTAATTGCCTGAAGAATAGCAGGAGAATTTAGGTACTTTCTTTTTGGGATAACCTGATACTCTGCTGGTGTGTGTCTTTGTAATAGTGCCTGAATGAGTGAAGACTCTAAAGTGCTATTTATGTGTATGGTTACTTTCTGCATTGGAACTTTATGTCTATAAATTGTCTTTTGAAAGAACCTAATGTGAAAAACTGATCTGTTTCTTGGGAAGATTGTTATTATTAGCAAAATAGTTTTGTAAGTTGCTGCTATAAGTGAAATACTGGATGTTGATGTAATGAACTTTTTTTTAACACCAGGTTTTTGGAACAGGAACTCTGATGTCTTCTCCAGAAGAACCTAAAGTGCAGCTAGCAAATGCCTACTTACTGCTTCCACACATTCAAAACGTCCAGGCATCACACACACTGGTACAGTATACGTTTTGAGTGGAGATGGAACCTAAATCTGCTTAACCATAGGAGATTTTTGACCCCAGGTTGTTGGGATGCAAGGAACATTAATAAAAAAATCTGAGTACCAGTGGCTGCAAGAGAGAAATTGGTTTCTGTGATCAGCTGCTTTTATAAAACAGTCTTTGACATTTAAACTATTTGCACTTGTTCTTGTCCATGCTCCTGTGCTGGGCTGTTCTCTCAGTTGTGCTGACGAAACTAGCTCAATGGGTTTTTGTCAGGTAGTATCTGAAAGTCGTAGGCATGGTGTTTTGAAGTTCAGTCTGAATCCCTGAGTAGTGAAGTTTTGGGGAACATTTGACATTTTCCTTACTGTAGAGTAACAAGCATTATCCTATGCTTTATTTGTAGGGAGTACAAGCTTGAGGTCGTGTTTTGCGGCATGATACCACCCGGCACTAGTCTTGTTGCAGGACATGAGTTGTGAGAAAGCGTTGACTCAGTTCTCTGGGTGTAATTTTGCTGTGCTGTGCTGTAATTGAGGAATTACTCTTGCTTGGAGTGCTCTGGCTGTGGTCCTGGATCCCAGGTTTTCTGGTCTCCTGGCTAACTTGTTGGGAGGAAAGAAGAACTGTGTCCAACACTGAATGTTTTAGTATGTCCACGTGGCCATTCAGCAGGGGCTAGTTAGCACTAAGCCATAACAGATGGTGGAGCCCATATAGGTCATCTTTGTTTATCCAGCTTCTAGGTGCAGTCTTTGCTCTAGTTGCCTGATTTTTGCCATTGTTTAGTATTTGGATGGCACTAACAGCAGCTACATCACTGCCTCAGTATGTTCAAAATGGTGTAAATGTCAGTGGAGGAGTGACATGCAGCTTAGAGGGCCTTATCACAGGAGGCACAGGCATCTCTTTGCTGACTTCCCAGAGGAGTTCGAAGTTTGTGAACTGATGACTTGGGAAATACTGCAAGTACTGGCAGGAGTTGAACACTTGTTAAGCTGTGTTTTGGGCTGGTGGGCAGAGGGTCAGAGAAGCAAACATGCAAGTGTGGTGCTTGGGTGTGGAGAAAGAAGGTAGTTGGACAGTAGAGTTTTTTTTTGTGTGCCATCCTGATAACTGCCTGCAAAACACTGATGAAACTCTGCTGAATCATTTTTGCAGGGACAGCTTATTAACACTGTTCAGAGTGGAAATACCACTTTAGGGTCTGTGACTGTCCAGGACAGAAACTTTGAAGGATTGACCTACTGAAGGAAGAGCAGGCTTGTTCAGTGTTTGTTGTCTTTTAATGATACTGTACCCAAACTCTAGGAAGTGGCTTGAACTTTACAGTCCTGATAATGATGCAGGAATATATCCAGAAATCTTTTATAGAGCCATGTCTAATTGACATCTCCTTGATGGATGAATTATTTCCTAAGTAACTGCCTGCTGTACTCTCCCCCAGCGAGAATCCTAGACCTTTGTCAGAAGTAGGGCTTCTTGCAAATCAGATGGATGGTTCAGATTTTTAGGGTTTTATTGTTTCTTTAAAATTTAAGTGTGAGAACTTACCAAAACTGGCAAGAATTTGTGTGGCTTCTATCAGTTGTCTCTATTCAGTTCATGTAGCATTTGTGGGTACCGAGTTGTGTGTGCACATACAAGTATATGTGCCTGTGTACCTGATACAGAATAGAGGCACCAGGTAATGAAGTGACAGAGGTTGTACTGGTTTGCAACGCTTTAACTTTTCCCTGCTGTGACACTCCTTTTCAATTTGCATCTGGTACAAGCATTGGCTGCATAACTCAGCTCTCTGCTCTGATGCATTAGCAGTGATATTTACAGTGTAAACAGAGTGCTTGCACTGCTGGGAGATGTGGATGTGGTCCTGGGTTTATCTTCTTGGAAACTCTGCTTCTGACAGTATTTTCTTCTCAGATGCTTTATCTTCTCTTTAGGGTTAACTCAGAACCATCCTGTTGGTGTTGTAAGATAGTGGGCATGACAGTTACATGTCTATTGTCTGCCTTAGAGAAATGCAAACCCATTTCCTTTTCTGAAGATAGCTTCACAAATAAGTAAAAATTTCTCATAGAAAACAGATCAACATCAAATATACCCCAATAGCATTTTTTCCCCTCTGTACGTTTTACATTAGCAGCTTTCTATGTTAGATCTATGCCAGGTCAAGAAAACAAAGGCTGGAAAAATATAATGTACTTGATTTTTTTTTTTTTGATGGTGATGTGGGGGTCTTAAACTACTTTAAACTACAGTGACATTGAATAAGGACTAACAAATCGTTATTTAGGACAATGGAAGCAGTAGTATTCTCTCAAGAAGCACTCATAATGGAAGTCTGAGCTTAAAGGTTTATCTGAGGTGACCCTCAAAGTTGTAACCTTACTGCCTCGTTAAAACTCCACTAGCAGCCGTGACTGTGAGAGGTTAGGAAGTGGTGCATGTTTTGGAATCAAATGGGGTTTTTTTCTGCTCTCAGAATTTGATGAGGACAAAAGCATCTATAAAAAAGAAAGGAGGTTGCAGGGGTTCAAGTTGCTGGGGACAGAGTTTGAGTCGCTGCTAACCACCTTTGCAGGGGTTACACTGCCCTCTTGTGTGAAGCTTCAGTCATTTTGGTATGAAATCCTATTAAATAGGCAATGCAGATGTTGGCTTCATTTTTCCAGTGCTTTTATAAAACTGGACCCTGTGAAATGCCACACTTGTGGTAAACTTTGCTGCTCAGATGCCCTCTGTCTGCCCCCTTCCTCCTGTCCTAGGGAGGTACGAAATAGGGTGCTAGAAACTTTCAAAAGTTTCTTCAGTTTTCCTTTTCAGCATCAAATTATTAAAATTGTTTAGAAGTCAGTTTCATCAACACCTCTAAAAACTTTAACCTGCAGATACCTATTGAGATATTTAGTTCAGTATCACAAGAGAAACAGAGGGCGAGGGTTCCACATCAGTTTCAAAATTAGATGGAAATTTTGCTGTAATTAAGGCACTGATAGATCTGTCATTCTGATTCTGGTTTTTGTTTGTTTGTTTTTGTAACTTTTTATTTGATTTAGAATCAAGACATACTGGCTGAGCAGTTTGTGCAAATAATTTGACACTGCAGATTTTCCAGATAGCTTTCATGAACTATACTTAGCTTTGTTGGTGCTGTTGCCCCGTTAGATTTATGAGTGCTTTACAAGGTAGCAAAGTCAATGTCATCTTTTATTTTATTTTATTTTCCCATTCCAGTCAATAAAAAGGCAACACAATCAATAAAAAGGCGAAACAAGTATTTTCTGTCTGTCCATTTTGGCATGAAGCCTATGTATCAGACCATGTCCAAGAATTATTATGTTCATAGCCTAGCAGCTGTGTTTCAGTATCCAGTCAACAAAGAAAATACACAGAAAACAAGGAAATAAGCTTTTATATTATACAAAAAGGGTCTTTTGAATACATGTTTTTGACATATGAAAGTTTTTTAGAATTCTCATGCAGATGCTCTATAAATATTGAATGATCATGTGTAATAATACTTCGATAAGTAAATAGATACTGATAGAGTCCTGAAATTTGGAGACTGGTTGACAGTCTACTGTATAGAATAGTCATATTCATTTTAAAAAATTCCTTACATTGCTCTGTTATGTATGCATGGAAGCAGTCTATTATCTTTATAATATATGGTATATGAATCAGATTTATGTGATATCATTTGAAGCAATGTGCTTGATGTTTTCTTCAATTTTCTTTCTTACAGGCAGAAACTATGAATGCCACTCTCTTACGGGTTCACCTTGAATGCAGTTTACCTAATGACACATATCAGTTAGTTAAGGTATGTTTTATTATTATTTTATATCTATTTAGGTCTTCTTATTTTAAACCAAGCTTAGAGGGATGCTTTCTAGAGCTCTAGAAGTTTTAGCAACAATGTAGTTTTCAGTGTCTCAAAGAGGAATTGTGCTTTTATAAAACTGTATCCTGGGATACCAAATAAATGTGACACATGTCACACTAAAATCTTTAGGAGAGAGGGAGATGAAAAAAGATACCCAGTACTCCATAAACGTCCAAAGAACCAAACCAATACCAATCCAACAGGCTAAGTGTTCTAATGTGTGAGTGTTGTATTACTTACATAGGGCACAAAACTGATTAGATCCCGCTAATTTCTTTTCTCCAGAAATGTTTCACGAATGTCTGGTTCACAGTGAGAAGTGATCAGTGAACTGAGGGGCTGAAGCCTGGGCTGGCTGGTCCGTGGTGGGGGTCTCTGGAGGAGGCCATGGACCTGGGCCATGAGGAGGGGCGAGTATGTTAGCAGAGACGCCCCCTCCAAAAGCACTGAGGCCCAGACTCCATAGCTGTATTTCTGTACATTGCACGTGGCAGCTGTCCTATGCTGTTCCTCTTCATGTTTGGTTCTTGCATTGAATAGTGCATAGGTACACCTGAACATTTGAGGTTGCATGGAGTGCAGCTGCCTGCTCTTTGATCTGAGCTTCCCAACACCGTGCCTGTGCTCCAGTCTCCATGGCAGCCTCCTCTCCTGCTCCTGGCAGCCATTTCAAGTGCTGAGGTTTTCTTTGATGCTGTGTGAGCGGTGAGCTGGCATCCCATTCCCAGGCACTTCCTGGCTCCTGCTGTACTTCCTTGCTGCACTTCAGATTAGCTGAAGGTGTTTTGCTGCACTTCTGAGAGCACTTCATGTGCCAGTTCTCTACTCCTCCACGTCCTAAGCAAATTAGTCCTCTTGGTAGGGCATTGGAGCTTGGGTTTAGCAACCTTTGTGGTGTGATGCAGAATCAATTTATGTTATTCACTGTTGATTGTCTAGTTTTGTTTTGCTTTGTTGGCTTTAATTTTTTGTGTGAAATGTCTGTGTCTTTGTAGTTGCTAGGACTCAGCTGTGTTAACAGCAGCCACTCTTTACAGATAGAAATAAGATCCTACTTGTATTTATCTGAAGTATTCTAGCCAGACGACAGTGTTTTCTATTAAGAAATGTACATGTATGTTTGTTTTTTTAAAATTACTTCAGTGAGAAATGGAGACAATAAACACAGGATTTGGAAAAATTAACTATAAACAGACCAGTGAACATGAACTGTCTTCCTACCATTAAGACACATGCATCAGTCTGTTTATGGCACATTTTATTGAAGGCAGAGGATTTAACAAAGGAAACTGTTTTGCAGTCCCTGAGGTGAGACTGACTAAGACAGTTTATGAATTTGCATTCTCTCAAGGTTCGGTGTCCTTTTTAGTTGTTTTTGTCTTTGTTTTTGCTGTGCTGTCTGTACTTGCACTGTGTTTGGTTTCTTCGGAGATTTTAGCAGAGATCCTAATTACTCCTGTTTTGCCAGCATTTTGGTGCTGGAAACCTTGTCTATTAGATAATACCTTTGATTAATTTCTCAAGATACCTTACTGTAATGAATTTTTTCTGTTCTATCCCCCATCACACACCCCCCATATCCCTTGTCTCACTTCAGAGTTGCTGTTTTATGTCTGATGACCCAATGCTGCTAGAAATGAGCTTAACAGTAAGAGTGGAAAATGCCCAGCAAGATTTTGTGGAGCACAGACAATACTTACTGGAGAATCTTTTTGTTGTTTATGTAGCAATGGAAAAAACAAAGACCTCAGGTAAGTCCTAAATATGCCTCTTAATTGTAATACGGCTTGGTTTTATACTTAAATTGTAATTTGATGTGCTAAATTGAATAAAATTCAGTTACAGCTTAATTTCGTGAGTGAGGGAAACCAAATCAGTTCAGTTAAACACAACTTGTCAGAGAATTTGTGTAGAGTTACCTTAAACACAGTTCTCTTCATGAAGGTAACAGTTGCAAAGTTGTAAACTATATCTGTTTCATTCTTTTATCTGTTTCATCTTTTATCTCTTTCATCTTTTATCATTCTTGTATCTGGTTTTTGTCATTTTTCTTTCTTTTATCTCTTTCATCTTTTATATCTGTTTTCATTCTTCAATCCTCCACGCTTATGCATCTGCTTAAGTAGTATGGAAAGATGACATGGTCCTTAGATTTCTACAACTGCATTTCTGATTTCTCATTACTTAAATTGACCATAATGGGACTGTGAATGCAGAATGGTTTTTACAGTACTGGGAATAGTGACCGTTTTGGAAAGTAGGGTAATGAAGTAATACAGATGTCCGTGTCATTTCTTCTTGTAAGCTAGAATTCCACAGGCAAAACAATCAACTCCTTGCAGTTTCTTTATACTGCAAATCCTCTAAATCCAGGGGATTTTAAATTATGATAGAGCTTTGCAGTCTGTTAGAATAGCTTTTTTTTAGACTGCAAGTTTTACTTACTGATTGGAGAAGAAGGAACTGCTTAAGAATCCAGATTAAAATAATATTTTTTTAACATACTTGTTAAAAATGAACATCTTTTTGTCTTTTGCAAAATGCCTTTCAAAACCTAGTCACAAGACAATATGTGCAATATATACTATTTCCCTTGTGTCTGTTCTGTGATATGGTATTTCACAGCTGAAACTGAAATACCCACTGTAAACCAAGTTTCCCTGCCGGTGAGATGCCAGTGCTTTGCTGTATTGAGTTGTGGATGTACATTTATTCTGATGCTGGTAGAAAATTGTTCACATCTCTTGTGTCAAGGGTGCTCGCCCTGAACACTTTCAATGGTTAAAGTACTGGAAGTATGCTTTTAGGACTGTTTTCTGTTAAATGTGGTGCACTTATAAGTCCTCACTGTGTCAGAGGTTGGTCCTGTAAACCCTTTGGAATTGCTGTTGGTGAGAAGTTCCATGTTGTGCTCCATCAGTACCGATGGTGGCTTTACCATATCACACAGCAATGCTTGCTTGCCTTCTGTGTGAATAATGAAATGAGAAATGTAGTCTTGAGGGAAAAGTCTAACTGATAGGAACATGATGCTGTGTTAGCCTCTGTGTGCAACATGTGTCAGCACCTAGAGAGAGGCAGCAGGTAGGCAGTGTCTGCACGGGGGAGCTAGCCAGCTGGAAAGGTTGAAGAAGAGTATGCACTTTGCACAGCTCTCTGGGTATATGGAGCATCTGTTCACTCATAATTAGCATCTTGAACCCTCTTTTGGAAGCTGGCACTTGTAGTCTTTCTTTCAAACAGCTGAGCAAAACACACAGATTATTAAAAATTGTGGCTGGTGAACTGGGAGAGTGTCCTTTCACTGTGAACCTGCATATACTGATGTAATTCAAGCATAAGCAAGGGTAAGAACTCAAGTTGTCTTCCTTCTGGAAGTTGGCTGACCGCCTGTAGTATAAAAGTCATCTCTTATTCTGTTCTGCTGTTCTTTTCTTGGTGCTCTACATCTTCATTGTGTCCTGTGGACAGGAACATAGCTTTGCCAGTGACAAAGGGTGATTACCCAGTACAGGTGTACCACTTTATTGGCAGTTGAAAGCTGTGTTATACCTGTCTCCAGTTGCTTTAGGCAATAGTTTGCTACCGTACCAGGTGATAGGACCATTCCTGTTTTGATCCCAAAGCACTGAATCTGGGTTCACATTGTCTCTTTAGAATGCTTTCTATTTAAAGCAGGTGAGCCAGGATCTCGTGTAGCTGATGTGATGCAGAACAGTAAAAACTGATTTCTCTCCTGCTGTTCATAATCTGGCCCTTAGAAAGTTACTTCAGCACCAGCCATCCTTCTTTCTTTCTCTTGTCACACAAAGATTTTTAAATTTAAATTAGGATTGCTTCTCATATGAGTGTCTGACAAAACAAGAGTGCTTCCATCCTTGGTGAACTTACCTTGGTGTTTGTTCTTTTGGACAGGTCATTCATCAGTAGACGTGCATATTATGCATTCTGGAAACAACCTTGTGCATATACAGGTAATTGTGGTCTTCAGGAAGTCATAATTTAGGGTGTTGAATTTGACTGGGGAATTAACTCGCTGGCTTTCTCTAGTAGCACATTGATTTTGCTGGTAGCAAATGTCACACTTCTAAATTTTTAAAATGTCCAAATGTCTAATAAATCCTTGAGACAATGAGTTGTAATTCAGTGATGGATTTTTTTTTAATGACATAAGAGCTGTTAAACTGAATAAAAATTCATGTGTTGATTTAGAAGATGTGAGAAAATGGCAGATGGTAGGTTGCAAATTTGACAAGAAGATAGACTAATACAGGAGCTGCTATGCTAATAATGGTAGTACTGCTACAAAGATGATCATGTCTTGTCTTCTTGCAGGAAATACGGCAGTTGTCACAAAAAGACACACCACCTGTGGAGTTTGAGCCAGTACTGCTATCTTCATCGTCTACTAACTTTACAAAAGTTGCTTCTATTTCTTGTAAAGGTACAGGATACATATATTTAGAGACAATATGATTAAACAGGATTTGATTATGAAAGGGTAGCTTTTTTCAGCAGAGACCCTGAAAGATCTCAAAATCAATTTGTCTGGACTTTATTGAGAGGGAACATGAATTCTTTCTGCTAATTGTTTCCACCATTTTTGTATATATATATATATATATACTTCCTCTTATGCTGATCAAAGGCTCTAAGGAAGGGGAAGAAAACATTTGCTAAAATGTTAGCATAATTATTGAATATGGTTTCTCAACATCCTTTTATAATATGCATTTTTTTCTGTTTCACATACGTTTGCTAAAAGGCTATTGTGCTTGGGTGGTCATTTTCTATGACATTTCTTGGCAGGATCATTGAAGAGGTTTGCCTGAGACCAGACATGTTTGTGGCAGAGGTTGACATTTCAGTGTTCCTGACTCCAGCCTGTTTTCTATTCTGACCACTAGACTGCAGTGTACAGACTTTAAACTTTTATGAAACAAGCTGCTTTCATAGTGACACTGAGACATGTTTTTCCTAGCAAAAAAAGGGCAAATAAGAAGAAAGAAGAGACTATTATGTTAAATGATTCTTTTTTCAGAGCAGTTTTTCACTTACTAAAAGGAGGCAGTGTGCACTGTTACATAAGAATGCTGTGCCAATGACATGTGGTTAAAATTGGTCGGGTTGCTCTTTGCAGCCTTGTTGTATGTGTTTTTTGAAGGTGTTAAGCATTTGTAAATTCTTCTTGAAGTAAGGCTTGAAACCTCTGAAAATTAGGACTCGAGCAATTAAATGGTTTGCTCATCTCTGTGAGGGTTGGACCAGCAAATGTTCCTCTTTATGGTGTTCTTGCAAATCTTCACATGAAAATCATTGTGGATATGCTTTTGTCCTGGCTGATCTATTCTGTGTGTCTGCTCTTTGCCCAGCTGCATCCTGTGACAGTGAAAGTCTTTATTCTGACAATAAGAAGAACAATGTATTGGAAGGCACTACAACACTAAAAACCTGTCTTTCCTGTCCTGTAATGGAAGGGTAGGTTGACAGTGGATTTTTGTATGTTTGTTAACGCTCACTGGTATTATAATAAAAATATTGTAACGTACTTTTAAGAGAGGAAGTTAACTTGCTTTGTCACTGAATGATTCCGGGGTCAGTGAAGAGGCTTCTTCCTGTTATTACTGTGTCATTTGCCTGTGACATGTCAAACAATAGTTACATATTTTATCCCAAGAAGAAAAGGATACGCCTTAGCAGCTCATATCATATAAATGTTGCTTAGTCTATGACAACATTTCCAGCAACCTGGTTAATGTAATGCAGAAGCTGGATAGTTTTAGAAAAAATGTGAAGTCTTTTCTTTCTTCAGTCATCTTTTGCCAATTTCATCCAACCTGCTGTTTCACAAAGCAGTAAGCAATGTTGTACTGTAACATAACCAGGGGGTAGAGTTTTTGCCTACCTCTTTTACATGGTTTTTGTAAATTTTTACTCTCTTATGTAATTATTAAAAAGGACATAATTTTGTTCTTCTCTGTAAAAACTTAAAAGAGTTTCTTTATGCAAGAATACTGAGTATCTTGTCTTGTATGGACTACTTATTTGTGCTCAAGGACTATTGCAGATGTATTTTGTTTTCTGGATTTACTTACAGGTATTTTGATGTAGATCCTTCTGCAGCATTGTTTCATATAGAACCACATCATAATACTTCAGGATTTTGGTCCATATGGTTTACAAATAATTTTTACTTCAGCATTGAATTGAATGAAGTCTTCATAGCCAGAGAAACAAAGAACATAGTAAAGGTAAGCTTTATTTCTTCTTCATACAGTGTTTTGTCTCTGATTTAAGGATATGGACCTTTGACATAGAAAATGGATTTTCTGAAGAACTTTGTGTTCTCAGAGCTGGTTGGAATCAGTTAAAAATAAAGGTATCTGTAACTATTAGGTCCTGAAGATCTTACTGTCTCATGAGGCATTATTCACTGTCCAGCTTAGTTTTGTATTGTTTTATTAACAACTGTTCTTTCATTTGAGTTGCAGCTACAGATGCATCAAATTATAGACTCTTGCTCTGTTCTCAGACTTGTTACATGTGTGTTTGTGCTCTTCAGGATTTAGCATTTCTTCATAGGCCATAATAGAAGTCTTTAGTGCATAGATGAGCTTTGAAGTTTAGAAGGCGAAGCCAATAATTTACTCGTGCAATTGCTTGATTCAAAGCAGGCATATCTGGTTTATGAATACATCTAAATGTCTCTTTTTGTATTTTGATAGGAGATTTGCGTATGCGCACTGTGTGGGTCACTTATGGGCACATATGTGCATGTAGTAACAGCAAAAACATGAAGGAAGAGAAATTTTACATTTTTCAAGGTGTCTCTTGCACCAGAAATGGTGTATGAATTGTAATTCAGTTTTTGTTTGATTCTTTCTAGATTCTGAACTTTGATGAACCTTTGACTCTACCTCCAGGCTGCTGGAATGTATTTTCTTTGAAGCTCAGTGTGAAAGACACTGTAACGAATGTGCTCTCTAGTATTTGTTTGGCCACAAATGTGGGAGTGATATTTGAAATACCTCTGCAGATATATGCGACTGTGTCCAAGGTATTGTATTCAATTGTGTTGATTTATTATTAGACCTTGCAAACCCAAATGCAGCAGTGCCTCTCTCAGGCCAGAAATCTGTTCCTTAGTCCTGAAAGAAAAGCTAAGTAGCAGACCACACTGTGAAACAGTTCTGTAGCTTGAGAAGTCCCCAAAGTTGAGCAGTGATGGAATTATAGTTCTCTATTTTTAATTCTTTTTTTTTTAGTCATTAAAATTATGCACTGAGAAACTGAAATTTGTTCTCTTATTTTGTCATATGGTCAGTCATTTTTGTTTTGGTTTTCCAGCAGGGAGATCTTAATTTTGAAGCAGTTGCCCACTGTGATATTCAGTGCTACTTGGGAAAGTCTGATTCAGGTAAACTCATCTCCGGCTTTTTTTGGCATCTGTCAGTAGTTTTATTGTAGAAAATTCATTTTATGTAGCAGGACTTGTAATGAGAATATGATAACATGATGACTTTTCAATGTCATCCATTAGAAATGGTGGCAGTAAAAAGGACTTACTAGAGCATATAAGCCTGTGCAATACACATACTCTTGTTTGCATGTACAATTACTGTGGTTTTGCAGATGTATTTCCTTAAGCAAATCTGATGTGTAAAGTAATTTATATACCCTCACATATGCTTACTTTGGAGGGGAAAAGTGGGTTGCTGTTTTTATTTTTGGGTCTGGACCCTTTGCAGATACTGATTACTCATGTTCAGAAGTAGATTGATGGAAAGAGCAAAATCTGTTATCGTTTTAGCAAATCTGCTTTGGCAGAAGAGTCTCTCTCTCGACCATTCTGCCTGGGACCTGGATTCTGAGCTTGCAAGTGACCTTTATGGAAGATGGCATAAAATAAGACATGGGGAAGCCTGCAGGTCTGTACAGAATCTGTTGAAGTTCTTAATTCAAGCCAGTACAGTGTTGTAAGAAAGAATATTTCTGTTCTGAAGTATTCTTAATTAGAAGAAAACATTTTGGACCTTCCTACGCTTAAGTTAGTTGTCTTGAAGCACCTGGAGTTTCAGAGCACTCCAGAACACACCCAGCTTTCATTTCAAGACACTACCAGCCATAAGTAAGCTTTTCAGATGCTTGAACTTTAGAATGTAAATAATGTTCTGACTGTAGTTACCTCACCATGGCTACCTAGCATGAAAGCAGTCAAAGCATGTTTTACCAGATCATTTATGGAGTTGCATGACTCCTTCATCAACAGGTTGCATAGCAGTCCTTTCAGGATTAGGGTCTTTTGATGGCTTCCAGGGTACTTAGTCCCTGGTGTACATACACATAAGTTACACTGGCTCTCTGCTACTAGGGTACAGCTTTATGGGCTTTATTTAGTAAAGAGCATTTTCAAGGAAAGATAAGTTGATGTAATTATAAATCCTGGCAAATCATCTTTTTTCTTTTTCTGAAAATAAAAAAAAGAAAACAGCTAACAAAGTTTTCTGGTTTTGCCAATAAAGCAGGAGAAGTATTTTAGGATCGCCTCACTTTATTCAGCAGAAGAAGTCTGAAGAGGAGTCCTTTGCCTTTTTCTTGCCGCGATTGACTACAGAGCCCAGCCTTACACTCAACTTCAGTGCCACAGCCGTTAAAAGTAGTATGGTGAGAATGGTTGTTATTACAGTTTTCCGAGTTGTATATGTTTAGCTTGTTTAAATAACAAAGTTTGTGGTTAATGTTTGGTGTTGCTTAGCATTTTCATACTGCTGGTAAATCAGTGTTTTGTTCCAATTTAAGATACTAGATTTATATCCCTTTGGCTCTTTGGTAAGTTTCCTAGTTGTAATGTTTTAATACAAGGAGAGGAGTAAAGCAACGTAGGTCTTATCCAACAATTGTTCGTGGTTGTCAAAGTTTTCCTTGCATCATTGTATAAGTTACATGCTTGTGGTAAAATAATTGAACAAAGGACTAGGGATAGTGTGTACTGTTATTAATGATGCATGTGGTTACAGTAAAGTCTTCCTCATGCCACTGCCTTGTGTAACAGAAGTGTGTAAAACATTTATGAGAGATACACCACTTGCAGAGCACTCTTCCAGCCACACTGACAATTACGTCTTTCTTGTTTGTCAGATTTAGGTCTCCACTAACCTACCCTATGCCAGAACCAGTCATATGGAAATAGTTTTCATATGCACATTGTGAATTACCTTAATATTCCATGTGTCCAATTTAATTGTTAGTCATTACAGTAATGTGTATAATAACCTGCTAGCACTCAGACTTCTGTGAGAAGGGGTGGCACTTCACTAACTGCACTTTCTTCTGTGCAAGAGCTTTGTTCATGTCTGCCTGCATAAATCAAACTCCAAATGAAAGGATTGTTGGGGGAGCGGGGGCAGTCTATATTTTTATACACACAGTTCTTCGGGCACTCTTAGCTGATTTTCCAAATTATGACATTGTGGTGACATGTCCTGCTGTTCCATGCAGTCTTGTGCATGTATGATTATACTGCATTAAGACAGAAGCCAGATTGAAGTCCCTTGAAAATGCAGATCATATTACCAGCGCTGAACTGTTTTACCATCCAGTTCTCAAATATGTAGGTTTTAACTTTTTCTTTTCCCCTCCAAACTATTTAGGTAAAATATTTCGTACTAAGAAACCCTTCATCCTTCCCAGTTACGTTGCAGCTTCTGCCTCTTTCTTACTACCCTGATCCCCAAGCTTCACTGAGTCTGCTGAACAAATGGTAAAAACTATCTCAGGATACTGTTTTCCCTTTTAAAAGATCTATTTGCTATGCCTTATGATTGTTGCTTATTGTAGTTTTTTAATTTTTCAGAGTGTCACTTAGGTGGGGACAATGTTCTGACTCATTTTAGAAGATATAATCATGTTCAGAGCAGCTTCCTGTATGGTGCTTGACTTTGTAATGTACCTCATCATTGATGAATTACAAATTGAGTATGTTTTAAGCAAGTTCCTCTCTGCCAGATCTAAACTGTAGTTAGCTGTCATCTTTTAGGATCTGAGGCTTAGTGCAAGCTGCCCACATGAGGTGAACAACTTACAGAATTGGGGATGTGCATGTCCCCACAATGCCAGTTGGTATCTATACAGGGTCTGTAGCCTGATCACTGAGAAGAAGGTATCTGAGCCGTCCCACCAGGAAAAATTTTTTTCTTAGGCTTTTCTTAGATAATAATCCAAGTTACAGAGGACACAGGAACCAGGAAGAAAAATTCAGGTCCAGAGTCAGGAACCCCACCATAAATGTTTAGGGCCAACTGAGTAAATGTTTCTGCATTGTTTTGGACTTCCTGTTTTAGAACTGAGATGATCTAATGAGAAATCTAGATTAGAGTTAGATGAGCAATAAAGGGGCACAGTGAGGTGAACTGAAATTCACCAAAATAAGCCCTGGCTGTCACACTTTGAGAAAATGATGTAGTTGGTAGGACTGCTTGGTTCGAGACAGTGGGATTTTACTCATGTGCCGAAGTGTATCTTGCATATTTGGGGTCCAGATTCCTGTGTAATTGCTTCCTTAACCTCATTTCTTTACATAGGTATGTGTATGTGCATACATATATGTGTGTGTATGTATATATATGCACATTAATAACTACATCTGTTTGCATACTAAATGTGATTTCCACAGAGACTCTTTCTAGTGGTTTGAAATTACATTTTCTCTGTATTTTCACACTTTAATTTCTGGAGATCTTCTAGGTTTACAAGAAATCACATCCATTAACTATTTCTTTTTAAGCTAATGTCATTGACAGTTGTGACAAGTGAGTTTTCATTTTAGTGGCTTGAGGTCCATTAGTCCTCTATAACCTAAATTTTACCTGTTGGTTCTCTTATGTCAGTTTTTAATACCTTCATGTCAAATGGTTATAATTTGTGCTCAGGTAAATAATCAACTACTTTACATGAATTTGATTTGCAAATTATGTGATAGAAAACAGAATTTTGTCCCAAACAAATCATGAGTAGAAAGGGAGATATTTGAGTAAATTAATGAGATTTAATGATTATTATTTCTTAACAGTTATGTGGGCAGAAAAAGCTTTGGGGTGTTTGTATTTGTGTGGCTTAAAAATTATATTTCTTGACTGTGAACATTTACAGTATTGTACACTGACATATCTAAAATGCCCAACCATTTGTCTGTGTTCCAAATATGTGGAATTCATGTAAAACTGATTTGTAGTGTATTCTCTTAAAATGCAAACCCGTATTTCACATCTGCCAAAATGAAATTGTAAAAATAATCTTTATTTTAGAACGGATGCCAGCATTTAAAAATAAGTCAATTCACTTCTGACAGGCTGGGTTTCAAGTGCTTAACTTTTTCTTTTGGTTTATTTAGGTTCGGCATAAATGTGCAAGCTATTAATTTCACAACCACCGAATTCAGGCTAATGGATGAATGTTCTCACAGGGTAAGATGGCTACTTTTGGTAGGAGAAGTGGTCTGGCACACTAGAGAAAGCTTTCCCTAGCTATGCTACTTTTCAGTCATTCCGAAGTACTATTTAAAGCATAGTGTTTTCTTGATTGTTAGGTGTGTATCTTTGCAGTTAATTATTTTTCAGAGTTTTAGTCTGTTTTGAAAACAGACTCAAAAGCTATAGGAAGGGAGTGCATGTGTGCCTGGACACTGTGTGTACGTGTTGAAGAGGCCACCGTTTGCATTCTCCGTTGAGACTTAGCTTTTAGCTCCAGGTTGAACATGAAGTGTTAGGCTTTTGAGTCAGTGATGGCAGGAACTAGCTGATTATCTTTTCAGTAGAGGGAAATACTGTCCGGTAGTTCAATGAAGGAGAAGGCTGGATTTCTACATTTCAGCTTTGTGTCATTGCAGCTCCCAGATTCAGGTTTGGAATGTCCTGGTTCTTGCTGGTTCCCATTGCCTAATTTTTACATATGTGTGATAACACTTTACTGGGACACACCAGTGCTGAGCTGTGGGTAAACCCTGAGATGATGTGTCATGAGTGACAGAAACAGAGAAAATGCTGTATCGGGGATGTTGACATATTTTGGTGACCAGAGTACCATCCAGAGTATGCAGATAATTTCTTCTTAGACTTCTGGTTTGTGCAGAAGCCCGGAATTCATATATTTTTTTTGCTTTTTGGACATGCTCTAGACTTATCTTTAATGTCCTGTGTAGATAGATGTTTCTGCACATATGCTTTAAGACTTTAATGAAAGTTCTTATAAAAAGAAAAGAGTATGTTTGCTGCACTAATCAAAGCTGACCTTTCGTTTTTGGCAGCAGTTGTAAGAGTTGTAAAAGAGAGGAGACAGCAATTCATAAACCCTTGCCTGTAGGCACACTCTGAGAAAGAGAAGGTAGTATGTGGGTAGGACTGAGTTTCGACAGTCCCGTGCACCATACTCTTGACCAAATGGAAAAATAGTGGTACATCTTTGCATCAGTGTGTGCAACACGTGTTTTTCTTTAGATTTGAAGAACTATGGGGAACATCTATGGTTAGATAGGTATTCAGCACATATGAGATGGATCTTGGCTTGTTAAACAAATCACTAGTGCTTAATATTCAAATTTTTCAATTCGTTATCATTTCCCTAGTCACTTTATGTGTAATGAATTGTTAGGTTCACGTTTGAGTGCATGCATTTCTTTTTAGGGAGTGACATGATGAAGTTTGCAAATGTCGTATGTGGCTTGCTTTTAATAAATACTACCTGTTAAATGCAGGTTCTGAAAGTTTTTTTATGTTATTTTTCGTAAAATAGACTAAGAATAAAAACATTTTGAACTGAAAAATATCAGAAAAGCTGTTAATAAATCAACCATAAATGAAAAACAATGAAGCAAGAGCCTGTTTTGGAATGTTTATGGTTGCTTTGACTGCTATAGCTATCTGATCACCCCTTTCTAAGAAAAGACCCCCAGTTCTGGAAGAGCAAGTTTTAGGGCTATTTTCATTTCTATAGTGGCAGAAAGAATAAGCAATGGTATCAAAAACAAACAAACCAAAAATTTACATTATTTCCAGACTAAGTGAACTTCTGGTAGTTCTGGTTTTCAATAATACAGTAGGGAATTCACTTTGGCTTCTTTCCAGTGACTCAAATGATCAGCATATTTGCCAACAGTCCCTTTCTCACTTAAATCAAGTTGTAAGTCATATGCTGAGGGTATAATGGTTGCCACATTTCCCTATGCAATCAGTACACTGTCAGTTCTTGTGCTGTGAAGTGTTTCAGGATTCTTTGAGTATGAAAGACACTATATAATTTCTTTTCCATCTGAGCAAATAAAAACTGTTTTGAAAAAAATGAAGTAATACATTCCTCATAATAAGTGCAGTAATATGAACTTTTGCTCAAATAAACAACCTTATCTGATGTTTTATGCTGTCAAAATGAAAGACTTTTGTATAACAAGTTAGCAGTTTCTGCGCCTTGCCAAAAATATCTTATGTAGTGCTAAGTAACGATACGGTGCTTTCTTTATTGACGTCTTTAAACACACATGGTTTCTGTGAATAAGAAGTGCATTTCTGTTTAATAGAATGCACATCAAGAGGATTTCATCAGCAAGAAATGCAGTTCTGAGCTGCTTTTGTTAAGTTTACAGCCACTGGAAACCAGAAGAGTTGGTGTAATTTTTACACCGCTTGACTACAAAAGAGTAACTTCCCTTATTTTAATCAGGTAAGCCACGTTTCAGTTTTAAGTCAGAATCAAACAACTCAATGTAAAATGAATTTGCAAAATCGCAGAGCATGGACAAATGCTCAAAATTTGAAAACCAGAATACCTCCAATTTTATAGAAAGTGCTTAAAGTGTGTTTGTACCTTATGTCTCAGTCATTAAAAAATACAGTCTTATTTTCTTGATATGTGGTCATTGGGTTATAAAATGTATATGAATATACTGAGGTAATTTTGAGTTAAGAGAGAAACACATTGCATGGCTTTTTCAGCTTGACTCCATAATGATAGGATTTATGGATCCAGTGAGTCTTATGTGCAGCCAAACATTGGTTATCTTTGTAGGAAAAGAGTTTATGGAAGAAGAAACCATTTTTACTAGGTGGCACAATTATTATCCAGTGACAGTGGTTACAAAACTTGTACCTTCACTACGTGAAATTCACTAGTGACTGGTTCTGGAGTGCTCCCATCTCTATTTAGGGAAAACCTGACCAGTTTTGGCCACTGACTCTGTTACTGAAACACTGTTGTTGGTTTGGCACCTAGAGAGCAAAGCCGTGATTTTGCAAACTTAATTTGTGTTTTAGTGACTGATTGCTTGATTTTTACATTATGGCAGAAACAACTTAACCGTTCTGGATGTGGTCAATGTAGAAGGCTTTGGAGCCAAAGAATTGCTTAAAGTAGGGGGAAGACTACCTGGTGCAGGAGGATCTCTTCGATTTAAGGTGCCAGAAGCTACGCTAATGGACTGCAGACGACGTGAGTAAGAAGACACAGGTCTCTAGTTTTGTAGCTGGCTGCATTACTCTGTAGTGGTACTGATATGGTACATTAATGTTAAGTAAACAAAATGTTAAAAGGTGAACAGCTTGGTCATGAGGGGCGTAGATTCTGTTTTTACAAAACACTGAGAATGGTTAAAAGTTCTAGAACTACACTACTGCAAAAGGGGTTATATTAAGTGTTTTATTAGATTGTAAATAAAAATAGCAGTTTACTTGTAAATGTAAGAAAGTCATTTTTATGCACTGTTAAATGATTGCTCTCTTTTTTTCCTTTAAGAACTGAAAGACAGCAAGCAAATTCTATCCATAACGAAGAACTTCAAAGTAGAGAATATTGGGCCTCTTCCTATAACAATTTCATCGATGAAAATCAATGGTTACAGTTGCCAAGGATATGGATTTGAAGTGTTAGACTGTCAGGAATTTTTCCTGGCCCAGAACTCATCACGAGAGATCAGCATTGTGTAAGCACTGACAAATTTGCTGACAAAATAACTTTAGTGGAAATTTGTGGGTATGATACTGCAGTAGCATACCCACACTCAAACTTGTGAATGTAAATTTCATAAACCTTTCTCTAGGGGTAATAGTAACAAATGGATAATATAATAGTGTCTCTTTACAGGACTCATAATTTCTAAAAAGCAGCACACATACTTTTATCAGTGCATTATGAAGTAATAAATTAAAGCAAAAGAGTTGCCACAATTTTTAATTTGATTGTTATTCTCTAGCATGTTCCGAGTAGCCTGACCATAATCTAGTCATGTTTTCCGAACACTGAACATAGTCTAAAACTGATTCTTTTTAAAATCCTCTTGAGTGAAAGATACTGTGACTTAAGCATAAGTAGAGTTGATATTACTATATTAAAGTAACTGTGGTTTCCTATACAAGTATCATCTCTACTGATTAAAAAGGCAAGTCATACCTTCTAGCAGTACCCGTGGCAGTCAAATAGAGTAATGAGGTGGGTCAGGGAAGTGGACGAAGAGACAAATCTGATGTTTTCTTCTGCTTTCCCTATCTTTCCAGCTTTGTACCCTAGTACCTGGCCCATTCTGAAATAATGCTGCCTGTGCTCTTGACAACTCTGCTTTTGTTAAAGACTTTTGTAAAACCTGAGTTGTTCATGTGCACCTCCTTGAAAAAAGGAAAATGAGTCGCAGTAACGAGAGTATTGTGAAGAGTCACAAGAAAACCACGTATATTACCAACTGAGGATGACCTAAAAGTCTTAACTGCTGTTAGGTGCTAATGCCACGTGCACAGTTTAAGCAGACAGTGGACATTTATTTCATTGCCTTTTTTTTCCATATTATTAAATCAGGAATTATTTTGTATTTTTTGTATCAATGTGACTTCAGAAAATTAAATTCAGCCCAAAAATGGAAAAGTAATACCAGTTCTGTCTGTTTTTCCTAATAGATTCACTCCTGACTTTACATCTTCCTGGGTAATTCGTGAGCTTACACTGGTGACTGCTGCTGATTTGGAGTTCCACTTCACACTCAACGTGACTCTTCCTCACCATCTATTACCACTATGTGCAGACGTGGTACCAGGCCCCAGCTGGGAAGAGTCTTTCTGGAGGCTCACTGTCCTCTTTGTAAGGTAATGCTTTCAGGACCCTTGCAACAGTTTGAAAGGGACCTGCCAGGGAAAGATCAGCAAGCACTTTTGCCTTCTGTTAGATTTTTTGTGATGACCTTAAATCTCTACTGCATCTGTCTCCTGAGAGTCCTGCCAGCTGGCTGTGACAGCTTAGGTGTGGTAACAGTAGCTGGTGATGGAGTTGGCAAGCATTTCTTGCTGCTCCTCCTGATAAACTTCCATGTTAAGGCTGCAATGAAAAAGGGTTAGGATATCCCCATGGGAATTCTCAGCATACTAGAAGACTTGCACCCACCACAGTAGAGCCACACATGTAACATGTTAGTATCTGAACATTATAAATAGAGTTGAGTGGGCTTGAAGATTCCCTTTAAGTATTCCTGGAAAATTAATGTGAATTTTATTTATAGTTTCAGACAACTACTTGAGGACTTGCTTCTTCTTCTACTTCTTTTCTCCTTTCACTTGTCAAAAATTATTTGTGTTTATGGTTAGTTTTTGCTAGGCACACTGCAAAACAGGCTACCCCAGAAAGATGGTGGGGCTTGTGTTAGCTGATTCTTTGCTGGCACATGCTAAACTGCTTTGAAGAAGACTACCTTTGTAAAACAGTGAAGGGTTCTGCTTCTGCACATACTGGTTTTTTTGTCTTCCTTTACTGACCTTTCACACTGAGTAGTGTGAACTGAATGCTGTGTTGGGCACAGGTGATGTTCAGTGCTTTCATCACACCAACCCTGAGTTCCTACAAGAAGCAGTGACTGTGAATGTCACAATGGTAACATACATGTACTGATACATATCCGAGATCCTGATGCACACTGCGGTGCTGCTTGCATTGTTTTGACACAGAAAACAGAGCACAAATGAAGAAATAGCGGTGACCACATTGTGTGGTTCTAGATGCAACAAAAAGGGACTGTAGGGATCTGAAAAATCAGGAATTTCTCGTTCTGTTTTCCTGCTAACAAAGTTTATACTGCATGACTGAGAAAGGCGGTTTGATGAATTACAAAGATTTTTGTTCAGATCCATTTATTTTTGGTGCAGTTAATACACCATGTATAAAGAGGATATTTTGCAGCTTCGTTTTTAGTTCAGAAATACAGTAGCATTTGTGGCTCATTTTATGCCAGTATTTTCTCTAGGAAAAGAAAGAGACAGTATTAAATGAATATCAAAATAATGACATGACTATCATGAATGAATAGAAGGCACTCAGAAGACTGATAGGTATCATTCTACGATGTATAGTCATTGACTTGTAGTGAGACTTCTAAATTATCTCTAAATCAATGACTAGCTTTTTTAGAAGGCATTTTTTCTTTGTTAGTTTTTTTTAAAACTCATGACTGAGTTATTTTATAGACCTAATAACTAGTAAGGGCTATAAGGAAAAAAAGGAAGGCTATTTTCAAAACTTTGTTGAGTTTTCTTGTCTGTCTTTTTACTTAGAATTTACTAGCAAAATATTTCAAAAGTGCATCTTGTTAGAAACTTTTTAACTCTTTCACTGAATATTTCTGGAAGTTGTAGACATCAGTATCTGTTGTTCTCTTTGGCAGTTTGTCCCTGCTCGGAGTGATTCTGATAGCCTTCCAGCAAGCCCAGTATATTCTAGCAGAGTTCATGAAATCAAGACAGAGGCCAAATCCTAATTCTTCACCACAGCAGAACAGCAACTCTGTTGACGTAATCAGCTCCGATTCCTACAAGTAAAAATACTTTTTTTTCTTCTTTTGTACCTTGGAGTGATGCTTTCTGTCTGTTTGTATTGTGATATTGCTGTGGGCTGGTTTAGAGGAGATGGTGTTCTAAGCAACCTCTTTTCAGAGAACTTTCAGTGTTGTGGTGTATATTTATCTCCACACAAAAGAAATTGAAGAACTCAAGGGTTTATTAATCTTGTATATTGCCAGTAGTGCATAAGGAAAAATTATGTGATGAAAGTAAAGAATATACCATGTGTGGCAGCCATGGAAAGAATGGAAAATACATTGATGATTCACAAATCTGACCCTCTTGAGTGGTCAGTTACACTGAAGCATGTAAGTGTGTTTGAAGTCTGAGCACATACTTAGTCTTGCTCAACTCCCAGTGAATCAGAATGTGCTTAGATGTATGATAAAGTGAAGACTTAATGCAATTTCATGGCTTGAGAATATGCCCCCCTTTCGTTTCTTACAAAAATATCTCATAAAGCAATTCATCTTAACTTTATAAAGAAAAATAACCCCAAATAACTTATTTCTTCTCCAGGGGAAGTTGCAAGACATTTATGGATTCCTACAGTTCCTCAGATAAAGGTAAAGGGAAGGGCTTCCTATCTGTAGGTGCTTCTTCCAGCCGAAGTCAGAGCGCAGCAAAGAGAAGTCCTGCGACCTACAGCCACTCTCAGAAGAAACACAAATGTTCGGTTTACTACAGTAAGCAGAAACCAAACACAGCAGCTGGCAGTGCCATTGCAGCTACTGATGAGAAACAGAATCAGATTGCAGAGAACCAAATCTCAGCACCAAAAGAGGACATTTGCACTGATGTTGTCAGTGAGAACTGGGTGACTCTGAAGTATGCAAATGGCATAAACGTTAACAAGAATTTAACTCTTCCAGAAGACTTTCTGGGTAAAGAAGAAAGTACACTGAAAAATACAGTTCTCATTAAAAATACTTCTTCAGAGTGTGATCTGAAGGAAGATCTTCAAACATGTATGTTTCCTAAGGAAACTAACCTTAAAACTTCAGAAAATCTAACTGAGCTCAAAGAACAGGAGTTCTGTCCTGTGAAGATGTCCAAGAAGCTACCTGAAAGTCACTTGTGCAGAAATTCACCTCAACAACAGCCGGAACTGCAGGAAATTTCTAGGAAAATTAGTGGTAATTTTTTTCAAATTCTATTACTCTAAGTTACTAGGTGAACTCTTTTGAGGAGTTCACTATGATCAGGATTTTGTCTTTTGTGTGGGACAAGGAGATGTGATACTTCTGATGCGTTCACTGTGATTTATCTGTTTACACTCCTAAGGAAGTAGCTTGCATTGAAAGTTGTTTCATAAGTTATAAATTTGCTTCATTTGCAGATTTCAATCTTGTGCTGTAGCATTTTAACAGTTAAAATAATTGGTATCATAGATCTGCTTATAAGACACAAATTGCCCTTGTCAGATATTTAGAAGCATCCCAGTTTGCAATTTTCAAGTCCACTGACAATATGATGCTTAATAGTCACCAACAAGGATGTTCAGAACTGGATGTGCAGAACTCCTTTGATGAAACTACCTAAAGTAACAAAAAACTGACATCAGAATGCTATGAACTTACATTTTGTAGGAATCTGCAGATCAGTGTTTCTCTTAGTAATTAAATAGCTATATTTTTTATCTTTTCTTTTTTTAAAACTGTGAAAATAAGCTACCTGGGAAGTCTTATCTCTTAGCTTCACAATTCAAAATTTTAAGAGCAGCAAAAGAACACCTGGGAAAAGTCAAAAGCAGGGTAGGAGAATGTATCCTCTGGAAGCTCAGCTTTACTGAGGCACTTGGCAAAGTAGCTGAATGCTGAAAACTGGCATTTGCTGTAGCTGTGGCAGAGTTCAGTGAGTGAGCGATCACAGAAGGATTTCAGGCCCTGCTGTCGCATGTAGCTGTTTTGAATTAGGAGATGAGATGGGGGGAGAGAGAGGGGGGATGTGGGAGTCAGTAATTATGTCTTAACTGTATTTGTGTGCACAGGAAAGTAGCTTTGAGTATAGGCTGTGGAAATCATGATTATACATAAACCAGTTGGGAGATAATAGACCTTCTTTCATTGACAAAACTTCTACCTTGAGAGAGGGTTTCAGGAGTCCTGACACAGTTACCAGTCACTTGTATTTAGTGGTAAAGCACTAAAGGTAAGCTCCCTTGTTGTCTATTAGCAGTTATGGTTTTCTGTGCTATCAGGGATGTGAGTATTTCAAGTTGTTTCAAGATGTTTCATGGGATAAATAAGTCTAAAAAGTACCATGTTGCAGTGTTTGTATCTTGATTATAGTTACAGATGTGGTTTTGTGCAAACAGGGAGTCTTCAAGACCTTGGGTACTTGCAGGTTTGTATGCTGGAGGTCAACAGAGAGTTCTTTAGAGTTCTGTCAGCCTCCCTTGCCTGATGTTTCATTCACAAGCACTCCTTTTGCAGTCACCTTGGCTGCCTGCTCCAGAGGGGAGAGGGTGTCTGACTCGGAGCTAGGATGTTGTAGTTGGTTGGTAGGAAATGGTAAAAACGTTTGGGTGTGCCTTTCCCATTTGAGAAGACCAGTTCAATAAGTGATGACATTTCTCATGCAAAGCAGTCAAGAGTCTTGGTAGCACATCACTGTAGATGTATGGTAGATATCTGAGATACCTGGAACTGATTAGAGGTGAAGCTAATGCTGTTCTGTGCAGCATTGGCAGGGCCCAGGTGAGGACTGTGACTCAACTGGACAACTCAGCTAGTTTTTGAGGCAGGCTTCCTCTTGAATCTTTCACCTTTTGGACTTTGTTACACCAAAATAATAATTCTCCCCCACAAGTCTCTCAAGAAAAGAAACTTTTAATGTGGAACCCATCCTAAAAAAGGATGATTTCCCTTTGTCTTCATAGTGACCGCAGAGGGCACTTCAGAGGCGTAAAGCACCAAGTAAAGGCCGTCCTTAGTTTGATTTACCCATTCTTAAAAAGTCTTCTCCCTACTCAGCTTGCAGGTTTTTTTCTTTTTGTTTTTTTTTAGCCCAGTATGCTCTAGCTTCAGATTCTACCTTACAGATTGATGACTGAGACCCAAATAGCTCAAATTCAGATAAGATGAGCGGGGCTTGGGTAATTTATGCATGTGCTAGGAGTGGTGTGCTCATGAACATGAACCAACCAGCACCACACCAACCACAAAGCTACTTTTTGCAACTGCTCTAAGAATTTTTACACAGCATTAGCTTTTGATTTTGAAATTTTCAGTGTCATCAGCCTAGAGCTTAGTATCCTAGTGTTTTGGAAAGCAACACAAGTCTGTTTGTAAAGAAAGGTAGTGGTTATGATTAGGAGCCCATTCTCATGCCAAGCCAACTGTTTTTACTGTTTGATTGTAGGGAATAGCCAGCAAGTGCCTCTCAGGAATGAAGCAGAAAGCTGTGAGACTTTAAAAAGGCAGATCAACCTAAAGCCTTCCACAGAGAAAAAGATTAATAAGGGACCTAAGGAAGAGCCTCCATGCTGTGCAAAAGAGGAGACCACTTGTTCTGAGGTTTGTATTGTGATCTTTCTGCTTTTCAAATTTAAAATTATCTTTTTATTGTTTATTTATATATGTATACACATATAGGTATGTATGTGTATGTAGGGACTATTACATACAGTCACAGATCTGAAACACCGTAAATCAGATGACTGAGGAAGTAAGCAGATGTGCTGTTCCACATCCATTGTGTATTAATGCTGCTGTATAGAATGATGAACAGTTTGTGTAAAAATTAAAACAGCTCTTATATTGTGATATTGGCCATATCAGAGCCAGAGATTGTTACTGTCAGAGCAGCACGTGTGTACTGGAATCTAATGCCAGCTATCAGCCACACTAATGATGTGGGAACATTCTCTGGAGGGGAGGTGGGCATACTGGGCTTCAGTTGCAGACCTGATCTCCAAATACAGGGCTTTGCATCAGAAATTTGCATTTGAGAATACAGCAGGCAGAAGCCCCTTAACAGATTGCAGAGTTGCTGAGAAGGATCATTTCACCTCTAGTTTCTGAGTATGATAAACACATCAGACTGTACCTTTGTTGCAGGCAGCCTAAAACACTAAAAGAACTTTTATCAGAACTTTATTAAACCCAATAATTTGGATTATGTTTATATCCTGTCTACTGGATAGGAATCCCACAGCAAAAAAAGTGTAAGGAGGAATCGCAAACCATGCTTGGGGAATATGTCAGAAAAGGTCTAGTCTTATTTTGGGATCTGTTGTTACAAACTTCTTTCCATGTGTGGCTGATGGTGCTCAGTTTGTTTCTTGCATTTTTTTATATTACTGTTATTTGTTGGTAACTTACTCCATAATTTTCTCAGTTGTAATTCAAATGAAGGCTTTCCCCTGCCCCCTCCAGCTGCTGAGGAGAGGGAGGATTTATTGCTGCTGAACTTGCACACAAACTGATCATAAATCTGGCAGATGTTTTCTGTTTTTAGCACATTGGGAATTTTATTGACTGCTTTACTTTTTCTCCCTCCATTTTTTTATTTCCCTGGAAGTCAGAGCTAGATGCTGTGAAGGGGAAAATGCTAAGTTTGGGAATTCAAAAATTTTTCTTGTCATCTCTTGCTGTCTTGATGGACAGAGTCTTGGAAAGGCTGATCAGATTCATGGTGCTGGAAAGAAGATGTGCTGTGGAAAGGCACTAAATCATGAAGTAACTATGCATTTGGGTCGGGTCATGTTGTCCAAAGAAATTTAGCTAGAAAAATCCAATGAAGTTCATTGACTGAGTTAAAGTCATTTTA
The DNA here is from genome assembly GCF_001715985.3 of Manacus vitellinus. NCBI lineage: Eukaryota > Metazoa > Chordata > Aves > Passeriformes > Pipridae > Manacus > Manacus vitellinus. Next base: position 38,316,995 of record NW_021938789.1, on the reverse strand, counting down.
TAATGTACATATTGTCTCAGCTCATATTTTTACCTTTAGCAAGAAGATACATATAGGAAGAAGAAACCTCAGGAGAAAAAGGAAGGAAATGTACCAAATATGAATTGGAATAGAAATAGAACATCTAGAAAAAATAAGAAGAAGAACGTTAATATATCTACAAGGTATGTGTTGCCTCACCAAATCATGAAGAAATCCAGAGTTACTGTCATGTTTCCACAGGTTTTGAATAGTACATTAGGCAGGATTGTTTTATCTATTTAAATAAACACACTTCAATCCTTGCCTGAGGCTTTATTTTTAAGAATGTGCAGTACTAAGTATCACCAGCAAAAAAAAATAAAATTTCCACTTGTAAATCTGTATTTATATAGATGCACTCCATTCTGCATAACAGTGGTAGCTCTCTGTTATAGTCTGGAGTGTGCTGTCTCTGAAGTTTGATGGTTAGCTTCCTTTCCATTGTGTATTATGTGGAGAAATTCCAGTTGTGTATTCCCTTCAGTGAAAAAAGAAAAATAAAATTGTTGAAATGATTCCATCTTCAGGAGAATCATCTGCTATATTGAGTAACTGGGGAATGTTGTCTTCTAGTAATTTTGGAAGAGAAATATGTAGAAAGGAGATGATGGCTTGCATTTTTGCCATAATGATTAAAAAGACTAGAGCAGCACTAGACTAAAGAATATGGAGAGCACAGTGGAAAGTTACTTTTTTCCCCCATGAGGATTGTTTAAATGCATTTTAAAGTCAGTTGTAAATCACTTTTAAATATTGTTTTAATGTATTTTAAATTTAAGTTATTTGGATTGTTAAAAAATACTATTTACAAACTGCTGCTAGAATAGAAACACTTCTGAGGAGAAAATCGTCCTCCTTCCCCTCCCCCAGCACTTTGAATTAAGGTCACAATCCTACAAAGCCTTCACAGACTTAATTTTTATTGCAAGCGGTCCTGTTGAGGTCAGTGGACTTAACAAGGAGATTGTAAATCTGAAGGGACCGTTATAACTCATTATGCACAAATTACTATTCATTGTGTGGGAAGTCAGCACGTGTAAATCTTTGCTGCACGCGCACCTTTATAAGTAGGATGGATAAAATACCAGAAGTGAAATACTGAAGTTCAGTGTCTGTTCCTCGGACCAGTTCAGCCTTTACTACTTTCTGAGTTAAGATGGAACCATTCCCTTTCTATAGAAATTTGACAGCTGACTTTTATTCATTTTCCTTAATACTCTATGATTACAATATTGAATGGAGATACTTCAGTTTTACTAGCAAAAACTTAGGATCGCTTCAGATTATGATTTTATTCTGGTTATAATTATACCAGTGAAATGAACACAGGGCACATTTTTCCATGTATCTGGATATTCGTACAGCGCTAGACTGTGCTTATTACACATTAGTGCTTATTCCTCTAACATCTGATTGCAAGTGCATTAGAGAATGAAGTTAAACATACACGTTGTTTTGCCTCTTCCCCTGAAAAGTAGTCATCTGTGTAGCGAAATATTGTATTTTGAGAAAGGCTTTTTAGGTTTCTGTAAAGTTGGGGAATAAGACTCCCAAAACTTTTCCTTCCCCTGCATCCTGCCTCAATAGGTGTGTGAGTTACAGTGTTTAATGCCTGAAAAGGAAAAAATGCAAATATAAAATGCAAACATATTTCTTCGGGTGTGATTGTACTAGGGTCCCTGAGCAGAGTGAGTTGAAGCATATGTGCAGTGAATTTGAAAGACCGGATCTGAGAGCGAATATTGGAATAAGAGCCTGGTGTCCTCAGAGTAACGGAGAAAATTGTAAAGCAGACCAAAAAGCTGGGAGCTTGTCTATACAGGGAGAAACAGGTACACAATCTTAATTGTCTTAAATGAGGAAAGAAACACAATATGGATTCTGTGGCATTAGAGCTGTATTCCTTTCTTGAGAGACCTGTGCTTTTCTCACTTTTGAACCCTGATGCTAAGATGACAGTGCCTGAAATAATACGTGCTCATTTCTGATGGGCTCTGCATGCTTTCTCCAGGGGGTTGGTTGGTGATGCAAATCAGAAAATGAGTCAGTCTGAAGCCATAATCCATCTATTCTTGATGTAGGACTGACAGTCTTGTGTGTTCAAATGAAAGCAGGTATTAACTGAAGCAACTGTATTGCAAAGACCAGTTTTAGAATACGCAGGTCATTTTTCAAAAACCCCACTAGCTTGGGTACCTGCTTCCTGCCTTTCTGTCAGGATTTTAATCATCTGTTTTCCCTGACTTTTGGGAAGATGAGATCTGATGAAAGATATCAATGTCTATAGAATAGTCGTTTGCCTCTCTGATGAGATAATAAGAAAGGAGAATCTATCACTTATGAATTCATTACTTGCAACATTTTGTCATTGCTCTTAGTATGCATGATCGTACAGCCAGGACATGTTTCATGTTTAAAGTGCTAACTGTATATTTCAAAGGACAGTATGTGCTTCTTCTTTCGACCTGTTGCCTGTAGCTGCACTTTATCCTCACTTGCATTTATTTTACTGGGATATTTTACTGGGACATTGTGTAGGACATAAGCTCCTTGTGGTAGGGGCTGGTATATTTACAGAGGCTATCAGTAAATATTTTCTCTCTTACTGTCAGTAAATACAGAGAGTACGGGGGTAAATTTATGTTTCAGATAACTTTTCACTGACAAAGCTTTCTTAAATGTTGTGTTGGTTTTTTGGTTGTTTTTTTTTTCCCAACTTCTTTAGAAAGCTTTTATCAGCGGTCCAAAAAGAAGTCTTTGGAGAAGTTTTGTTCTGATTCAAGCTCTGATTGTGGAAGTTCATCAGGAAGTGTTCGTGCCAGTCGTGGGAGCTGGGGTAGCTGGAGCAGTACCAGCAGTTCAGACGGAGATAAAAAGCCAATGATTACTGCCAGGCATTTTCTTCCATCCAGTAAGTTTTGCAAATAGTCCCTCTTCACAGTGGCAGGCAAAGTTTTTGCCTTCCTTCTGAATGGAAAGGGCTACCACAGCATGGGGCACATAACTTGCCTTTTATAGGGCACCTCTCAGAAACAGAGGGCGAGATTTAAATAACTTTGTACTTGACAAGAAGTACCACAAGTTTTGTGGAAATGAAGATGACCTGTCAGGCTCCAGAGAAAGCATCAGGCTCCTCACTGGAGGAATCTGAATTAGTTTTTGTGGAAAGATGGGAGAACTGAGAGCAATTTCTGCCTTTGAATTTATGTTTCATCATATTATTCTTTTTAAAATGTTATAGCTATTTAAGAAATGCACAAATGAAGAATGTGTGAAAGCAGTTCAGATCTGAGGATGTGGGGTTTGGATAGATGTATTCAAGGCATAAGTAGACAGGAGACCTGTGCCAGTTGACTGTTATGAGAAATGGGAGCTGTGGTTCATTACTGCAATTTTTGAATGCCTGAATATCATTAAAATAGTTGAAAGCGTAAACCCTGTCACTGCCATAATTTTAAAATGTTGAAGTGACACAAGCAAACCCAGCTTTGAGTGCATGAAAAAATATGGTTTGAATGATTTAAAAATATGCAGGAACTTACATGTGTATTTGTGTATGTATAAAACTTTACATTACTGAATGATAGGACATGATGTATCCGAACCTGAGATCTAAAAGATAACGAACTGTGTGTATATGACTTTTCTGTTTGTTCAAATTATAATGCCCCTTAAAAAAAAAAAGGAAAATAAGTAAATACAAATTCAAAATCAATTTGATAGTAACAAGTGAACCTCTCCATTAAGAGTATGGTAATCACATCTGAGTCATAAAATACATTTTAAACCACATGGACTTAGGTAGCATGCTTTGAAATTAATGCAGTTAGTGATAATCCAGTCTGAGAGAAAACTTAATTAACACCATTGATGCATCTATTTGTGTGTATGTATATTCTATGCATACTTCTTTTTTTTAAAGACCTTTGATTTTCACAGTCATTCTTTTCTTTAGGAGAGAATATTTCACAAAATGATTTTCCATCTGAAACTCCTATCACTTTAAATCTGTCTCATAACATCTGCAATACCAGGTAAAAAATTTTAATCTACACCTGTAAGACATTAAAGAAACACCACCAACTTGAAATTGTGTCTCAGTTTGGTAAATTATACCTACCTGTTGTCATTTTTTATGATCATCTGATTGTACTTACTAGTTGGAAGAAGATCATCTTCAGTATATGAAAAGCAACTTACTATATTTCCACTTAGTTATATTAAAGTAGTAATGTTTTTTGAAAAAAAGGTGGGAGTGAGACTTTCAAGTTGATGCTATTCTTTTAATGGGAATAATGTTCTTCTAGGATATACAGCATGAAAATTGATTCCTCCCTCCCCTACATTCCTTTCTACCTCTTTACTGTATTAGAGATAGAATCTACAATTAGTGTGAGTCCTCATTTCACTTCTCATTCTTCACTTTGTGTTTTCATTAGGAGAAATAATTTAATCCTTTTCCTTTGGGATTCTGGTGCTTGAAAATGTTTCCATTCATTTTTACTAGTTTCTTTGATGGGTTTTGATGAATATCAAATTGATGCTAGTGTGTGTCTATGTGTCTTCATGGACATAAAAGTAAACTTGCCTGGAATTTGTTGAAACATTATGAGAGGTCCTACTGATCTTCATGAACTATAACCTGTTTTCCAATTTTAGAGATAAGCTGTTGAATTAATTTCCAATAGGTTGTTATTGGATAATAAAAGTGGGATAATTAAGGCATATTAATTTTATTAATTTTGCATGTGTGATAAGTAACTGACTTTTAACTGGAAAAAAAAACCTTAAAAAATTGCACAGTGGTAATTCAAAAATAAGAATGATCAGGACAGTAGGAAAGCAGCAGCAATCATGATGTTCATTAGAATATTTTTTACATCTCTGTATATTTCCTTTGAAATACTTTGGATTATGAAACATAACAGTATCTAGACTTAAAAAATTAAATTTTATTTTAATTCAGCAGAGATATGAACAGCATCCCCCAGTATCCTGAAACCTTATGTCCCAATTTCACTGACATACCTGCAGATCCTGACAAAAATAAAGGTCAGTATTAAAAACTGAAGCTGGTTTTTGCACATTTTGTCAAGCAGTTTCAGTGATGTTGCTAATAACATTTGTGTACGCCAACTCGATAGACATGTTGTTACTAGAACTTCTAAACAACTTAGGTTCAAAGTTAGCAAATGAAGGCTTATAACCTTGATAATTTTTACTTATAACCTTGACGATTTTTGCTGCGTCTGCTCTGTGTGAAGACTGCATTTAGCTTTCAACTCATGTTCTAGGAATTCTTTATTTTCTTTATCCTCTTGCTTTGCACAGATTTATGTCCAAAAGCAATGCAGTTGGGAGATCAAGAGCATTAGTTGCTGTGTTAAAGTGAAGCTCAAACATGACTCAAAACAAACATGACCATTTTTCTCTCTAAATTTCCACAGTTGGGACTTACTTTCTTTGAAAGCAATGAGTGAGGTTGGGTTGAGCTGTTAAAACTCTTGAGCTTTCGTTGTTTGTGTCTCAAAGGGAAGTAATATTAGCTTTTTGAGTGGGATTCATAAAAGCATCATGCTACATGGTAGAGTTTGAAAGCTGGTTAGGAGACATAGTTCTTTAAGCAACAGCACTGCCTACCCATCGCTATCCCTTCTCATGTAGGTTTAACGTGTGTCTGATAGGATACAAATGCTGATTAAACTTTTTACATGGTAATAGTATTAACATGTGTCACATGAAACAATGCAATAGAGCTAACTTTGCAACCATTTTTTCATGGAAATTGCTGATTTGGATTTTTTCCTTTCTCCATCTGCCAGTTCTCACAGAGTTGATGGGAACCAGGTATCTGTGGGTAGTCAGGGCATTCAGTCCGTAAAGAGCAGCACAGTGAATATCTGCTCTAGGGGCTAAATACGAGTTCATAAATTGTTTGGTTATAAATGGCTCCAGTCTATTAAAAATTTGACTTTGTTGCCACTGTTTTTGTGTAGTTGGACTTCAGAGGTGCTTCCTGACTGATGTGTAGGGGTAAGGAGGCCGGTGGGAATCACATCCCTGCTCTCTGTCCTGCTGTGTGGAAGGGTACCACCTTCCTCTGTAGGAATTTCTTACCGTTTTGTTGAATTCCAGTTTCTTAGGTCGAGTCTTCATATATATCTTTTATAAAAAATAGAAATTTTGAGATTTGAAGGTGGACATTTATCACAAAAAAAATAGGTTAGTAACTCTGGATTTTTTTCTCTAGCATACATTCCTTACTGTGGATCTGAGAATAAAATGTCATTGTGACAGAGTTTGCAGAGTCTCCTTCCTGTTGCTCTGCATTTCATTCCCCTTTCCTTTTTTAGGTCTTTACCCAACAGGAGACTTGTGGCCTGCCCAGCCAGTCTGCATGACAAACAGTTTAAACTACAACCTTGAGAATAATATACCGTGCATGATCCAGGAAACCCCTTCTGTTCACAACAGGCAAGTTACATTTTATGTAAAAAGTATGGCTAATGCTTTGTTTAGGTTTCTGTGATGCAGAGGATTGTAGTTGACTTATATTTGTAAGGCAGATGATAGTTAAATTCTTGCTGCCTCTTCAATCTTAGTTCCAGTTGTTAATGCTCTTCCATTAGTACACAATGATTAATTTTACTAAGACAAATTCACTGCTGTTCCTATTCATATGTAGATATTCTAGAATAACTTCTTTCAAGTTTAATTAGTTACATTTTGGAAAGTTATTAATTCCTTTCACATCTTTTGCATTGTCAGGCAGAGGGCCTGGCTTTTAAATTTCTTATCCTCTTGCTAATACATAGCTTCAGTATATCACAGGGTGTGTTATGTAGTGTGTACTTGTGTTAAATGGCATGAGCAGACATCATTATAAAAAGACAGCTATTCCAGTTTGAAGGTGGTTTAGGCATATGAGTTGGTATATTTCAGGCTCTGTGTGTATTTGGGTTGATCTTCCTCTAGTAATGAACTTGATTAATTCTTGTGTTTTACATTACTCACATGTCAAATTTTACTAATGAAAGATGCACCACAAACTAGAGAAATGCAGAAATGTTCTGCCACCACATAGCAGTGAAATACAGCCAGTTCTTCAAGTCATGTGCTGTCATCCAAAATGACAGGAGAAGGACCTGGGGGTCCTGCTGGACAACGGGCTGTCCATGAGCCAGCAGTGTGCCCTCGTGGCCAAGAAGGCCACTGGTATCCTGGGATGCAGTAGAAAGAGCATTGCCAGCAGGTTGAGGGAGGTGATCCCACCCCCCTACTCTGCCCTGGTGAGGCCACCCTGGTGAGTGCTGTACAAGAGAGACATGGAACTCCTTGAGCAGGTCCAGCAGAGACCTGTTGGTCAAGGGCGTGGAGCATCTCTCTTATGACAAAAGGCTGAGGGAGCTGGGCCTGTTCTGCCTCAAGAAGAGGCAACTGAGAGGGAACCTCATCAATGTCTATAAGTATCTGAAGGTAGGGTGTCAAGAGGATGGAGCCAGGCTCTTCTTGGTGGTGCCAGCTGATAGAACAGGAGGCAATGGGCAGAAACGTGAAGGAATATGAGGAAGAATTTCTTTACTGTGCGAGTGACCATGCACTGGAACAGATTGCACAGAGCTTATGGAGTCTGGGGATATTACTGTCTGGATGCAATTCCGTGCAATGTGCTTAGGGAGGTTGGACCAGATGACTCCGCTGTGGTCACCTGACCGATTCCATGGTAGAGTGGTAATGCAGAAATCTCTGAGTGATGGTTTGGAATCCCAACCAGACTGCTAACCTCAATTCTGTCATGTCAACAGACTGCAGTCCTGTTGAATGGGTGCAATGGCCAGTGGTCTGTCAGACTCTTAAGTCAGATGAAGTATATGGGGATTGCTGGCAGATTCCATATTATGCTACTTGCACGTAATTATTTATTGATATTTAGTAGTGATAGCTTACGATAACTTCTTGGCAGAATAGTAAAACTGAATTAGTGCAGCTTCACATGAAATCCTTTTATATGTCTACCTTGTCCAGACTGGATCCAGACTTGGACTACTTCAACCTTTTGGCATAGCAGGGCTTGTTTCACTACTGACATGTCTTCAGGAATTACTTTTGAAAAATCTTTTTGAAATTTGAAATTATTTTAACTAAAAGAAGTATAATCCCTACAAATTAATGTGTAGTTTAGAAAACATATTGTTTAACAGGACTTTAGCACATGTTGTGAGGAAAATAGAAATCTCAATTTTAATTGCTATTCTCAAGCATTCCAATGCTTGAGAATGTGTTAAGTTTTCTTCTACCCCAAATCACATTATCCATGATTGTGGAAAAGAAGTACAACTTTATTTTTATGGAAGAAGAAGTTGAACTCAGGCATAGCAGGACTCTGGTAGCTGTCATTACAAGTTGTTCATTCTCCCAGATGAAAAAGAATTCAGTGAGAGAATCTCTGTGATTATGTAGTGGCACATAGTAGATACTGGCAAAATTGACAAATGGAATGGGAAAAACCTCATGATCAGTTACAGGCATTTTGCATCCAACAGCTTTACGTTAAATAAATATTTCTAAATAATTTTCAGAAGTTCTGCAAATTGTTTCTGACAGCATATTTTTTTTCTTGGGACAGCTTCATCGACTGGAATGCAGCTTGTGACAGCCAGTTTTCCAACATGTATTGTCCACTAGAGATGAATGAATATGGTGCTTTCCCAGAAGGTAAGCTTATGAATCATCACAGAGCATGGTTATTTTCCTCTCACCTTTTATAAAACAAAAGGCTGAGCTTGTCTGTACACATCTGGGCATTCGTTGCTTAAGTGGACTTTACATTTTCCAGCTGACTGAGTGCTCTGTAGACATAAACAATGTGAGCATGTGGTGGATGAGAAGACTGGCCTTCGTATGGAGTTATTAAGCCTGAAAAGGTGGTATGCAGGACTCTCAGAGGGAATAGAGAGAAATGCTTGTGACTACAGTATTACAGAAATCTTTTTGTACAATTTTCTTTGTTTCCCCTCTGGCAGGCTCCTGCCTTCCAGTGTGTGAAATACAAGGCCTCTTGTGACCAATTACCTTCCCAGGCTAGAGTTTCTTGGCTTGGGGAACACACTGGCAGCAATCTAGAATTCTTTAGCATTACCTACCTAAGCAATAATTAAAGGTCAGACTAGAGTATCACAGGCAGGACGGTGTTCCCTTGGGTGCTTAGAGCTGAGACATGTTGGCAGTGAGGCCTGGGTAGGCTCTGTCATGCATGTTCTGTGGCTAATAAAGACTGTTCTCCAGTAGAGGAGTTGCCAACTCTTTATCCCATCCTCCTGATAACAATTTGTTAGTGGCTCCCTAATAGAGAGTGGTAGTCCTGTTGACAGAAATTGCTAGGCTTCACTGCTGTGCTACCCTGAAGCTGCCTGAAGTCACTGAAGGATTAGGTCAGTTCCAGCCTGGCTCACTCTTGACAAGATTCAACATTCTTCCACAGAAATGTTTGTAGCGTTTATATTGCAAAAGCCTTAATTTGTCTTCCTGTTTCTATAAACTGCAGAAAACATGAACTATCCCAGTGGCTTCCCAGGTACTGCAGCAGTGCAGAATACAGCTTTCATTGACCAGAACTGTCCCTCAACCTGGAATGCTCATCCCAACTTGCCACCTGCCTGGGAGCCCACCAGTTATGTCAACTCCACAGTGAGTGTTGTCACTGTGAGGCACTGCCTTCACGTACTTCTTCAAAGCCTTTGTAGTGCATTTCTGTCTTCTCCCTATCTGTTGCTTGCATATTCTTCATTAATCTTTTAAGTAGCCTGATATATGTATTTGGTATTGGCATATGTATTGGCATTGGTAGCCTGGCTTTTTCCCAGCTGTTCGTCAAGGATGTTACTGACCTTGTCTGTGAAATTTTAAGACTGATCCTTTTTCCTGAAAATTGACTAAAATCGTCTTACATATGGAAAAACATTTTGGACTTATGTAGTCTACTGAAACTTTTTCCTATCGAAATCAGTTTTTCCAGTTGAGGGTAAAACACAGAAATGGCTGACAGCAAAACCCAAAAGATTTGGAAATTGTAGAGCTGAATGGACAGCTACTCTCAGTGACTTTGACAGGTTGGTTTTTTGCTAGGAAATCCAAGTGATTTAAGCTGGATTTGTGCAGCTTTCTGAATGCTGACTTTGACCTGTTTACTCCATACTAGCCATGTTTGTGTCATCCCATAGTGCAGTGTAGTGACTTCAGTTCAAGGTGGTCTTTAATTGTAGTCGCCTTCTCCTCTCCTCATATTTCAAGATCCTCTGTTTTAGAATTTTGATTTTTTTTTTCATTTACAGTAGGTTTATTTTGAATAAAACTAAACAAATAAAGCAAGAAATAGTTTTAACTGTAAAAGTGAAAATTCTTCTGTGTTAAAAAGTTAAAAACTGGTAGAAGACTTTTGCCTAAAACAAACATGGCTTTATTTCATATTTTATTCAGGAATGCCAGGAAACACAGAAGGTAGAGATTGGAAAATACATTAGATAATTCAGTTCATTTCCCTGGTGAGCTTTTCTCCACAATACATTTCAGTGTTTCATTCAGTTTTAAAAGTCCCAAGACTTCCATGACCTTCACTGAGAGACTTCCTTGCAGACTAACACATCTTGCCCTCCAGGAGGTTCTTTATAAGCTTTCAAAATTTTCTAACTAAATTCCCTCGCTCCCAGTTATAGTCTCTCTTTCATACTGAATATCCCTTTCTGCTCCCGGTATGCATAGTCTCTCTGTACTGACATATACTTGAACCTTTTTCTTGTCATTTCTAGGCATCCTTCTCTTTTAATTTTAACTCTCAAAACATGGATGGTGTTCTTCACGTGCCTTCCATTTCTCCCTTATTTTCCTTAGCATCCTGACCAGAACTGAATACTGGTTACAGTATTCTTGTTACACTCTATTCTTGTTACAGTAATATCTATGCCTTACAGGGATGAGCTCACATGGCTTGATTCAGTGAAGGTCCTTAACACACACACACATGCGCGCGCGCAATGCTGCTGTAATTTCGGCAGCCATATTTCTTTGTAAACTCCTGTGCAATTTTTTACTGTGTGTTTCTCAAGTTTTCTGCAAAAGTGCTGCTTCCTCCCATTTAGTACTATGTTTTCAGGTTTTCTTTGGCAAATGGTCCATTGTGCAGTTTCCCATGATTGTTTTATCTTGCTCTACAGCCCTACCTCTCAAGCACCCGAAGCTTGTCTCCAATGTCTGGACTTTTTGGTTCCATCTGGGCACCTCAGAGTGATGTTTATGAAAGCTGCTGCCCCGTCAGTGCCACGACTCAACATTCAACCCATGTGGAGAACCAGGCAGTTATGTGTAAGCAGGAATACTATCCGAGGTTTAACCCTTTCCGTGCCTACATGAACTTGGACATATGGACTACAGCAGCCAATCGAAATGCAAATTTCCCTCTTTCGAGGGACTCGGGTTATTGTGGAAACGTGTGAAAGGAATTTGATTTAAAAATGTGAATAAAGATGCTTGCAATTTTGATTACTAGAGTAAGCTGGTTGCTGAATAGATTACAATGTTGGTGAATATTTTGGCACTTTTATATTGAAAATAAATTTTTTTTACTGAAGTCTGAGCATTCAGTGCATTTTAAAAAGCACAGCATATTCAGGACACTTATTGTCAGGTGAAGGCTGTAAATTTAAAATTGATTTTTTTTTTTCATGGATAAGGACAGTATTAGTTCTTAAAAGCATCCAAGAACCTGTACTGCAGATGTTTCTTCTGAAGTTTGCTTTCTGTGGTATAAACTAGGAGTGATTTAGCGTTTTTAGGTAGAAACTTACAACCACAAGTAATCATATCTATACCAAATAGTAGCACTGGGGACTTACCTATTGATGCAGATCAGAGAATTTCCAAATGGTGCCACTTCTAGTGCTGACAATAGTTGTTTGTGGGTGTAAACTTCTGACAGTAGAAAAAAGGCTGAATTGTGGCTTGTTTATCTGGCTTCAAAATGCAAGTTGTCGCTTTGATGATGTTATGGTTGTGCAGTGTGGGTGAGTGGGCATTTCTTCCAGGAACTTTTCTTGTGACTCCTGGCATTTTGTGTTTATATTTTTAGCCTTCATGTTGTAATAGCATTTTCAGTGCATTTAATTGCACTTGTTTAAAGTTCCAAAGCTTGAACTGAAACAAATGTTTCTTTGAGAGCAGAATTCACACCACTCTCCAGAACAGAATGCCATTGTGTTGGCTCATGTCAGGAGACTGAATCTCTGTAGTGAGAAAGGCAACTGAGGAAGCGCTGCCACCAATGCCAGGTCTAAATCTATTGTGCAAGCTGTCTCTGCTTACCCTTCCTGTAGAGCCTTTTTTTCTGGCATGGCAGAGTGTGTCTGGGTGTCAAAAGTAAGGGAAGGCATCCCTTTGATTCAGAGATGTCCTTGGCACAAGGGGACTTGTTAAGCCTGAAGAGAGAGTGAAGGCAGATCCTTGTACAGCTGCTTAAAGAAGAGCCATAGAGATGGCAGAACCAAATCTTGTGGGTACAGGCATTATGGCAAGTGGCAGCAGTCACAGGTTGCCACATGGGAAGTTCAGGTTGAACATGAGGAATAATGACTTCACTTGGAGGGTGGTGCTACAGAAGAACAGGTTGCCCCAAGGGGTGGACAGATCTCTGCTTACTGTTCATGATGTGGCTGAACAAAGCCACATGTGACCTGTTGTAGTGGTGATGGCAGTCCTGCTCCTCATGGGAGGTCAGACTAGAGACCACCAGGGTCCGGTCACCATTTTGAGGATTCTGCGAGCTTGAACAAATTCCTTACTTTTTGCTATTTAATTGTTTTCCTCTTGGCCTTTGCACACAGAGTGATTGGAAGAGGAGTCTCTTTGACAACAAGAAATTGAGGCTTTTGCATTTCTTTTTATTCAAAGGCAGAACAGAAAAGGCACTGTAAAATAGCTGACAGCCTGCATGGAAGGCTACTCAGTAATCTGAGTTCCAAGACCTAAATTCTGGCCCAGCCAGTCTCACAACATTGCTGAGCTATCAGACCAGCTCCTCTGACTTGCTGGTTTCATCCAGAAATGCCATCCCAGGACTTGAAATGTTTCAGGAGAAACAGCTCATTTCCATAAAAACTTTGTTTCAGTAAATCAGCAGTTCCTGCAAAAAAAGCTTTGTTGAAAGATACTCTGCCAGCTATACTTTCACGTGTTTTTGGGTTGGCTCAGAAGGAGGTAGCAGCTGGTTGGGATACTCAAAAGCTGCTGCATTTACCTGCTCTAATTGCTCATGCCAAAGGTGCTCCTAAGCCTTCCTTTGTTTTCGATGTCAGAAAAATGGGATCATCACTGAATGCTTCTCCAAACTCTATGGTGTTTTAATTGCTTGATCAGGAACTAGCACCTGGAGTCTTTGCTTTCCATGATGTGCCTTGCTGGGCAGGAATCTGTTTGACTCTGGAGTTAATCATAATTGCTTGTGATTCGAAGGAAAGTTCACATGTTCATATGAACTCTGATGCTCCTGAAATTAGTACTAAGCCACAAGAAGTAGTCATAACGACTGAAATGCTTTCTGTGCACCTCTTGCCTATGGTAGGAGACTTCAGGAGGAATATAGTGGGAGTATAAACACAATAAATACAGATTTTTTTTTAAAAAAGTGATCCTTTGGTTTGAAATGCAATGAAGTTCTTTATTCCCTGGGTTTATTGTTGCTTGTTATATAGCATGCCTGTTGGATTTTGGATGTACAAAGGCACAGGAAAGAGGAGAAGACCTGGAAAGCTGTGCTTACTTGGCTTACTCAGTTTATTCTGTTCTGTTAAATGTTTCAAGGAGATCCTTATTTTCTGTGCACTGAAGTGAAGCTTTTCCTTAAGTTCCACTGTGAGGAGGTACATTTCTTATATCTGGAACAAACTGTAACAACAACTACAAAACCCCACTGAGTTCTGATAAGCACCAAGTCCCTGTTGTAAGTAAAGCATATGTTCCAGACAAAAAAGATCACTGGAAAAGAGAGAAAAAAAACTGTGCAATAAACCAGGCAAACGCACTGGAGAGTTCAGGGAGAGCAAACCCAGATAGAAATGTTTGGAAAAGAAAATATCTGTGAAAAAGTTGGTCAGAGTTGTTAAAAGTGCCAAAAAAAAGACAAGGGAAATGAGCTGCAAAGAGCTTGAGAAATACTGCTAAGAAAGGAAACAATCATTCCCTGTAATCAAACCAGAACAGATCAAGAAGCAATTCCCCCAGGAGCTGTGTAGTATTAGGCAAAGTATTTCATATAACTTTTCATAACAATAACTAAGGAATGTAGCAAGCTCATTAAGGTTACCAGGAATAATTGCTGCCATCAGGAGACATCTGTAGCTTAATTAGCAATCCAGTTGAATGCAAGTGGATTTGGGCTCAGTTAAAAATCATTCCTCCTACAGTGAAGGGGAAGATGAAATAAATAATTCCACTACAAATGTCTTTGTACCAAAATGGTTATAGTTCTACTGCAGTGAAACTGGAGAGGTTGCTCTAAAGACCATCTCATTGTCATGAGCAAAGTGATTTCTAATTTCTTGCCTTGTGCCAGTGTTCTTTATAGCAGCATTGGGAGCTTCACTGATCTCTCTGAAACCGATACCATTTTTTTTGAGCGACATCAGCAAAAGTTCTTGGTTAACCAGTGAAATGCTTAAAATTGCAGAGGGAAGACCAAAAATACCAGTATAAACGAGGAATAGCTTGCACAGTTCACTAGTAGGGCTGATGGGGGGGATACCAGGTGCAATTTTCAGTGTTCAGTGTTGATTTCCATCACAGTGTGAACGTTACGTAGTCTCAGGACATTGACTGTTTTCCCAAGAAGAGAACTGGGAAGAAGTGTCAGCCACCCTTGCTTCTCACTCCCAGTGGGTTTGTGGCTTCTTATATGTGTACTGGGATCTGGGCATACCACATTATCAGTTTCCTTGATTTTCACAGGGTGTATAGGCCAAAAGCCTGCCTTGTTGGTCTGGTATTTCCATTTTGGAGCCAGAAGATATTCCTGGCATATTTTGTGAAAGTTTATAGGTACTGCGAGAGATGGCATTTGGACAAAGCAGCATCTACGGCTGCAGCAAGCCCCTCCCAGTGTGCACTGTAGAGCTATGGGAAGGGGAGCATCCAACACAGCTTCCCTGTAGGAGAGGGCAGTGCTCTGCTGGGACCCTGTTTCTTGGTAAGTGGGGCTGGTACGATGTTGAGCTTGCTTCTGCAGGGAGAGATTTGGACTGCCTGGCTGCTACCAGTCTGGGCTGGGAGCCTGGTTTGAACTCCTTGGGAGTGACAGGCTGGCTAGACTGAGCTGTAAATTCCACCTTTGAGGTTCAAAGGATATGGGGGACCCTATGTGTCCCCAGAGGCAGGCTCAGATGGGGAACACCGTTGTTGCTTGCTGTTTGTTATGAGCACAGTGGCAATTGGTGGACGTGTCCTACAGCTCATGCAGCTAGACCTGGGTTTGTAAGATTGTTTCAGCCACTGAAAGGAGCAATGACCAGCAAGCAGCTTGCACTGGCAGAAATGAGCTTGAAAGCTCTTGGGGCAGCTGAGAGATCTGATTGCCAGGGGGCAAATAAGTTCACTGAAGAGAGCTGTTAACTATCTTAATCTGAAGAGAGCGGAAGGGGAGGAGGCAAGGGAGGTTTTCCCAACCTGCAGTGGGGTTGGCAGTGCCTGCAGCTCCATCATCCAACTTCTCTCTGCCTCTGGAAAAGCTTCGGTGACACCTGGGAAGTCATGGCCTTCACAGCACCCCAAATTCCTGCAGAGCTGTCACTGCCATCCTGCCAGGTAAGCTTCTGACTGATCTTTACAGTGGTAGGTTGGGCATTGCTTTCCAGCATTTGTTTTCTTCCCTTTTCACTCTCAGGTAACACCCATTATTTATTTTTCTCAGTGAGTCACCTGTGTCTGCTTTTGCCTCACTTACAGCTATTTGTGGAAAAGGTGCACAGAGGCACCGCCCTGTCACCATGGGCGTGTTTTACTTCTACCTTTGATTGCTTTTCCTGTTGTTTAATGTCTGATCACTTTTGTGAGGAAAATAGTTTTATGGGGAAAATCACATCCTCTTCTGCAATACCCGTGGGTGGGCTGAAGTCTCACTGTCTCTCCAGGACTGCTGTGCTGCTGCAGCCCTACTCTGTCCCAGTCACAATGCAACAATCACCCTGCCTTTCCGACAGGCAGGAGGCTGGTAGAGGTCGGTGTCCCAGCTGGAGAAGGAGGTCCCTGGTGTTGGTTGGAGCAGTTGCTCTGTCCTGCACTGGCGAAGGCTTTGCTGGGCAAGCCCCAGTGATGTTCCCCATCTCTGCAAGCTGAGGAACATGGAGGAGCGGGAGACAGTGGGTGAGCTCTGCTCTGCCCCATCATGGGCAAGTGACAGAGTAAAGCAAGGGGAGGATTTGTAATCCCAGCCCTACAAGGTGGTGTTGGAATGGAGATCCTCAGAGCTCACACCCATCTCTGCAGCTCATCACTAATGCAGGGACATAGGCACTCCCCCTGTGCTGAAAGCTGAATATTGCTGCTGCCCCTTGTCTGTAGAGCAGATTTTCCTGCAAAATCCATCTGTCTGTGCCTGCTTGACAAAAATGCTTCCTTTGTCACTGTAGGTCACACACTCTGCAGCTCACTTTTTTCATGACCTCTGCTGATTTCATTTCTTGCTGCTTTCTTCAGCAACAACAGCAGCACAACCCTTCAAACTTTTTTTACCCCTGGGATTACTCTGAAGGGCTTTTCCACTGGTTGCGTGTGGGACCTGCTCCCTGAGCTGTTTGGGGTTTTAGCAGCCTTGTTCAGAGGTGATGGAGTTTTGGTGTTTCCACATGGGCCCCATGCATTTCTCTGCAGTTTTTATTGCTTGGAGGCTGCCAGCAACCTGCACGAGCAGGGACCATGCTGGCCTGGAATGTGCGGCCTCCCCAGTGTATTAACCAGTGCCAGATGAGCTTCTCTAGCTGTTGTGGACTAGCTTCTCATCTAGCATAAACTAGTTATTTAATCACTGTCAGCTAAACTAACAGCAGCCAGGCTTGGCTTGCAACTGAGCACGAATGTACGCATCTTTTGGAAGCACAGCTTCATCTCCATGACTGACCAAAAAACCCCCATCCTCTTCAGTAAACTTAGCTCCTGTGCAGTGATTTTGAGAAGGTGACAGACCATACCCCTGACCATCCCTGCCACACTTGGAGTTATGGCTACTGTACCTGTGGGCTGGCAGACATGCCGGACCTCTTCTCCAACAACACTGGCAAAACACTCCATTTGCCATTTGGTTTTAATTTTGACTGGATGTACAATTTGTGAAGGGAAGCTAATGCTTTCACACGTCTTCGTTAGCACGGATGTGGGGGAAGCCTATGCCTGGACCTGTTCCAGCTCTCCGAGACAGTGACATGGAAGGTGGACTGCCTTCACTGGGCTGGGCGTCAGCAGGTGCTGTAGTACAGGGCTGTCTCAGAACTAGAAATAACCTTCTCATGCCATCCTGAGGGGCTGCAGTAGTGCACCTTACAAGAACCTGCTATGATTGCTGGTTCTGATTTAGGGAGAAAAATGGTTCACTTCATTCTCTCAACACAGCCTTGTTAAATGAAAGGTGATTTGCGGCGTGGTGTAGGAAATGCTGAAGAGTGCAAACCAGATGTTGAAGATGATAAGGGACCCTTGCAGAAACATCAGAAAATGCTGTACCCTTCCCACCACTCTCCTCAGGCCTGTGATATGGTGGAACTTATTGCTCTGGTATTTGCTGTGCTCATATGAGAAAGGTGGCATCTCAGTGGTGTTCCTGCAGCTGCTTACAAGCAGGCTGGCTCATTCTGCCTCTAGCTCATCTTGTGATGGCACACCAATGGTGCAGGAAGGGGTGAATGGTACATGCAAGGGAATGGAAAATTATCTCATTGCTGCCCTGTTACCAAACCAATGTGGGAAGCCCTTGCTCCTCCTCAACTCTCCCCTGTGCTTTTCAACCACACAACTCACAGTTTGTGGCATAAATGGTTTGTGGAGCTCAGTGGCAGTTTCGTATTGATCCGCTCTTTCCAACCTGCAAGTTGATCAGTCCCTCTGTGGACAAGCAAGCAGCTGTTAACCAGAGGAGATGCCAGCCCTACTTCTGTCGGTAGAAGCCTCTGTTTAATCACAGCTCCTGTTCCTCCTTTGGTTACCTATTATTTCAGTTAGGTACCTTCCACTCCCTCCTGTCTGTTAAGGACATGAGGCATGTACCATGTGTGCCTTTGGGCTCCCACTGTTAACACTGTGTTCAGTTCATGCATTTACCAAATGACTCTGAGTACCAAGTTTCAGTTTTTCCCATCTGCATGTCTTTGGCACATACTGCACTTTCCAGGGCTTCAAGAAATCGGACCATAGGTACCTTCTGCTTACTCATGACTCAGCTGTCCAATTTTCCCACACAGTCACTGGTGAGCACAGATGCGGCTGAGTGTTTTCTCCTGACACTTTGCTATCACTTTCACCACTGCTACATCACAAGCACAACTAGTCCCCCTCTCTCCTGGCTTGCAGGGTTTTCCTATGCTTTCAGTTATAGCCTTTAAGATCATGGCTAGGTGTGGCTTGGCCTGAGCCCCCTGTGGCTTACAGGGTGGGATGCTCCTGATAGCAAGCAGAAACCTGGGGTACAAAGACCTGATGGAAATGCCCATGGGTGGATGTGATGTTTTCACTCTAGGCCTTCCTGGAGACCAGCTTGTAACCAGGGAGGAACTAGGAAAGTGATCACGGAAGTATTCCATGCTATTCTTTTAAGTAACTTGAGGTATAAATAAAGCCAGCAGGAGGGACTTTGCTCTCTTCCTTTCCGGCGAGGTTCGAGAACGGCGGGTCCCTGTCTCGGTCTGGCTTATCTGGAGCTGAGGCCTGCAGTGACTGCTGTTATCTGCCACGTGTGAGGGGAGAGTGCTGGGCGGTGTCTAGCCATCCTGCTTGTTCAAAGGGAAGTGGTGAGATTTTGCTAATTTACCTTCAGTTGGCTGGTTGACTTGTTTGGTCTTTATCCCTTTTTGTCCTTTTCCCTTCTCCCTCCCCCTCTTCCCTTTTTGGGGAGCTGTTTGGGATTTCTGGAGTTGTGGCGTATAGTATTCTCATTGTATATATCTGTCTCATATGTAAAATATATATATATATTTTTGCTATAGCTTTGGCTGCTTAAGTCGGTTTTTCTTCTCTTCCCTCTCTGGGAAGCAGGTCCTTGTTGTCGAGTTTTGGGGACTTGGCGGGAAGCCAGCTCGAAACTTGCACAGTGGACATCCTGTAGGGGCTGAGCTCACAGTGACACAAGCTTTTCCTGTCTATAAGTATTTCTACCTTCTGAGTGAGATTCACAGGCAAGATTATGAGTTTCTCTTGCAATAGCTGAGCTTCATGACCCAGTTTGATACCCTACAGCAATGTGCAACTTTTGGAAACCCTCAACTCACAAAATCATTGAGAGGTATCTGTGCATTTTAGAGATGGCCTGCACATTCACTGGCTGGTGGAGGATTTGTTTGTTGTTGTTTTTCTTAAGAAAGGAATCTTTTTGTTCATTGAAAGGTTTTTAATAATTTATCAGTTTAAGGACTGATAAATTATAATCAGGCAATTAGTTGAGGACCAAATAATGGCTTATGCAAATGCTTCAAAATCCTCAAGTGAAATATAAAGGATTTGTTAACTCTTTTTTATTCATTTCCTTAGTAAAATGTAAGTCTGGGAACATCGTCCAGAACACTTATATGACTGAAGCTCAGTAAGCTGCAGGTTTGGTTTTGGTTGCACAACCTCATGTGCTGTTCCCAAGACAGAGAAACCTGAAATCTAATTAAGACAGTATTATTCTTTCTGAAGAGCTGATTTGAGGGATGAGCTGAAGGCTCTACAGAGCCTTCATTCTGTCCCTTCTCCTGCTTCCTCTTGTCAAAGTAGCCCTTTGTCAGTTGACCAGCCCCATCAGTGAACCTGTTAAGAAGTTCAGCTGTCTTGACCAAAGCCTCACTGATATTTCACATAGAAAGAGTTTGTTAGAGACGTCCTCAAGAAACTGATATTGAGCTCTATAAATAGAAAACAGATGGCTCCAGTTTCAAGTGGTTAACTGCTTTTTAACTAGTACAGTAACTAATGTTCTCATATACCTAGAAAAACATTACAGTTTTATCTTTGCAAAGATCAAAAGAACAACTTTGAAGGACTTGCCAGGCGCATACAGCCATGTGTTTTAATAGATGACAGATGTAATGTATCCTTACAGTAATGGAACTGACTTGCTGATTTCAAATTTCCCCCTGTATTCCTGCAGTGAATAATGCCTAATGACTGCTCTGGTTGTGGTTTTTTTTTAATTTTATTACTACTACTGTGGACCTAGTGTTGCCTCAAACATAATGCAGATATTAAGAGAAGTCTGCAAGTCTCTAAGAGAGAGTCTGGTAAGGAAGTATTTCATGAGAGGAAAGAGTAGGAAGTCTCTGGAGCTGTCCAGGTCTCCTCAAATGTCTGTGTCAGTGTCCACCACTGTTTAGATCAGTCTGCTTACTCATGAGTGTCTGTTTTAATTTCCAAAAAAATACAGGGAGAAGACAAACCATAGCATGCCTGACAGAGATTTGCACAAGTGGGCTCTGCGCTACAATGTGGTCTCTCAGACAGGTTGTATTTATGATGTCTGAGATGACTGAGCCCACGGGAACCACAATGCTGCCTAGCAGCAGGTGGAAATGTTGTGTGCCAGCTAGTGCACACTCCAAAAACTAGCCTCAGTAGTACAATTTATTCCGAAAACTGTTTTCCAGTTGTACAATTTATTCTCACAAACTGGAATAAACCTTTCAAAGTCCACACTGTTTTAGAGTTACAGTTGAGTTAAGGCTTACTCCTATGCAAGTTGCTGACTTTGCTGAGTTTGCCTGCACAACAGCTGCTTCTGCTTTCCACAAGCACTAAACACTGGTTTACAGTCTGTATCTCTTCACTGCCTTGCTGCTCTGCTCTGTAAGTCAAATCCAATGCTAATGGAGGGGAATGCTGCTGTGTGTGCCATGACTCTTGGCCCCTTTTATCTTACTGAAACTTGGCTTCCCAGGATATGGGCTTCTATTTTGTTTCCTGGTTTGTGTGTTACGTGAATGGTTGTTTTTAGGAAGTCTAACCTTTTACTTAACTTTATTGAAAAGCATATTTTTGGCAGTGGAGAGGGAAATGTAAGCACAGTTAGGAAATCTCTGGATCCAGTAATGATACCCTTCCTCTGCATTCCCCACCAAAACAGGCTAGAGCTGAGTTTCTAGGAGCCCTGTGTATGAAGCTGAATGACAATGTCACTACCAAAAATTGTGCAAAAAATCTGTGGCAGGGATATTTTCCTTGAATTTCATCTTACCCATTAGACCTTAATGTATCTCCCACAACAAAGAGAGAAGGAAAGAATGTCAGCTTTCTTTTTGTAGGTAGATGTATGGTATGGTAGACATCAGCGACATCAGCAACAGCAGTGGCATTCATAATGTGCTTTAAGAAGAATTAGACAACACAGTCCTATGCAGTCACAACCAAGACAGAGACTTGGGCAAAATTTGGGATCCTGCTGCCCCTTCAGACATGTGAGTGTTTAGCATTTAATTTTTGGGTGTTCTGTATACAACTGACACTGATATCTGGATGCCCTAGGGTTTGGATACCACAATTCCTGTTGGACCTCTATGTCTGCTTCTGAGTATGCTCAGGATGTCTCAGCACAGCTGATACCAACTATCTCTGACAGTGTCCTGTGGTTAAACTCTTGTTCATATCTTCTCTGCCCACCTTTTCTACACAGCTTAATCCATTTCCTAATCACCTGGCTCCTGCAGAAAGCTTGTCCAGAAGCAGCATCTCATTTTGGTTTCTATCTCAGCTGTAGGAGCATTTACAGAGATTTAGGAAGCCCTTGGGTTAAAAAAAAAAATCCCCTCTGCTATGAAAATGGAGCAGTCATGGTGTATCTGCCTCAAAATTCTGTATGTGTCCTGCTTATTGTAGGAAAAGGAGCAATGGCAACAGCTTGTCTTGGCGATTTCCCTCTGTCACAGCCCTCTTGGACAGAAGGTTACGGCTCTCTGGAGCCAGGCAAAGCCAGTGTCTCTGTACGGAGGAGCAGACTCATTGTGCCGCCCACCGAATGTGCAGAGCAGATTAGATGCATGTGACTGTAGGGATCGAGCTCTCAGCTGCTTTCCCACTGGTGAGGATGGGGATCTAGGTGATCTTGTTGCCTCTCATCTGCCCCATTTTCTGACTTTCTGCTCTGGAGGAGAGGAAATAGAACAAGGAGGGTGCAAACCCTGCTGCAGACAGATGACCCTGAAGCTTTGGCTATCTGATTTCCCCTTTAAAATGCACTAAGGGTTCATCTAATTGCAGAGTAAATACACCACTAAAGGCACAGCTTTATCTACAAAGTTGTTTTCTTGCACACCAGAAGTTATAGGGAAAAGCAAGTGTGGGAGGGGAAGGAAAACCTCTGACTGAACTCTGGAGTGGGAAGTGCAAGACTTTAAGGACAAAACAGGACAGAGACAGCTCTGAGGCATGGTAGTGAGCCTCTCATTTCCCCATGCCTTCAGGGCAGCTGGGCTAGGCCTTTTGCTCCACCTTCGAATTCCAAAGGATTGTGCAACCATTGGTTGCACCAGGCCAGCAACTTCCCCATCCCTGCCTTCCCTGCTGGAGGTGTCCTTCACTTCTGACAGGTTCCCAGGGAGGTTTTACTCTTCTTTAGATGGCAAGAATCTGATCTGACTAACGCTGTCCTTCGGAAGACAAAGGAAGATCTAATAGTCATTGCCCATTTCTTTATTTATTTTGGGTATTTCCTGGTTTCAGTGTTGAACAATATTTACCAAAGACGAGCAGCCAAAGTAAACCACAGGAATGAAAAATTGCAAATGAAAGAGCCAGCCGCACGGCACAGTTGATCCCTTGCCTCCGAGTGCTTCAGTCCTTTCGGATTAGGTGCTCATTTGGTGTTCTCCTGCAGGTAGGCTTATAAGGAATCACCTTGGGACAAACATGCCTCTATAGGCAGCCACCAGCAGAAAGCTGAGGCAGGTCTGGAAAGACTCTCTAACAAGAGGAGGGATTAATGTGCCTGCTTGTTAACTTTGGCAGTGTGTGTAGTCGTTGTGCCAGCAGTTAGGGAGAGCAATTGGAGAAGGATTATTTTATGACTGGTGGCGTTCCTGGGGGATGGGGGGGACCATGGGGCTGGGGGCCTTCCTACAAGGAGTAAAAAGCAGAGCAGAGCACAAAGCGATGCCTTCATGGACGGCAGGCTGTTTAGACGCAAGGAGCCAAAACAGATGGAAATGTTCCCTGGCTCCTTAATCCAGTTGCAGACCTGACTCACCCAGACTGAGTTACTGGTATCAATGTTGTCCTGTTACTTGGTGAGAAGTTATGAGCTCACAGGTTTCTTGTCCAGCAAACCAGCTTGTCGGCTCCTTGCTGAGTTCCCCCCTGAAAAGGAAAGGGCTGCCCAGCCTGGATACAGGATTTCTCCACCTGCAGAAACAGAGAACAAGCCAAACTCATTCACAGGCTGTGTTTCATCATGACAAATGTGAGAAATACTTATTTTACAGAAAAGTTTAGACCTCTGAACAGTAGGGGAGGAGAGTCCGGCCAGCCTTCACTTCATCCATCCCTTCTCCCATTACTCATTGCATTTTTGTTAGTGACTCTCGAAAGACTCTATTCAGCTGGAAGGCTTTGCAAATATCAGAGAGGACACCATCAGATGGAAGCATGGAGACACCGGAGAGATGACCAAGAAAGATTCCTCTCAACAGCGGATTATGCATCTCAGTATGCTTTGCTTGGGCTTTTGGTGCTGGATGTTAGCTGGGAACAAAGAGTTCAAGGATTCAAACACAGAGAAATAAAGTACTCTGAAGGCTGATTTTAATGGAAATTTGTTGAAACTATTAATCATGGAACATACAGGAAATTAATGTCAAATGATGTCATAAAAATAGCACATGAAAGAAGTGCAAACGTAACATAATTTCTATAAATAGAAAAGAATATTTATGCTGACACTTGTGTAAGTTATAAGATGAAAACAAACCAGGTGGCCAGTCTGTTGGGTAAAAGTTCTTAAACACTGGATAATAAGACCCAAAGAAACAAAGATCTTCTTGTGTTCACAGGTGCAAACTTCATGGTGTTAAGTGTTGAAGGAATATGGCCTGAACTGATCAAAGGTAAGAGGATGCATCTAATCTGTTGCTCTTTCTCATAGTAGAGCAGATGTAAGGTAGACAAATTCTATTACCCTATGGTTATCTCTGAACCAACTTATTCTTGTCCTGTAGTTGCAGCTATGGAGATGGAAGTTGGTTATTTTTACTGTTTTTTTACTTATATTTTCTTTGATTCCTCTTCCTTTGACAACTTTTCTGTCCAAAAGCTATGAACTGCAGAGCAAATTACTTGAAAGCATGCATCCTACACTTATTAGAGATCTACAAAAGTCTTTTTAGTATTACTACAACCCTCTGTTTGAATCTTCATGTAAGTTTCTTGCTTGGTCTCAAGTGAAGAGCAGGATTTTTTTGGTTTTTCTGTTGCCCTGCACTTGTAATTATCTATTGCACCAGGGGTTTAGTCTCTGCTGGAGTTCCTAAGTCCTGCTAAAAGGCTTACAACATCAGCAGTGTTTCTGGCCCATCACTGTTGAAGTAATGGGAGATTTCTAGAAAAGGACTGTTCCCTCTCAAGTCCGTGCCTTGCTGCCCAGCCTGTGGTCTCTTTCCTCAATCGTACACCATGACCAGCCAGAAACCGCTGGGTTGAAACAAAACCTGAAGAAAGCAAAGCAAAGCATTTCCCATCACAGCTGTTGTCTGAATCCACCCCTGTGGGTCAGCGTGGGACAGCATGCTCAGCTGTGATGGGGTTTGCCACAGCCATCTCCTGGCCATCCCGGCCATACCTGCATTGCTGCAGCACAGCCATGCTCTTCGTGGCACATCCAGGTAACTCACTTGGGATGTTAGAGAGGAATTAAACTCAGAGTTGAAAATAGTAGAAAACACCTTGGTTTTGAGGTTGATCCCCTGGTATGGTGTGTTTCTTTCTGTAGGTACTGTGCTAAAGACAAAAAGCCGTCTTGCAGCCCAGGCACAAATTACATGGCCTTTTCTGAATCTGTCATTACTAAGCTGGTACTGTTATACTCAAGAAAACCTACAGAAGAGCAAGGAATGCAATCTGAGGATAATTTAGGAGGAATGATTAAAATAGCTGAGTGTGTGCTTGTAAATCAGCTTGGAATGTCTGTTTCCAATCATGTTCAAATTCAGAAAGTTAGAGAATGGTCAGATATTGGAAATATCTTATTATTTGAAGATGGTTTAGTGGCCTACCAGGGACCACATGCGCTTTTCAAATACTTACTGACATCTTTTTATACTTAAGCTTTTCATTTTTAGTAAAAATTATGTTTTCATGGGTGTTTACAACTCTGTTATAGTCAAAGTTTGTTTAAAAAATTATACAATTGCAAAAGAAGACAATAGAAATAATCTCTGCAGGAAACTCACAAAACGTAATTTTTCCAGTGGAAAAAATCTAGGAAATAGTGCATTAGATTTTTTTCCTTTTTAAAAAAAATATGGGGCCTTGATAGGCTATAAATCCAGAAGAGTACCTACACTGAAGAAAGACCTTCTGAGATCTTGAATAACTGGAAAAAAAAGATTTAAAATTTACTTGTTTTCTTTTTCTGAAATCCATTATCATGTCTGAAATATTTCATGACATCAGATACAGAGGGAGGCAGTAGCTGAATGCAAAGCCTAAACTACCTGTGCAAAATACATCCTGAGATTGTCTTTTCTGGAATGAATACAAAATCTTGATATTTTAATGGTACATGATAATGATCTGCTTCATTTCCTGCTCAGATTCTTGCCCAACTGTTAAACACAATTTTTTTTTTATATAACAAGCAGTTAAATATATATCTCTGCATCCCAGCAAAGTGTTTTCCACCTCTGCACAGGAAACAAACTCTAGCTATTTCTGCAATGACTTGGTCCCATTCCCAGCAATGTTTCCCTTCCCTTAAAAAAAAAAAAAAAAGAAAAGAAAAAAACCCACAACACCAAAAACACTGGAAAATGAAAGCATTTTTCCCAGCATATTAGCACTAGATAGGCATAAGCAAGAAACGTATCCATGCATTCCTCTGAATGAGGCCAGACAAGATTTGTTGAACCTTTCCCACCCTGAAATGCACTGAAATGACACATGCATGTCCCTTTGCCCAGCCTCCTTTGAAGGAGCTTTTACTTGGAGCTGAGTGAAACTTTTTTCCTCCTGATGGGAAATTCCAGTGCCAGGATGCTAAACCCTGATTTCCTCACAATGGCCTGCCAGTGATGGCTTGCACCCGGTGGGCCATGACAGGGTATTTTCTCTCCTGGTGAGCTGAAATGAAGCGGAAGTTGTCCAAACACCGAGCGTAAGACAATCCATTCCTCTCTCTTCATGACCCCCTCCCCCTGTAGCCTGTGCCTTGTAAAGTACTTGAGGACTCCAGCCCTGGGGTACCTACAGCAGCCCCGATGGCCAGGGATGCACTGGGGGGACAGCGCTGTCTCAGCATAGGCAGGTTTGGTGCCTGCAGGCAGCCCAGAGCCATAGTGTTTTCTGCGGCTCTGCCCAGAAACCTGCAAAATCTTTGTTTGGAAATAGGAATGGCACCTCTTTTTTTTTTTTTTTTTTTAAAAACTGGAAATGTGGTTTACTTCTCTGGGCAGCCCATAACAGATGGGCTGTTGTATAGTCTGGGATACAGCAAAGCAAACTAATCAACACAAAAGAGTGAGATAGATGTAGCACAAAGAAAAAAAAATCCTTTAAAATACTCTGTGAGTGGTACTTGGGAAAGCTACATAGAGGTATTTCCTGAAAATCTCTAAAAAAAAATCTTAAGAACTAGCTTTGTGCATTGATAATGTTGAACCAATTAACAGCATGAAAATTGCAGAAAATATTTTAGAAGAAAATATGATTTCCAGATTATGCCTGTTTTTAGGGGATGAATCCCCAGCGGCAGCAAGCTGGGTGCCTGTCTGCCCAGGTAGATTTGGGTTGCCCTCTGACATCCCAGTACTGTAACATGTATGTTTCAGGTTTCTGAGTCCCACGGCTTGATTAGGCTTTCTCTGGAGTGCCTGTGGAAATCCAGGACTGTGAATATGGGAAGTATAAGGGCTGGTGCAGCCAAAGTGGTCTGTAAGAAAAGCTGAGGTCAAGGCTGCTCTGAGCAGCGTGGGTCTTGGGTACCTGCCTCCACATGTGGTTCCCATCCCTGTATCTTCTCTGGGAGCTGGATCCCTTCCAAAGGGATGCAGGAAGCTCTGGGTGGTGCTCAGAGGAAGTTTTACTCAACCAGATACATTTCCAGACAGACCTCTCCAACATATGCCCTGAGGAAGATAGTCAGTTGTTGGCATTGGCTTTGTATCTTACCTTACACTCTGCAGCATGCCAGGGAGCCCCATGACAGACACTGGTGCCATTGATCCCAGTGTGTGTCCAGCGTCTGTGTGTGGCTGAGCTACTCATGGACATGTTTGACTGGCGTCCAGCCCCATGAGAGCTGGGGGAGTGAACTGCAATAGTTGTGGGGGCCTGTTCTGTGTGAATTGTCTCAGAGTTCTCATTTTGGAGTAACAAATCTGTGCAGTGATGATAACGGGATTTTGTGTGTTTGTCATAGTGGTCTTCAGAATAGGGGTCAATACTTGGGGTTTTTTTACTTTGTAGTAATGGAAAATATGTATTTACTGTGTATTAATGTAAAATCATAATGTTCCTGTCAGAAATAAATTTTTTCACTCCACCTAATCTGCAAAGTAAGAAAGAAACTGCATCATCCAGCTTTGCCTTGCATGTAGGCTGCTTTCTGTTGATGCAGTTTTCTTGAGAGTCAAGAAATCATCAGGAATACTTTGGCAGAAATGACGTATTTTCTCTTGTTGAGTCATGCTGGGACAACTATTCTAGACAAATGAAACTTTCCATATTATTAGAATAAGCTTTGATGTCTTAACCTGCAAACTTCCCTGCTAGCTGCACTTTGGTTAAGGCAGAAAATCAGTGTCATGTTTTTCTGGCTGGATATGATAAAAAGGATATGATAAAAATAAATCAACAACTGTTTCCTTGGCAGAGGCAGTCCTGTAGGTTGGCTGTTGAATGACTAACCAGTTACACAGAATTATCTTGCTCTGCTACAACTGCATTGCCTAGAAGAAAGGATTGCCCAGAAGAAAAACAAATGAAATCAGCTCCTTTGAATTTAAACTTTCAGTCTGAAGATATAACCAGGAGACTGAGCAGCTGGCAGGGTAGGCCTGATATGGAATATGACAAAGCTAAAATAGTTTATTTTTCATTATCATGTTCCTTTTTATTTTAGTTTGAAAAGGAATACCCGAAGCCCTGTAAGTCATATTAAAGCACAGGCACCACCAGTGCATGTCAAGGCTCTGCTTCCAGGACTGTGAAAGGACGCCAAGCCATTCTGCTTTCAATTACATGGATATTATACCTCCTGCTCCAAAGACTGGAGTCACAGTTTTGACTTTTGGCTTTTCCTTGGCATCCATTTCTGGTGAGGATTAGGGTAAAAGAACCCCAGGTTCAGTCTGCCTGGCACTGCTGCAGCCAAGCTGACACGCTGACACATCCTGGTTACAAGGGGTAAGTATCAGGAATCAGTTTTGTGCTGCTCACAAAGATCTGGAATGCACCTCTGCTCATATCACAGACTGGTCAATGGATTAGTGCACTGCTTCCCTTTTCTACTGCTTCTGCTTTCTCTTTGAGGTGGGGTGTTGCCTGAGTTGGGGCCCTTCTGCACTGCTCACTTGTTCTTCCTCAGCAGAAAAGCAACAAGCAGCTCTGAGTGTGGATACTGGCACTGAGGAGGAAATAGAGGAAGAGAAAGGACAGGCTGCAGGATCCTCTCATGTGAGACTGGGGAGGTGATTCTTAAAGGGTACAAGATGCCCACGTACTGCAGAAGATGGAGCAGTCTGTACCTCTAGCTGGCAGAGGGGAGAGGGCTGCAGAAATCTAGCAGCTGGAGTCCCGTCGTAAAGTCATGCTTCCTGAGTAAAAAAACATATGCATAAAGAGGAGGCAGTGGGGATATAACAGTGAAATAATCCTTCTAACTCTGATGGTAGACTGACTGAGGACTAGTGTTGCCACTTGGTTTGTGGTTTTTGATCAACAAGTCCATCCCTATGTGGTTTGGTCCCATATATACACACACACAGACAAATATATATATATTTGTTTCTATATTTATTTTGGTCAACACTCATTTAATATAGCCCTTCCTCACTGGTTGCTGCCCTCTCTCACAGCAGCAGTTTACTAGTGGAAAAGGGTTGTGGCAAAGCAGCAGTTTGCTGATGGAGAAGGGTTGTGACAAGAGCCTGTCCCTCTGCCAGCAGAGCCAACGCAGGGACCTGTCACTGAGCAGTGGGAAGCAGGGATGCTGAACAGTTTGTAGCTGGGGATGAGGGAAGAGCTGGCTGAGAGAAACATCTGCTGCTTTTTCTGCTGTTGGATAAATAGAAACATTTAGAGAAAGATTCAAAAATGACGACCACATCTCTATCTTAGCCCTATCTACCTGATGGCAAAGGCTTGTGTGGTGTCTCTGCTTGGAAAACGTGCAGTTACAAAAGCTCAGGCTTGTTGCAGATCTGTGCACTTCTGTTGGGAAAAAGTAATGTAGGCATTAAGTAAAAGGCATGTGATTTTTTTTTTAAAACACTAAAAGAGGAAGGTTAATCATAGCTTAAACTTGGTGGAGGAGAGAAAGCACCCACAAGGTACAACTTTGTTCAATGCTGAACATGCAGTTATTCTGGAGAAAAAGCAGATGAAGGGTATTCTTACCTTAAAAGACAACAGCTTTCTCTTACTTCGGACTCTTTGATTTCAAAAGAAGTTTTTTTGAGTCATGCTGCAGTTCAATGTGGAAACTGATGTTCTGGGAGGCAGGTGATTTGTACCTTGCCTCTTTGTGGGGGGCAGCTTTGTGGAGGGCATTTCTGGCCACCTTGAGCATCCTCGGACCCTCCTGACTATGAATAACATGATAAATCCTGATAAATTGACCTGGAATGAGAGAGAGAGAGAGAGAGAGAGAGACAGAGACAGAAGTTGTGCTGCTTTTAGACTTTTTTTCCTACTAAGGGAAACAAGCAGAAGGCCCACGCAAATTTCTTGGCTTTTTAAGCAGCTTCATGAAATTAACTGCTTGGTTTGTGAGTTGTGACATGGTCACATCCATCTTCTCTTTCTGAGAGAAACCTAGCCTAGGGTACAGCCATGATGAGAGCTGGCTAAGCCTGGATGTTAGGAGAAAGTTGTTACTTCTGAAAAAACAGGCAGTTACCTCAAGTCTCCCCGAATGTGTGATGACGAAGCTGTAACAAATAGAAGAGAGTGCCCATTTCACATTCAGTGATGTACATGGCCTCATTGATGGTCTCCTTCTCCAAAGCTCTTCACAAATTGAACTAAAATTATTTAACTTTATTAAGGAGTTGCAATTTTGATGACAAAAATATATAGTCTAATTGAACCCTGAATTAACACGGTGAAAACTGAAAGTCTTCCCTGTTGAAGAACAAGAACCATTTCAGCTGAGAGGTGCTAGAGGGAAGAGGTGGCTTTGGGGAAGTTGATGACATCCCTTTACGTAACGACCATTTCCCTTCTTGGCTGTGCCTCATAGCTGCTTTGCCTCTGTTTTACAATGTTGTTATGCTTATCAGCTATCCTCTTTTTTTTTTGAAAAGCAACGAGTTCATAACCTAATGTGCAATGCTTATGTCAGTGCAGGACTGAAGGTTGCTAGGCACACTTGGGCTCTCCATGGGCTGTTGAGCACAGAGGTGCTGCTGTGGGCCCTCTGACATATGGCAGGAATCAGTCTGTCTGTCTGTCTGCTCTCAGGCAGGTACTTCTTGGTGCAAGAGGGCAGCAGACTGTGACAATTTCTGACACAGGAAACAAAGTGGAAACGGCAGTAGGAATGTTTGGTGTTTGAATTTAATTGATTTCCCTTTCAGAGCTGGTAGGAAGAATCCCTCCCCCTTTATGTAAACAGCATGCTTGGCTATTTTACCAATTCAATGTTTCTGTTCAAACCTCCTCTCTCAAAATTGCTTTTAATGTTTGCAGAGGGATGCTTTCTTCAAATTGTATCTTGTGTTTCAGACAGAATATCATTCCCATTCTTACACATTTTCTATTTGTTGACAACATATGACTGCAGTGTCTTAGGAAATTAAATATGCTCAGTGTTTCTCTAGTACTCTCCCTGGCTAAACATTTTGACTCCAACACTTATAGCACTATAATATATGTGTCACTCTATATATTGATAATATTTTACAGAACTTACACAATAATAACTTTGTTATGCTGAGATGTTCTGTTGCCCAGCACAGTAAGCAACGTCCCAGTGCCTACCAAACAACAAGTATTGAAACTAGAGATATGGAGAGTATGCAGTTCTGCCTAGGAACTATTTCTGCCCTTAGTACTGGAGGAAGTGATTATGAAAGAATGACTTGTGCAAAATGATTGAATCAGCCTTTCCAGCAATAGGAGTTGACTGACAAAAGGAGAGAGACTGACACTGAATTTCAGCTTGCAAAGCTGAATTTCATCTTGCGAAGAAGAGAAAGCAACCACAGCCTGTGCTCATTTTTGTGTCCCCAGTCAGCCGCAGCAATAGAATTGGTTGAAATGGGAGTTTGAAGGGCACACCTTCAAGGGCATGCCAGGCAATCCTGAACTCTTCAGAAGCCCTGATTTCCTTAGAGGAGCCTCCTCTAAAGAGAAGCCGTGCAAACTGGTATGCTTCACTGACTGAATAGTTAAAGGACGCTGGGAAACTGTGAACATAAAGTTTTGTTTGAGAACAGGCTGAAATATTTTGTCGCTTCAGGACTGTTGCCTCATCTGACCTGCCGAA
The DNA here is from genome assembly GCF_001715985.3 of Manacus vitellinus. NCBI lineage: Eukaryota > Metazoa > Chordata > Aves > Passeriformes > Pipridae > Manacus > Manacus vitellinus. The sequence goes on along the minus strand of NW_021938789.1, from coordinate 38,284,846 downwards.
CATTTCCACCTTTGCGTTTACAGGGATGAGGTGACCATTCAGATGCCAGAGTGCATGATCAGCATATGAGGAGAATAAAGTACAGCACACGGTACACAAGGTAAGTACTTAACCTCTGCTTATTCAGGGCTTCTGGATAGTGTTGGTCTGTAGTCCTGGAGCTGTTTACAGTTAAAATTTGTGAGCGTCACAATGGTGACCTGTTCTTTGGTCCCTTTGGCATGAAACACAGCCTTTCTTTACTTTAAAATCAGTCTTTTTCTAATTACATCCAGTGTTTATAGGGTGACGGTGACATCCAATTCCCATCCATTAATGGTGTTGTTTTACAGAAAAGAGTGATAGACTTGTTTCATTCCATATCAGCTTGTTCTGCCTTTCCAGCAAAGAATGTAAATTGCTTGCACAGTGTACAAAAGGGTGTGGCAGTAGTCTATGCAGCTCTGCTTTTAGAAGCACTGAGGCTGGTGAGACTCTGTGCCGGGAACACCCAGATCCCTTCCAGGAAACTTTGTGGTGTTGGAAGCCATAGCCCAGTCAAAGGGCTGGAAAGGGGAACATGCTGTCTTCAGGCTTCTGCCTGCCAGGTAGCCATTCAAAATGGGCAGGTTGACGCTGTAAAGACTGTGAGCATTTGGAACCATAGAATCACAGAATCACTTTGATTTAAAAAGACCCTTAAGATCATTGAGTCCAACCATTAAGCAAACACTGCCAAGTCCACCAGTAAACCATGTTTGTAAACACCACGTCTACATGTCTTTAAAATACCTCTGGGACGATGACTCCACCACTTCCCTGTGCCAGTGCTCCACACTTTCTGTGAAGAAATATTTTCTAATATCCAATTAGATTATCCAATTGTCACTTCCCCTGGTGCAACTTGAGGTCATTTCCTCTTGTCCTGTGACTTATTACCTGGAAGAAGAGAGAGACCCCCCACCTGACTACTGCCTCCTTTCAGGTAGTTGCAGAGAGTAATAAGGTCCCCTCTGAGCCTCCTGTTCTCCAGGCTAAACAGCCCCAGTTCCCTCAGCTGGTCCTCAAAAAACTTACTTTTAGCAGCCTCATTGCCCTTCTCTGGAAATGCTCCAGTACCTCAATGTCTTTCTTGAAGTGAGGGGCTTAACAGGATTCAAGATGCAGCTTCACCGGTGCTGAGTATAGGGGAACAATCATTGCCTTGGTCCTGCTGGCCACACTATTTCTGATACAGGCCAGGATGCCATTTGCCTTCTTGTTCACCTGGGCACACTGCTGGCTCATGTTCAGATGGCTGTCAACCAGCATCTCTGGATCCTTTTCTGTTGGACAGCTTTCCAGCCACTCTTAATTGATCTGAGGTTACTAATAAAGTTGCACAGGATTTCAATAGTTTTCTGTTACTGTTCAACACTAAAATTTGACATTACTTTCTCTCCTTTCTGTTTCCTACAGCAAAATGTCCAAACAAAAAAAAAACAAATCAGGAACTACACACAGCTGGCAAGTGTGGGCCATCTACATGCTCTTAGCTGCAAACCTCTCTGAACAGCAAGCGCTGAAGCAGGCTTGTCCTTCATGCAGTGATGCTCAGCTTTGCAACTGCTCTTCCATGGGCTTGGACTTCATTCCCCCAGGGCTCACCGCCAAAATCACAATGTTAAACCTGGCCCACAACAGGATAAAGCACATCCGATCCCAGGACCTGCAGCAGGCTGTGAACCTGAGAGCCCTGCTGCTGCAAGCCAACAAAATCAGCTCCATAGATGAAGACTCGTTTCAGTCCCTGGCAAAACTGGAGCTCTTGGACTTATCAAATAACAGCTTGGCTCACTTGTCCCCTGTGTGGTTTGGGCACCTTTTCTCACTCCAGCACCTCCACCTTCAAGGCAATTTCTACAGAGACCTGGGAGAAAGCTCTCCCTTTTCTGGTCTGAGGAACCTGAGCTCTCTCCGCCTGGGCAACCCACGGTTCTCTGTGATAAGGCAAGGGAACTTTGAGGGCATTGAGCTTCTCAACAAGTTGTGGATTGATGGTGGTAATCTCAGTCAGTATGAGCAGGGAAGTTTGAAATTGATTAAGAAGATAAATCACATGGTCATAAACCTAAGAAATAGTGATGTATTCTCAGAAATTGTTAGGGACCTTCTGCACTCTGTGACTTGGCTAGAAGTGAGAGAAATCAAATTAGCAGTTGAAATAAAAAGCTTGGTGCAGAACTCTACACGTCCTTTTAGGATGCAAAAACTTACGTGTAAAGATGCTTTCTTCACAGACCAGTCTATTAGCCGATTATTGGTATTATTGAAGGAAATCACCTCTTTACGAGAGTTAGAGGCAATAGATTGTGCGCTTGATGGGAGGGGTGTATGGAACACTAAAGAAATTGCAAGCAGTGGGCAAAGTTTTGTTGAAACAATATCAATAATAAATATAATGATTCAGAGTTTTCATCTGTTTGTTGACCTAGAAGGTATGGAGTCACAAGTAAACAAACTGAAAAGACTCACTGTTGCAAGCTCTAAAGTTTTCATGGTACCATGCAAGCTTGCAAGACATTTTTCATCACTTACGTATCTAGACTTTAATGATAATTTGCTTGTAAATAATCGTTTAGATGAGACAATCTGTAAAGATGCCTGGCCTTCACTGCAAACTCTAAATCTAAGTCAAAACTCTCTAAAATCTCTGAAATGGACTGCAAAATATGTATCTCGTCTACCCAAACTGAATAATCTTGACATTAGCCAAAATAATTTTGGTGAGATTCCAGATGCATGCGAATGGCCAAAAACCCTGAAATATTTAAACCTCTCCAGCACTCAAATTCCTGAAGTAACGACCTGCATTCCCCCAACGCTGGAGGTTTTGGATGTTAGTGCTAACAATCTGAAGGAGTTTGGACTGCAGCTCCCATTTCTGAAAGAGCTGTACCTCACAAAAAACCAGCTGAAGACCCTGCCTGGTGCTGCACCCATTCCAAACTTAGTGGTCATGTCAGTCAGGAGAAACAAGCTCAACAGTTTCTCCAAGGAAGAGTTTGAGTCCTTCAAGAGAATGGAGCTGCTGGATGCCAGTGACAACAACTTCATCTGCTCCTGTGAATTCCTCTCCTTCATCCACCACCAGGCTGGGATATCCCAAGTGCTGGTGGGGTGGCCAGACAAGTACGTCTGCGACTCTCCGCTGGCGGTGAGAGGGGCCCAGGTTGGAGCTGTACACCTGTCCCTGATGGAGTGCCACAGGTCCCTCATGGTGTCATCGATCTGCATCCTGGTGTTCCTGGTCATCCTCATCCTTGTAGCTGTTGGCTACAAGTACCACGCGGTCTGGTACCTGAGGATGACCTGGGCGTGGCTCCAAGCCAAGCGGAAGCCCAAGCGAGCCCCGCCAAAGGACATCTGCTATGACGCTTTTGTCTCCTACAGTGAGAACGACTCCGACTGGGTGGAAAACATAATGGTGCGGGAGCTGGAGCAGGCCTGCCCTCCCTTTCGCCTCTGCCTCCATAAGCGGGACTTTGTGCCTGGGAAGTGGATAGTGGACAACATCATTGACTCCATTGAGAAGAGCCACAAAACGCTCTTTGTGCTGTCCGAGCACTTTGTGCAGAGCGAGTGGTGCAAATACGAGCTGGACTTCTCACATTTCCGCCTCTTTGATGAGAACAACGATGCGGTGATTCTTGTCCTCCTGGAGCCCATCCAGAGCAAAACCATTCCCAAGAGGTTCTGCAAGCTGCGGAAGATCATGAACACAAAAACCTACCTGGAGTGGCCTCTTGAAGAAGAGCAGCAGCAGATGTTTTGGGCAAACCTGAAAAGAGCCTTGAAGTCGTAGAAGAACTCAGCAGCTCCCATTTCAACGTATGTCTGCAAAAGGCTCTATGTCAGTGTTTCTTCTTGCTAAGAATTTTTTTTTCTTATTTTTCTCTCAAAATACAGCTGGCTTTGTTGTGTGCAGAAATAATTGTCATGTTACTCACTGAAAAAGGACCACTTTTTGCTTTCCAGTAATCTGATTCTCTGGTCTTTCAAAATCTCTGCCAATAACTATAACATTTGGAAGCTATATTGGACTATATATACTTTTCTGAATACATTTAGCGGAGTGTAGGATATTTCTGTACTTTTTTCTGCTCTTACCACTATTCCCAACTCGTCTCTAACAATGCCACTGCAATTTACAATTTAAATTAAACGCCAAGGACTTCAATCAATACTCTCCTGTGTCCATCCCTTCCTGTGAATGCTTGTTTGTCCCTTTGCAGTCACCACCATTTTCCCTTCTACCTACCCCCAGAGATAGCTGAAGCCTTCTATTTGTGGAATATGAGCCTGTGTTTCTAATGTGTGGGCTAGATGGTGTTGCAGACTGTCTCGTTTCTTGGTTTTGCTCTTCTACTTCGCAGAGCACATTTATGTAATCACTAGGCCATGAACCCCTTACTGCTCTACTTAACTTCCTTTCTAGAGGTTGAAGAAAATCACACTGACAAGAGGTAGTTCCTCTCTCTACTTCAGTATGAGACATCTCCTAGATCTACTGTATTGCTCTTCACCAATTACAGAGGGAGTCCAGACAAGCAGGTAGATACAAATGTTTATATTAAGATAGCTGGTCACACTCTGAGTGCCTGGATTTCTTGTGTTTTAGACGTTCTTATGGGAACCTGAAATTGTCTCTGAGGGGATTAAGTTAGGTGTGGTTTCTCTACCTTGGCACTTCCATGTTCCCCTTTGCTTGTATTGCTGTAGTTTAAGTACAGGAGAGTCTAGATGAATTTTGGTTAAACTTTGGATATGCAATTATTTTGTGGTGATAAACCAAAGCATTGGCAGACGGGCTGAGCGAGTATTTGAAAAATAGCAAAATTTGCTTATACAGACATGTCTGTTAGTATACTTGTTCATATGCATGTATATGTGTATGTGCTTATACATGTGTATATATTCACACTCCTGTGTGTATCTGTACATATATCTACACATGAGGTGGTAGTTTCTGTGGGTGTAGCCTGCAAGCACCACTTTCAGTTCTACTTTCCTGTTATAATATTGTCTCTAGGGGCAGCTTAAAATCTGCTACAAAGGGGTTTTTTGCTCACTGTCTTGAAGAAAAATAGCTCAGTAGCTAATCAAGGCTGAACTCCAGGTAGGTGGTGAGTGAATCATCTGAGAGCAAACAATGAGTATTGATTAAACATATTAGGATACTGTGTACGTAGAGGTAAGAAGGGAAATAAGTCTTACCGGTCATTACAAAGAGAGAGTCAGAGAGATGTAGGAGAAGCCTTAGTTTTCATATGGTACACTCGTACTATAGACCCAGGCTTTTTTGGGTTGGCACATTTTAAAAGGAGTGATAGTGTTCCTGCTTTTATGCCAATCAGATCACCTAGGTGGGAATTCCCCTGCTCACATTATCAAGGTTTAAAGGTGAAGTGGAAATGAAACAGCAGCATAAGAGGAAGCTGGGTAAAGAATGATCAACAAGAGAGAGATGAAACACAACATGGGTTAACTGGCATGCAGGCACCAGAGCTGGAGCTGGCATCTCTGGGGATCTTTTCAGCAGAGAGGTGAATTTTCAGGTAGGTGAAAGCTGGAGATGCAGGGAAAGACAGTGGAGCTGCAATGCCAGAGCAAGAAGCAAGGAGAGAGCACTGGGAAGAGGCTATCTCTGCATGGGGGTTTGACGGTGCTCAGAGCTGCTGAGAACGAGTGTGGGGTCGGGAGGGATTTCTGTCGCCAGCAGAAGTGGAGCAGGGAGGTGCAGTCACAGGCAGCTGGCAGCTATGCATGGCAGGCAGGCAACAAAGACGACTTGCCAGGAGAGCTGGGACATGCTGATGGGAGCAGTGTCCTTTGGGAAAGGGGAGAGAGGAGAGTAGCAAATGAAAAAGACAAATTGGGTCAGACTGTGTCATTTCTGCTCAATTTCCTTGTGGGAGGGTGCCTTGTTTGTACTTTGTCCTGTTTGTATGTTGTCCCACTTGTGTATTGATACCAGCTGCCCAAGGAAAGCTGGGTGCGAAGATGGGCTGCCTTGGTTTCAGGAATTCAACCAGGAAAGAGCTCATTGAACAATGGCCTCAGGACTTCAGCTACCTCCTCACCTAACTCGGACCTGTTGCACATTCTCTGTGTAGGAAACAAGAAGAGGCATTTCCGTGGATGTGTGTGGATGTGTGTATGCACACATGTAACCCACACACAACCACGTGGAGAGCAGCAACTTTCCCCAGTCTGCTTGTAGTTTGACTCCTTCACCAACTGGTGACTATCCCACTGCAGAGTCCATAGCACTGCTCAAATTTACCACATTTACCTGGATAGTGCTCCCCAAGCTAGAATCAATTTGTGCATTATTTGCACTTACATTAACCTTTTGCATTTGATAGCATTTATAGAACCTCATTCTGTTGTCAGTCATGGTTTTGTTTAAGAATATGCACGTATTTCCTCAAATATGTCTACTGACATGGCCCAGCAAAGACAGTCCTGAGCATGTCTAATGGCTTGGACCCTTTCTCCATAACCCAGAAATGTTTTGAATGTCTGGTTCATCACAGCATCTTATGGTATAATGGCATCTGTGCAAGTTTCTGTATTTTTAGTTGCATTTTAATTTCTCTGTGGCTTTTTAGTTACCAGCACAAGGGGAAAAAGTGATTCCTTGTTAGGGCAATGATATAGAACTGTATGTCTGAGTGGGTGTGGAAATGCCTGAATTGATCCTGTAAGTCAGGGTCTTAAGCAGAATCATTAGAGATGAATGGGAAGGGAAAGAGACTGGCTGAAAACTGAATGAGGGTGGGAATGGGATTTTTCTGAGTGTCTGCTCAGATAACAGATGAGCAAAAAACTGGAAAAGAAGCTCACAGAAGTGACAATAAGGAAAAGCATCCTGAACTTTCAGGCTGGTGAGGTGAAGAGCCATTAGGCTCAGCTGGTATTTCCTGTGCAGTACCTTCCCAGTTTCCTTCTGTGCTGCAATTTACCACCTATAAATAACCTATTTATAGATAGCTTTTGATTGATCAGGTCAGCTGTTTGTTTCTTTTTCTAACAGTAAGCATTTTGATGGCAACAATAAATATACCACTTGAATTTGTTACTGATGAAACTCATGTTACCTGTAGCTTTGCTCCTGTAGCCTACAGCACTGTGTTATCCAGTTAGACTTGTGAGACCGATAAAAGCCCTCTAAAAGAGCCTCAGATGGACAGCAGATGAGTAACTACAGATTACAATTCTCTATGTGGGATTCACAAGGAAAATTATCTAGGTATCTAAACTATGGTACTCCATTTTAAGTCAATGGGGCCAATTCTCTTAGACTCATCACATTTTAATCTGGGTGTCTAAGACGTGATAAGAATTGCCCCTAAAAGACGTTATTTCTCTCCGTTGACTTTGGATGACATGGTGGATGACTAGCTCAGCTGTGGGCATCTAAAGATGGAAGACAACTGTGTCCTTCAAGATTCAAAGCTCTATATCAGAGAGAGACAGAGATAAAAGGCAAATAACAGAAGAGCTCAAAATATTTATAGTCCTCCAGGTGAGAAGAGATGGAATGATTGAAAAAATTATCCACAACTTTTCCTCCCCTCCCCATATGCTCAAACCATCTCAGTCAACTCTGCTACTTTTGAATAGTCTTAAGCAACTATGGCTAAAAATAATGCAACTGGAAGGGCAGGACTTATCTGTATGAACTTGTATGTGTGGGTCAGCTACTGTAAAACAAATCAGAATATTAAATCAAAGTACAGGAGATCTTCTGCACAGTCTCAGTGGGATGACAAATGGAGAAAGTAGTTCTCAGTGAGCCAGTCTAACCTGATTAACCCAATACGTAGCTCATGATTTTGTGAACCTGTTCATTGGCCTCTTTGGGGTTGGTTCATTCTTTTCAACTTTGGTAAGATACCTACTGAGGTAGGGGGGGTTGTGACACACAGGGGAAAGTTATATTTTAAAAATGTTCTTTGATCCTTGTCAAAAAAGGTTATAATTCAATATGTAATAAGGGTTTTAAAGGGAAAAGAGCTCTCTCAGGCTTCAAAAATTGTTTTTCCAACTCCTCAGAAGGATAGAAGAGCTAAAGTCACCTTGTTGGGAGTAAGGACAGGGTGGATATTGCAGCAAGTTCTGTAACAAAAAAAAGCCATGCCAAATCAGTACTATAAAAGGCACAACTGTGAGAGGAAAGTGAAGTGACACAGGATCCACATCTGTGTACCTTTTCTTGAATCATTTCAGTCCAGAAGATCAGGAATAGTCTGTGGGGCTGGAAAAAGCTATCTAGTTCAGACAGCTGATCTGATCTGAAGGAGGCTCCAAAGGCCCCAGCTCTTCCTTGTGGCTTGGCCTGATCTTCTCTCTGCCACAGATGTCCAAAAGAGGAAAAGGCATTGGCAGAGAAGAAGGATGTGGCAGTAAAAGGAAGAGCTAAGAGTCAGTAGGCAACAATGGTCAGTTTTACAAGCTCAGGTTTTATTAGCAAGTACTGGACTGATGGCAACATGATAAAGATGGCCTATGCAGTTATCCAGGCGAGTATTTTTTTCCCTGCTCCTAGCACATCCGCAGGTAGAGAAAGGCAGATAAAATGAGGAATGGACTGAAACAAAGGCATTCCTCTTCTCCTCGTTGTCAGAATTGACATTAGACATGATATCAAATGTGAATGATGCTATGTACTGTAAGATGCTGACTCTTCTTGATGTAACCAGGATTTGAAAAACACACAGGAGACTCCCTGTAGTAAAAATGAATACACAAAATAATATTCACAGACTCAGAAAAAACAGACCTGAGGTGGGACAGAGCAGAGAGGTATGAAGACTCTGTACTAAAGAGGAAGAGGATGAGAGTAGTTGTGCTGATACAGATGTTTAGCTGAATCTGCAAAAAATTCGTGGAGCTGTTAATTGACTTGATAGTCTTCATGCCAAATTTAGAAATCACAGGGGGAAATCAAAGGACAAAATCAATATACATAGCTTTTAACTAATAATTTTGAAATATTTGTGAATAGTATGTCTTTTTTAATGGATCCATTTCATCTCTGAATTGTGTTAAAAACAAATATATTTACAGTGTTTTGACAGAACAGTGAAAGTTATATTTTTAGATATAACCAAAATGTACCTTGTTCAAATCCATCTTATATTTGCTCTGACTATATTTTTTATTTTAGGTGAAATAATGACTAAACACAGCTGGCAAGTGTGGGCCATCTACATGCTCTTAGCTGCAAACCTCTCTGAACAGCAAGCGCTGAAGCAGGCTTGTCCTTCATGCAGTGATGCTCAGCTTTGCAACTGCTCTTCCGTGGGCTTGGACTTCATTCCCCCAGGGCTCACTGCCAAAATCACAATGTTAAACCTGGCCCACAACAGGATAAAGGACATCCGATCCCAGGACCTGCAGCAGGCTGTGAACCTGAGAGCCCTGCTGCTGCAAGCCAACAAAATCAGCTCCATAGATGAAGACTCGTTTCAGTCCCTGGCAAAACTGGAGCTCTTGGACTTATCAAATAACAGCTTGGCTCACTTGTCCCCTGTGTGGTTTGGGCACCTTTTCTCACTCCAGCACCTCCACCTTCAAGGCAATTTCTACAGAGACCTGGGAGAAAGCTCTCCCTTTTCTGGTCTGAGGAACCTGAGCTCTCTCCGCCTGGGCAACCCACGGTTCTCTGTGATAAGGCAAGGGAACTTTGAGGGCATTGAGCTTCTCAACAAGTTGTGGATTGATGGTGGTAATCTCAGTCAGTATGAGCAGGGAAGTTTGAAATTGATTAAGAAGATAAATCACATGGTTGTAAACCTAAGAAATATTAATATATTCTCAGAAATTGTTAGGGACCTTCTGCATTCTGTGACTTGGCTAGAAGTGAGAAGAATAGCATTCAGTACCTCTGCTGAAATGCAACTATTGAGAGTCATGACTTCTTCTTTTGCAAAGAAAATTTCTTTTAAACAGACCTTATTAACAGATGCTACTGTGCCTGAGATAGTCAGCATTTTAGAAGACATGCCTAAATTAGTGGAGGTGGAGCTAATAGACTGCAGACTCTTGGGAACTGGACAATGGGAAATGCAGATTCAAGCAAACCAATCACAGACCATTAGAGTTCTCACAATACAGAAATTATCTATAGAAGAATTTTACTTGTTTACAGATCTTCGGACTGTGCAAGATCTACTGTTTCTTTTTACCAGAGTCACAGTTCGAAACACCAAAGTATTTTTGGTCCCATGCAGAATTTCCCAACATCTTCGGTCATTAGAGTACCTTGACCTTAGTGCTAATTTGCTTGGAGACCAGAGTTTAGAGCATTCAGCCTGTCAGGGTGGTTGGCCATTACTACAAACTCTAAATTTAAGTCAGAATTCACTGGGTGACTTAGAAATGACAGGTAGAAGTTTGTCTCATCTAAGAAACCTAATTGTTTTAGACATTAGCCAAAATAATTTTGGTGAGATTCCAGATGCATGCGAATGGCCAAAAACCCTGAAATATTTAAACCTCTCCAGCACACAAATTCCTGAAGTAACGGCCTGCATTCCCCCAACGCTGGAAGTTTTGGATGTTAGTGCTAACAACCTGAAGGAGTTTGGACTGCAGCTCCCATTTCTGAAAGAGCTGTACCTCACAAAAAACCAGCTGAAGACCCTGCCTGGTGCTGCACCCATTCCAAACTTAGTGGTCATGTCAGTCAGGAGAAACAAGCTCAACAGTTTCTCCAAGGAAGAGTTTGAGTCCTTCAAGAGAATGGAGCTGCTGGATGCCAGCGACAACAACTTCATCTGCTCCTGTGAATTCCTCTCCTTCATCCACCACCAGGCTGGGATATCCCAGGTGCTGGTGGGGTGGCCAGACAAGTACGTCTGCGACTCTCCGCTGGCGGTGAGAGGGGCCCAGGTTGGAGCTGTACACCTGTCCCTGATGGAGTGCCACAGGTCCCTCGTGGTGTCATCGATCTGCATCCTGGTGTTCCTGGTCATCCTCATCCTTGTAGCTGTTGGCTACAAGTACCACGCGGTCTGGTACCTGAGGATGACCTGGGCGTGGCTCCAAGCCAAGCGGAAGCCCAAGCAAGCCCCGCCAAAGGACATCTGCTATGACGCTTTTGTCTCCTACAGTGAGAACGACTCCGACTGGGTGGAAAACATAATGGTGCGGGAGCTGGAGCAGGCCTGCCCTCCCTTTCGCCTCTGCCTCCATAAGCGGGACTTTGTGCCTGGGAAGTGGATAGTGGACAACATCATTGACTCCATTGAGAAGAGCCACAAAACGCTCTTTGTGCTGTCTGAGCACTTTGTGCAGAGCGAGTGGTGCAAATACGAGCTGGACTTCTCACATTTCCGCCTCTTTGATGAGAACAACGATGCGGTGATTCTTGTCCTCCTGGAGCCCATCCAGAGCAAAACCATTCCCAAGAGGTTCTGCAAGCTGCGGAAGATCATGAACACAAAGACCTACCTGGAGTGGCCTCTTGAAGAAGAGCAGCAGCAGATGTTTTGGTTTAATTTGAAAATAGCTCTAAAATCCTAGACAGATTGAATATATTGTAAATATACTCCGGAATTTCTTCCCTTGCCCTTTTGTCCCGTCAATTATCTGCATCTCAAGAACAGAGAGCTGAGCTACTGCAAATTCTAACACTTGCTGTGAGATTATTTTGTTTTTGTAGCCATGGTTCTGAATTGTTTTACTGGTTTGGGCTGGAATAGAGTTAATTTTCTTCATAGTTCCTTCTTTGGTGCTGTGGTTTGTATTTGTCACCAAAACAGCCTTCGTAGCACAGGGGCATTTTAGTTATTGCTCAACAGTGCTTGCGCAGAATCAAAGTCTTTTCTGTTTCTCACTCCGTCTTGCCAGCAAGTAGGATGGGGGTGCATCATAATTTGGGAGGGGATGCAGCTGGGACAGCTGATCCCAGGTGACCAAAGGGATGTCCCATACTATAATGTCTTGCCCTGTGACTTCAGGCTCAGCAATAGAAGTTGTGGGAAAGAAAGAGTAAGGGAGGATATGGGGAGTTATTGTGTTTGCCTTCCCAAGTAACTGTTCTGTGGGATGTAGTCCAGCTTTCATGGCAATGGCTAAACGTTTCCCTGCTGATTGGAAGTAGTGAATTAATTCCTTCTTCTGCTTTGCTTGTGAGAACAGCTTTTGCTTTACCTACTGAACTGTGTTCATCTCAATCCATGAGTTTTCTCACTTTCACCCTTCAGAGTTTCTTCCCTGTTCCACTGTGGGGAGAATGAATGAGTTGGCTGTGTGGTGCTGAGCTGCCTTCTGAGGTTAAACCACAATAGTTGTCTACATATGTTAATCAGCAGTATTAGCAAAAGCTGTTTCATTTAAATATTTAGTGATGAATAGTTGTTTAGATATACAGCTATGTAGTTTATATGTCTTTATCTTTGCAAAAGTTTTAGGAGAGAACCTGCCTAGCCAAGGGTTTTTCTGCATTCTGCGTATAAACCACTTCTAATCAAATGGTATAACATTCAGTTTGTGCTTCAAAGATTTTTTTTCTAGCTCTCCTAGTCAGTGGATCTAAGGACTGATTCTCAGTATTTCATAATCACTGTAAGTTAAATGACCAGATCTCCTGAGGATTGTGGCTGCAAGGCTGAATGTTAAAATGCACTTTATCACTGCAGTTCTTGTAGCGTATATGTTCAATGGCAGACAGCTTCCTTGGTGAAAGACATCTATGGAGGATGATTTCTATCTAGTTTCATTGTATCATATGTGACAATAGATGCTTCAGAGTAGGGTTCAAATCCTCTTCTGACTTGCACAAACGGAGTTAAGGCTATTTTCAGCTAGAATGTGGGAAACATTAATATAGATATGAAGTCTTTGAATCCAACACCACATTCCTCTCTTTGTTCAGTAACCTTAACACAGGCAGAAAAAGTGTATTTCCTACCTTTCTGCTCTCTCTGTAAATGTAGTCTGCAAAACTAGAGGCGTAGAGAACATCCCACCCAGGACATTGTGTTTGCTGTCAGCTGGGGCCACATTTTCTTGAGAAGATTACTGGGACAAGGGCCATAATTTCTGAAAAAGCGGAATAAACAGGAGACTGTGGCACCAAACTCAACCTTCAGAGATGATTTAAAAAGAAAGGGGTGTCTTTGGTGATAGTTGCCTTGCAGCCACAGGAAATTTCAGATGAACCCTAATAACTTGAACCTCGCAGGACAGAGGGACAATTACCTTCTATATCAATTCAGGCTTAGTCACAGTGTAGGACATTTCCAGACATGTACAGAAGCAAGTCTTAAAAGTCTTCAAATGGAAACACCTAAAACACTTGGCTGTATCTGTGATGAGATCACATCCAAGTTAGTGTTTTTATTGCTGTGTTTTGATCTTGAGCATCTAATGTGGTACAAAAACTCTGTTCAAACACCTCAATATTTGTAACTGAGTTGGGTGCATTGGAAGTTTCCTCTCACAGGTGGTGAGAGCAATAACACCTGTCGTGTTATTGCTTTTAGACAGTTCTCTGCACAGCCAAAGTGTCAGTGAGAGAAGTACCCCTGTTTTTTGCTAGTGGTTGGGAAGGCTGAGGACACACATGCTTCTACTACACCTGCAGTTAGGCAACTCCAACAGTGAAACAAAAATTAATGGCTTATTTACTTGCATTTTTGCATTTATGAATACAGGCATAACACATAATAAGAATTATTAACTTTGTTATTTCATCTAAGCTAACAAAGCCACCTTCTTTCTATGTACTCAAGATTTGTTCTTTCTTTCATTTACCTTGGGTTTTTTAACTGCATCATTTCCTGCATTTTTTTAGCATCATCTGCAGATGGCTTCACACAATCTCTGCTTTTTTCTCATATGTATGTTAAAGTGTAAGTTAAGCTACTGTGGATCTCTGATTTCTAATAACAATGTAAAGATTCTTAAAATACTGACCATATTTAATTTGAGTTCAAAAGCTACTTCTGCTAGTATCTCATTCATTCTAAGAAATAACTCTATTTTTTTCCTAGCACAAGCTTATATTTAAAAGCATAAACTTCTTTTAATTCTTGCTTTGAGAAAATAAAATATGTTTTCATAGCATGCTGTACAGCCTTACTGTAATGCAAAAAGAGGCACTGTCCTGGAAAAGGGTTTCTAGCACACCAGAGTTCCACTAATTGCTATTTTCTGTAGTCTTTTAAAATTAAGTATAGAATATGCATATTATGGTAGACAGATAAATATCCAACACTTTAAATTCTCACTAATTATCTGAGTCCTATTTTAGAACCAGTGAGTAACTAATGCTTTGGATGATGTCTATAACAGTCAATTGCAAACTACCAAATAGCAGAGCCAGTCCAGAAGTTTTCCACACAATACTTATGTGTTCCCATATAATCTGTCGACAATGAAACTGGAAAGAAAACCCAAAAACAGGTAAATTCTGTTATTTTTCTCAGTCAGAATCAAACAAAAAATATTGGGTTAAATTTTTGAAACATCCTTTTTTTTTTTCCAGCTCTCATATTTTCCTCCCTTTTTTGTAAATGTAAGGTTAAAACTAAATATCCTCCTCACATATGACTAAAATAGGCTCCAAAAAAGTAAGCCAAACTTTGCTTCCACTCAAGCAAGTTTCTACATACACAGCAGCAGATCTTCAACTATTATATTATTTGCTAAAGGAAAAATGCCGCTTACTAACTACAAAGAGGAGGGAAAAAAGCACTGGTTCTGAAAATCGATTATATCAATGTTGTTACTTTGTTAAAGAGAAAAATCCACTGCATGGTCTTCATAAAACTGAAATTTATGTTTTTTAAAGTGTTCCTCTCATTATAAAAATTATTTCTGGATGTCTTAAAATCAAGAAGGAAAATATATATGCACTTTTTTTTCCTAGCTTGCTTTGGGTCCTAGATAAGATAAAGGCAAACAGAGCTTTATATTCCCTAAATATAATTGTTCCTTAACAATAATTGGTTGTCCATTCATTTAATGTGGCCATCTCATCCCTCCACTGCAGATCAAAACAAGAATTACTAAGTAATCAGGCTATGGTTTAGAAAATCCAAATCAAAAGCACACTTGTTACAGAGAGGGTATGGGTTACTTAACATCCTCTTCAAATCAATTTTCTCAGGGTAGCATGGGCAACTTTGGTTCTTGCCAACAATGCACCAACTATGGACGCAGGATTCATGAAACCTGGTATTAGGTGTATTGTTAAGGAATCTTTCAAACACAAAAAAGGCCCAATGCTTACATCTGCAAACCCAGTAAACCATCAACAGACAATTTAATGGCTGACTATAGATACTGCCTTGTTTTATAACCAAGCAGTTTCAAATTTCTTAAAATACTTAGACTATTCGGAATTATTTTAAGGGTGAATCTAATATCCTGATCATCCAGACTGGTCTTCATATTTTCCATCTCGAAAAAGCCAGGATACTTTTATGAACTGCAGAAGTGGGTGATTAGTAACATTGTTCCAGCAGTTATGCGATAGTTTCATTTTAGCTTCTGGAATGCAAAATGCTGAGTTTTTTGTTATCCCTGAGTATGAGTCAGTGGGTTTTCTGTCAGGCTGTAGGGTACATGCCATTGTTTGAGAGGGATTTCACATCTGCCTTAAAACTACCCAGCAAACACAGCCCCAGGCACAGTTGGAGGAAATCCTCTGCACTACGCAGGAGGGGAGCCTGAATCAGCAGACCTGACTGATGGGTCAGCATGCCTGGTCTAACATTCTGACAGGCACACCCACAAAGACTGTGCACCAAGTACCTGAAAGGTGGATTTAGGCCCAAAACTGTAAGATTACAGCCACTCCTGCATCAGCTTGTCTGCCAAAAGTCTGCATGGCGTCAATTTGTGTCACAGAACTGAAAAATAGTTTGTGTTCCTATTTTTACCTTTGTGCTGTGCTGTTTCTGAACATGGTTTTGGTTCCCTTTTTTCTCGGTACTTATCGTCATTATTATTTTTTAATGCAGCATAACAGAGGAGAAAACAACAGTTTTCCAATTATATGGAAAGGATATCCATGATTACAGGACAGCTGTTAGGTATTTTCAGTGATTCCTTCTTTGTTTATATCCACAAAGACTTTTTGCCAACAGACTGCACAGATGTCATTGGGCAAATTTTTGTTGTTATGCCACTGATGTAAAACTGTCAAGATCAAATTTACGGGAAAAAAAAGGAGCCCAAACCCAGCAAAATATTTGCTTAGAGTCAAGGGTGCATAAACACATTTTAACTGCCATCAAAGATAAGGACAGCATGAAAATGGCTACAGCTGTCTTGGTTTACTAATGCCAGAATGCACAGCTACCAAGGAATAATTAGAATCTTATTGCTGATGCAAGAACTTTAGCAATTGTCTGCTTGATATTAAGTAACTAGACATAAGATGATTATGTCAGCATAATTCTCTTATTTGAAAGGGGAACATAGGAGGACACAAAAAGCAACAGACAAGAAGAGTCTTTCAGAGACTTTGGGGAAGGAAGAAACTTGCCTTCTTATGGCAATTAGGAAAATTATGCCATCTCTTGCACATAGGGATCTGCCTGTTGGAAACACCAGATCAGGCCTGGTATATGTCAATAGCTCCTACATTAAGAGTGTTCTCCCAATAATAAGATTGATGAGGGAATTCAATAGTTTGCCTGTGGCACAAGAGTGGTTCTTCTTAAGGAAAAGAAAGGTTTTCTACTGCAAGAGTATCCAGTACTCTTACTCTGGGTTCTCATCAACCCAGGGAAATGAGATTCAGGAGCTCACTTTCAGTCCTTGCAAGTGGTATCTGGGGCAATGTACCCTGGCACTTAGAGCAATGGTGGAAGCCGTGTAGTCAGAATAAATCTCTGCAAAGTCTCTTCCCATCGGTCCCATAGTACAACACATAAAAAAGCAGTGTTGCAGCAAAATCCACAGAGTCATCAGACTCTTTTCTGTCATAAAACCGTAAAAGATTACTTGTGTGAATATGTTCTTCACCAATACTTTTGCCTGGGTAGAATGTGAATTTTCTTTATGTTTGTCCAGGATTTCTGTCTGACTAGCAGCCCACTCAGAGCTACTGTACTGGACTCAGTTTGGTGTACCATCTGACCAGAAATTCCAGGGATTCCTCAAAAGCACGTAGATCAACCACATAATGCATCTTCTGTAAGTCCAACACTTCTTGGAGGTATTGCAGATATTGCAGATATATAAATCAGCTGTTCCTTTAAGTGTGAGATTTATTACCCATACATTGTATAGTCAATTAATCCAAAAGCACATAGCTCTGATGAAAAATTCTTGGCAGAAACTTAACATTCTCATGTTACTAATACTGTTCAGTTTTATTCTGTTGAAGTATTTTATTTAACCAGCTAAATTCCCCCACAAATGTATTTTGAAGATATAACTACAAAATTTGTTAGCTCTAATTTAGAGGTTCTCACTTTGTGTCCTCTAGCAGTAGAAATGAAAAGGTTTTTTTAGTGTTGAAAAGCTCCAGTTTAATGAGTATTTGGTAGCCAGGTTTCAGTCTCCCAAGACCTGTTACACATAACACACACAGTCTCAGAGAGTTGACAAGAGATGCTAACATTTTTGCAGACTCTTCTTGGTTTAGGGGGCTTCTGGATAGGGGATTAAATACCACTTGCTGCATTTTAGCAAAAATTTTATTCTGAGGAATTTTATTCAGGAGGACATGGGGCCCTTTCAGCTACAGACACTTAACATTTCTTTGACTGGCATGTTACACCTTTTGAGATTTGGCTGATTCTTTTGCTTCTGCAAAACAATGCAATAAATCTAATTGTTCTGTATAATAAGACTAAACAAAGTTCCTTTCTGTAAGAAGATGTGTCAGCTTGGCCTACCTATAGCAAAGCTGAGTAGCTGTGGCTCCAAAAGCAGTTCATAACCTGCTTTCAACACTGCTGGTTGTCAACCATATTCATACTTTAAGTATGAGGACACTTGCTGCTACAAAAGGAGATGAAACTAAACCTGCAGTTTGAAGGAAACAAGAGCTCACTGGAGTAAAAATCTTAGTCTTTGGCAATAGTCAAAATGAAAAGAGAAACTCCCCCCAAGTAACAGTATAGCCTGCTAGAGTGAGAAATCATGATTATCAGAAAGAATTATAATGTTGTTTTGATATGAAAGTACTTATTTATTTTTAACAATTATGTCAAGTCTTTTTATGTCTCATCTCCTTCAGGTGCATAAATGGAGAACTGAAGACTAGCTCAGAAGTTATGGAATTAAATGAGCTGTACAAATACAAGTTGTAAAATGGCTAAATATCAAAATTCAGATCAGCAATAAAAAAAAAAACAACCAAGTAAGAGGACCTACAGCTACACAATGTAAAAGGGTTTCATATGTAGAGGTAGGTCGTGAAGAGATCAGCCTGCTACATACAGAGTAAAATCTATCAAATAGAAAATCCTAACACTTGCCAATTCCAATTTTACCTGAAGTTACCTACCTAAAGAATAAATTAAATAATAAACATTATGGCTAGATAACCCCCAATTTCAGTTGCATAACTCAGTTTATAGATCAGGAGGAACCTTTTGCATGTCATATTTAATAAACACATATTTAGAGGAACTTATTCATACTGTAGTTGGAAGATCTCTTCAAATTCAACAGCTAATGGCCTTTCTTGTAATTTGTTTCAGGGAAGTTCTTATTTGCTCTTCTTCTTCCCTTTAGGAAACAAAACTAAAAAAAACCCCCTAATACAAGGCAAAAACAATAGAGAAAAGGACATACTATGGTGTTCTTCCCAAGAGAGGCTTGTGGACTACTCTGAAAGTGATGTAATTGTAATAATTGAGAGCATTTCTCACAGGGACAGGGATCTCCACCAGCAAATGTTGATGGTGAGATAAAGAGAAACAACCCACACCTGCAGCAGTGTGACTAACTGTTGGCAAAACTGAGACAGTTATTTCAAAGTAATAACATCCTATGGTTCCATTTTGCGTGGTTAGGTTTGAATAACAGATTGTCAAACTGTAAAACTCAGACACAAAATGTCACTTTTACAGCATCTGACACAGGAGAGTGTTAGTCCGTCGTGCACCCTCTAAATAATCAGTAAACCAAATGTAGTAAACGGTTATAACACCAAGATACAACTCACCAGACCCCTCACATCCTATCCTTAGAAAATTAAATTGTCTACTGATAGAATTAATGCTACCAAAAAAAAAAAATATTAAAGTTTGTTTTGAGACTCAAATTACATGTGGTGACCACATGGCTAAAGCTTTGGGAGCAAGTTTTCTGAAACTGGTGGAGGCAGTTTACTCTTTAAGCCTTAGAGCTGCTCTTATGAACTTTCAGAAAGGTACATTTGGCTGCACCGCTTTGGGATGCCACTTGAGTACATAACCACACTACTAAAGGATTTTCTTAACAACTCTTTCTTCAGCACAAAATACTGTAGCTTAAACCTTTAAACCCTTTTTTTTCTAAATGAAATTATATCAAACTCAATACATATATTTGCTTGAGTTGCCAACAGTGATTAAAGATTCTACTTTTTTTCCAATAGACAAATATTTGACACCCACTGAAGGGTCAAAACCTCTGTAATGTGAGTTCTCTCTGTGATCACATTCATAAACCATGGATTTGGGATTGTGGAAGCCTGATGATGACAAAGATAATGCAAGACTGCCCTTAGCATGTATTTGTAGAGTTAACTCCTACATCTTTACATAAAAGTTACTAAAAATAATAATAAAAAAAACTGTGATGGGACATGGTTTTAAAGTTTATGTTTGGTTTGGTGCAGGGGGATTTTTTTAAAAAGCAAACAAAATGCACAATTCAACTAGAGTAAAAGGCTGTTTCTGTGAAAGATTAATCTCTTTCCTTAATCCAAAAAGTAGAATTCTGAAGGAATGTGCATTACTCCCTGTGAAACTTGACACAGTTTTGCTACAGATTTCAACTGAAGGAGGACTCAATTCTTCTTCTCTTAAGAGAAAAAGAGAAACCCTTAAAAAAAATTCCCCCAAACCCCAGAAAGCATGCAACTATTGAACAAACTGGTATTTTGCAATATAAGTTTAAATAAATTAACAAAAGATTAACCTACAGAAGATAATGACACAGCATCATTAGATCAATGTTATGCATTTCTCCACCCTGCAGCCTTGACTTTAGGGCTGTCTGTGACCATAAAAGTGACAGAGCTCCTTCTATGCCATGCAGCCCTTCTGGCATGCACAGGTCAGTGGTCTCTACACATCCCTAAATGAGAAGCCTGATGGTTCCTGACTTCACCTTGACCTACTGTCCAACATGATCCCTCTCCACTGTGCCTATGCACTATGGGTTGCTTTTTTTCAGTAGACTGAAAGTAAAGTCTGAATTTGAGTGGGAAAGCCAAAACTGAATGGGCACACATTCAGTAACATGGACACTTTCTAATACATATCCTTAACAGAACTTTGTTACCACGTTAGCTGCAAAATGAAGAGATAATTAATTTTAAAATGGTAGCACAGCCCTCTCTTGTATGATGCTGTTATCAGATCAATCGGTATATGTTATTTGCAATAGTTGTTTCAACTTTCCTTATTGATTTTTATGTCTTCCAGATTGTTAATTTTAATACTATTAGCCTCCACATGAAATGCACGAGTATTTTGTCATGTAAATGAGAACAAAGGTAAGAATCAAGTCATACAGATGCAAACCCCAGTATTGATTTACTATTAATACTGGAAGATCACCATCGAGACAATTCCATAAAATAATACATCTGCATTGCTGCTAAGTGGGAGCTTTAACATCTGGATCATATTATTCCGAATTTTCCTCATCCACCCATCATAGCAAGAGGAATTTCCTGACAAATTAGATTGCTGCCCAAAGGTAAAATGTTTTTCTCATTACCTACATCAAATGAGCTCAAAAGTTCGAGAAGTGAAGTCAGCATCAGCGTCATAGACAGCTTTCCCATTTTTTAATTATGCAGATTAAGTAGGTCATACAAGCACCAACTGGAAAACATCCATCTGTCCTCTGCTTCCCTCACAACACTCCCTGCAGTTTGAAGAAGTAAGAATGCCTATCGCCAGCAAATTCAACAGAAGAGCATTATCCCACTATCCTTTCCATCTTTTAGCATATAGTGAAAACTGTATACATAAAGAAAATATCTGTGTAACAATTAGATTTATTGTAAGAGATTGACCATACCAGAATTTATTAACTTGGCAACACAAGCTAACTGGCTCCCTAAAAATCTAGTTTCTTCTGATGTACGCATATTCAAATACCCCAAAATATATGCATTGAAGAAACAAAAAATCAGGCTGTTTGGTTTTTTTAAAGGTTTAATTAATAAGCTTACCTTTGACAGTACATTGAAAATTGGCAGGAATTTCTAATTTAAGTATATTAACCAACATTATTTGCAAGATTTATCTCATTACTTAGATACAGAAATCAATGCTGTCATAACTATGCTACTTCATTTTTCAACTATATTCCCAAGTAAGTTCTTATTCCATGACTGCTACATGATACAAGTTATATAATCAGTAAAATGTGCAACCATCTATGGTACCAGAAGTAAGGCTTTTGTTTTTGATCTAACTTTCTATCTTAAATATTTAAGATGTCTATTAAGCTAGAGTAGAACAACTTTGTTCCCATAAATCATATTTAATTTTCACCAGTGGACAGCTTCCAATGGCTAGAAAATTGCCTTATAAGAATCAGCTGAGTACCTGACAGTCAAAATTTCCTCTGGGAAAATACAGAGTCAGAATACTAATAAGCTTTTTCCTTCCTTCACCATTTGATATGCTAGACTCCTGCCTTTATGTTGAGAAAAATGGATAGCATAGCCTAGGATAGGGTAGAACGTTTTTTCAAGGATAGTAATTCTCTGACTACTATTCTTTGTTGCCACCCCACATCCCAGAGTACATAATACAGTTGCAAGCATATAATTGCCTGCACCTCAATAACTGCAATATTTATGACCCAAATGGAGAAATGAGAGCATTTTTTGAACACAGATGCAAACCTTTTGAAAATCAGATTTTTACAAAGCAAATTAGCAGAACACAGACTCCATGTTTATTTTTTATAATCTCAAATAGCAACTGAGGAAAAATCTTTTTCTCTAATCTGCTTCCTCATCATAAGGAAGTTAAGCTCAAACTGTCAGAATGGCTACCTTCTCTCTCACTCACTGACACTCTCCCTCACCCCCTTTCTCTACCCCCCCTCCTCTATGCTAGGCTCACATCCATGTTACTTTATATGTGGCCATCTGGTGAAGGGCAATCCCTTCCCTCTTGCCAAAATTATCCACAGCTGAGCCTTAGTTGCTTTGCTGCAACGTTTTTTGCTCTGGCCTCTTTGAAATAGGAGCCTTCCCCAGCATGCCTTTTTTTTTCAGGAGATGTTTTACATTCTCGATAAGCCTGGATAAGGCTCTTTTGGAAGGTACAGGCTGTTGCTGTTTCTCTTGCATCTAGTAAGTAGTTGCTGCTTTTTATTTTTTGTTCTTTTTGAGAAAGCTAATGAATGCCCTTTCCATTTAGGGCTGATTTTATGCTCC
Organism: Manacus vitellinus; assembly: GCF_001715985.3. NCBI lineage: Eukaryota > Metazoa > Chordata > Aves > Passeriformes > Pipridae > Manacus > Manacus vitellinus. The sequence goes on along the minus strand of NW_021938789.1, from coordinate 38,262,234 downwards.
CTTTGACCTTCATTTCCTTTTTCTTTCGAAAAGAAACCAAGCTATTCTTTTTTTACATGTTTGCAAAGCACTTTGAAGGGGAGGGTGGGAGTCAATCATTGCAAATCCTTTGCTTTACTTCTACTAACAGGACTGTGCAATTCTCTCTGGGTTCTTGCTATGTCTGAGAATAGCATGACTACCCAGAGCAGGGGTGTATATACAGGCAGAGACCCACCATGACCTCAAAGAATCATACAGAAAGGTTTGCCAGCAGTTGCTGCCCTCTAAGCCATGATATGGAGGGCTGGTTACTTGCTTTGTTGAGCTCTTGGGACAGAAAATAAAAAAGAAAGCAGTTTTTGATCAGAGAAAAGGAGCCTTAGCTTTACTCCTCCCATCGAAACTAGCGTGTTCTACCTCTTCATCTGATTTCCCTTCTCTTCTGCTCCTAATGATGCAAGGATGTTGTTAAAGGCAGGAGAAAGCATTTGGTTTCTTCTCTTTTGGTATTAGACACTGTTGTGTGTAACCTGTATGTGAACTATACTGGCATAAAATAAGTAGTCAAAAGCTGGATGGCAAGTAAAAAACATGTGTAAGCAAGCAGAAGTAGAAGGCTGTTTTGTCTTTAGTGAGTATGTGGTTGTTTTTCAAATTTTGACTTATTTAAATGTTTCCTACCAAATCAAACAAAAATTATATGCACATGAATGCAAGCATAATAACTGCCACCTGGAAGAACTGTAATGCAGAAGTCTAGACCTGCCTGTACTTAGGGGAGTAGTATATTTTTATTTTTTTTCTGCTTGTTTTCATCTCAAATGGACAATTTCCCGTATGCATTAACTAAGTTGTTTAAGTCCTAAATGCAACCATCTTTACATTTTCTGCTCCTGGATCAGAAGGTTTCCTTATCTGATGCAAAAATGTACGCTAGTTGTTTTTCATTTATCTCATTAATCATTCAACTTTGTTTCTTAATGCTTGCCCTATTTGCTAGTCTTTGAAATACAGTGGATCAGATTTTGGCAATTATTATACTGGTAGAAATTTGTAACCTTAGCATTGCTATATGGCACGCTGTTGAAGAAAGTGAGCTCATGCAAGGGGATCAACAGCGTGTTAGAAAACTATACAAGAGTATCTGGATATGAAACACGAGAGCAGTTACTACTTAACACGCAAACTTGGAAGTTGTTTTGGTGACAAACACTCACACTCCTAAGTTAACTAACATGGAATAAATTCAATAAACCATCTACTGCCATAGTCACACTGTGAGCAATGTTTGCTTTTGTAAAGTAACTTCACATATAGAAAGACAGAAAGGGTGAGGAGACATTACTCCCCCAGCTGAATAGACCGTGAAGCAGAACCGCCAAAACTCAGTGCAAAGTGAACTTCCGCTTTTGGTGCTACAATTTTTACTGACAGAGGTTCTGCTTTGGTTCCTCTTTTGCTGGAGAAGGAACCTTTGCTGCTGTCACGCAGCTATGCACTGAAAACCGAGGCTCCAACATGTTTCTGGTGCAGATATTTTATTTTAAAATGCACTACAAAAACACAAAAACCATCACAAAGTCTTATTAAAGTGTTGTGATGGTTATAGTTTTATTGGATCCTCCCTAAATGATACTAAAGACATTTAAAAGTATATTTTTTCCATATTGCCTAGATCACCTCTTTGATCTGACTGGCTCCTGTAAATTAATTGTTGGGAATGAAGCTTCAGCTGATGAAGACTGAGTTACACAAGTAACAGGACTATAAGAATTACAAGCTAGAGGCTTTTTTTTCTTTTGACAGTGGTTAATTCTCTGAGGTACAAACTAACTAACTTTAAGTACTGCTAAGGAGGATAATGCCAAGGCAACACAGCGTGCATGCTTTTTAGAATCCCATAGGCTTTCCCAGGCAGACAGTGAGTTGCTTGTTTGTTGAATGTGTTCCAGCACTGATATGATACCAGTTTTTTGCAAAACATTTTCAATGGAAAACAAAGATATGGACAGCCTGAGTGACTTCAGTCACTTCAGTGTTGCATTCTTTATTCTAAATGTCTGTCAAAATCAGCAAGGCAAAAACTGATAGGAAAAAAATACTTGAAAAACTCCTAACAGAGATGCTAACATGAACATAAAATGATTAAAACACATAGCAGACAGGTCTAGAAGAGAACATAATGCTAAAGTAGCATTGTGTATGATTATACAACGTGTTCTCAGGTTTAGCAGTGTGTGTTTGTAATGACAGTTAGCAATATGAAGCTAAAATCTTCAATGAGCTGCACTGTCTGTGACTTCATTAGATACTTCACCGGTATATATGTTGCCATGATTAATGCTTCGTCCCTATTCCTAACTCTGTAAAGTATAACTGAAGAGCCTGTTTCACAATCTCTGCACTGCAATTTTATGTCACTGTGAAAATCCTCTCACAGTAAAGCTGTCATAGATCAGGCTAGTTTTATATCCTGTACTAAAAAGGTTTCTGTAAATTGTATCAAGGTTTCATGCTTTAGAGTTTAGCAGACCTGTCAAACCAGGGAGTATGATGCTTCACAATCTGAACAGCACCTACCAAAAGACAAAGTATTGATGATGAAATTTACTGATGTCACTGTTTTTAGGAAGTTCAGTTACCAAAAACTGCATTTCAATCTATAGATGGCTTAGGACTCTCATGAGCTGATGAAAGTGGAAGAACAAAGAAGCTACTTGTGTGCTTAAAATTCTGTGAGTTTGTAACACCTATGTAATCTCCATTACTTGTTTAACGTTTCCTTTAAATTCACAAAAAAATTGCTTTTTAAGGACATCCTTTCTGAGATGTCTTACTTTTTTTTTTTTAAACTATTGAATAGGGAGGTCAGCGGTGGAAAACAGACTACTCTAGTTTTCTCAGGCTTGCAGATAAGTCTGTGGCAGAGAGAAGGAAGTGAGCTGAAGCACCACAAGCCCCAGTTTTAGCACCTTAACCACAAAACAAGCTTTCTCTCTAATTAGGCATGTGCCTGAGTAACTTGATGGATAGGGGCCTTCAATTCTTTCAGTAAGCCCTCTGTAGCAATACTTCATCTAGATAAGGGTAGTGCCTTTGTTCTCTTACCTAGTCCATTATTAGACGGTTTTTTAAAACTATAAGTCTCTTCCTTAAAAGTTTTAACCTACTGAAGGCTGACAACAGCATCACTATGCATACCCAGAAAATGAAATACAAGTTTTTTTCACTTCATATATAAAAGCTATTTTCTACCTGACCAAAAGTCATGGCTTGCTGCTTTCCACAGAGGCTCAGTTGTCTTGCTAGATGTAAACCCTGAAGACTATGTCGTGACTCCCAACTGCAACTTGTGACAAATCTTGTCTTAATGACTACAACTCCAAAACTGCTCTTTTTAACGAGCTATTCACATTGGTGAACAACAGTGGTTTTGCTGCCACTGAACAAGCACAATCTAGGCAACAGCCCAGGCTGCAATGAGATCAAAAACCATTTCCATATGCATCACTTCACAGCCATGGTGCTTTGCATGCATTTTCCAATGTTGCAATCTGAAATGAAAATACCCATACTATCAAAAAAAAGAAAAAAAAAAAAGGTCTAGACTGATTTGTTATACCTGGAGGTGACAGTAACCTTATGTATAAGATACTTTAAGAGGAAATAGGTCAGTGTTGTTATATATGAAGATTTAAGGTAAGAAATTAATTGAGACTACTTAGTCTTTATAACTGTAACTATTATCCTGAAAAATAAAATGTGGAGTAGAGTAATGGGAAGAGAGTTGTCTCCTTTTCTTTTTTTTCTTTTTTTTTTCCTTTTTCTAGTAACTGAGTCCTGAACATAAATACAGCCACAGATACACAGAGCCTGTGAATTTCAAGCAGACATTTTATAATCACAGATATGAGCCCAGCACAATCTTTTAGTCCAAGGTAAATGCAAACTCAGAAGAGGGGTTAAACCCCTGTTTCTGATTCCTTCCCTAGAAAATGAGAATTGTAGCTGGTATTTGTCTTCCTTCTATAATTAATAAAACTTTCCTTGAGCCCCTAAGTAAGGAGGGGATTGTCCTAGAGCTATAAATCACTCTCCATCATATCTAAAGCTGAGCAAGCTTCTGTGTTCGATCAGAGGCACATCTCCTTGCAGTAAGAATCTTGTTCTTCATCTGAGCTTGGTTCAGATCACCCTGGATATTAATTTTCCTCTTACCTGGAGGTTTCTGGGCCTACATTTCAGGACTCAACAGCACCTCCTGGCTTACACATGTGTGTATGCACCGAGTGCACCCCAACGGCACCCTGAAATGAAGCTAAAGAGGCAAACATGCACTGTCTCCCTTCCTCTTCCATGCTCTGGTCCATGTGGGGAGAAACACCATAGCTGGAAGGGAGCTGCAAGATGTTCTGTTCGATGCCTGCCCCGGATGATTTGCAGATCAAGACCCTGTGCCATGGTGGCTGATGGGCAGTAGCTACTTTGTTCAGATGCAGCCAGTGTTAAACAGCTGGGACCTAGATCTGAGCAAGGCACTATGCAAAAGCCTGGAGCCACTCTTTGCTGCTGTTAATTGCTATCCCATGTTAGCCAAACTTTGAATCCGATTAAAACTTCTGACTTTGCAGAAATCTGGATACAGGTTTTAAACAAGTGGCTCTTTCCAATTTTTTCTTGAAGAGCAAATGTGCAACAGTAGCCACGTTTTTTTCCATTTAGAAAGAAATAGCCAGATGATGGATGCTGAGCATAGATGTTGCAACGCTGAAGTGCGTAGCGATACCAGTGCTGAACATCTCTTTTCCCAGCTCTATGCAGGTACCACAGAGTACCACACCTCTGCCGACAGAGTGCTTGAGTTAAGCATCTCGGAGCAGCCCGTCGGTGTCCCTCTTGCCGTAATCAAGGGTGCCCCCTTACGGGGAGCGCACCGGGCGTGCTGGCGCGGCAAGCCCAGCACTGGAGATAGCGTGATTAAGATAATAGGTAATTAAGCAACTGGGAAAAGGTAAGGCGGCAGCAGCAGAGAGATAACAAGCTTTTCCTCCTGGCCCTCCCCCACCCGCCCCCCGGCGATGGAGGCATTAAAATGGTGGTTAAAGGCCGTTTCTTTATGTTAGACTTGCAAGGACAGGAAGAGTTATATTTATCGCACCTAAAGGAAAACATTGTACTACAACAGCAATCTCGGTAATCATCACTGTAAAGCTGTTCCCTACTTTGTTTTTCTGAGGAGCCGATTAAAGCCGTCAAGTTTTTCAAGAAAAAAAAATTTTAGTAACTACACTTCTGTGAACAAAATGTTATATGTTTCTGGTGTTGCTATAAACATACAATTCATTTAACAAAACATTTGCAAGCAATACATAAATTAACTAATTTCCATTGTTCCTCTGGTGATAATAAATCATTTTCCTGAAACAAATTCAAACAAAATATTATAATTTCACGTTGAACAACAGCCAAATGAGTTTTCTTCTCTTCACCCTCACCATCCCTTCTGTCCTGTGAGCTGCTAGATGTGTTGCTAAATTCCCTCTGCCCCTCTTGCCTGGAAACTGCTTAGAAGCTTGCAGGTACACCAAGAATAGCGGTCATGCAATTTTGACAGCGGTGATATATAATGGGGTGCGGTTAATGAATTCCTTCAGGGTGACTGACCAACAAGGATGATGGTGTATTCTAGAGTCTTACAGTTATAGGATAACTCGAGCCAAAAGGGACCTTGTCATTATCTGGACCAACCTCCATTGCAAAACAGAGTGAAGGACATCAGGTTGCTCAGGGCTGAGTCCAGCTGAATTATTAATATCTTCATAGATGGGTATTTCACTGCCTCTCTGGGCCTCTTGTGGCAAAAAATTCTCTTTTTCTTCAATATATGGGCACAAAATCACTGCAACAAAATTAGCAAGCTGTGGCTTAAACAAAATGTCTTCTAGATTTAATCAAAAAGGTCTAGGTCTGATCTTTCAGCTACTCTAAATGGGCAGCTATACAGGTATACCATAAAGTCTGTGGTATAACTCACACAAAAAGGCTGAAAAGTGGACTTTGAATGCTCACAGTCTGAAGGAAGTATTTCTGATTCCAAACTGATTTGTCTTGTTTTTCCTCCAAAATCTTCCTATTCTGTAAATGTCTTTAAATTTTTCATAAAAATTCAAAAACTCAAGGGGATAATTTCTTTCTCATTTTTACAAATGTTTGTTTTTTTTTTGTTTTTTTTTTTAGTTGAAATGTCCATATGTGACTGTGGTCGTTATGGTTAGTACAACTTGAGGTGTATACTGGCTTTTGCCATGTACACCTTAGCCCTATGAGTGATGTGCCCTTGCATTTTGCTCCTGAATACTGAGGGATATGTTACAGTTTTACCATCTGCCTTAAAGAAGTGTATGGCACTTCGTATTCATCTAAGGGAGAAACAGGGAATGCAAGTCATCATTCCCTTGGGGAAAGATGTACACTTTTTGAAGGATTTAGTACAAAACATACAGCTACACCTAGCAGAAACTTCAAAGCCATCTAGTTGTCCAACTGCAGTTTTGCTTCCTCAGCTCCCTTTGCTGTTTCTGTCAGAAAAAGTATGAGACAAGTAGCTCCTGATCCTCATATCTTTGAGCGTCACAAGGATCAAATTGAGAGAACAAGGGAAAAGAAAACACCTCACTAAATTTTTGGAGCGTCAAGTAAAAATATTGACAGTCTAAGTCGGCAAATACGGTAAAACAGAGACTTTCTTTTGTCGTTCAAATGTGTGGTAATGTACTTTTACAACAATACCCATCACACCTCTGTAATGAGATAATCTCATTAGAGCTGAATTAAATCACAACAATTACATTATATAAGTCAAAGCAGAGATGTGTTTCAATTCACACTACATTATTTATTTGTTTACCAGCTTGCAACTAATAGAAAACTTGTGGATTCTGAAAATGCATTCGTATCTTGCTAATCGAATCTGATTTCTCTTGTTACTATGCAATGAAACTGGAAATTGCTTGGGATAGTTTAGATCCTGCTTTTCCCAGCATTGTACACAATAATGTTTTGACTCTGTAGCAAGCTAGGGACCGCTAGTCTAAGAGGAAGCTAAGAGGAAGGCTACTGAGAAGAATAAAATTAGTTTTATTTCAAAGACAGCAGATCATTTGCCATTCTTTCATCATATGGTATTAGTATACTCCTTTTCAACTTACAGTTAAGGAAAGTACTGTAAGATGCTGCTACGTGGGTGCTGCAGCCCATGATGCAAGGTTTGAGAGAAGGAAGAACAAAAGTAGTGTGTACAGGGAAGTATGGTGGCCACAGAGAAATACAATGTGTAGAGGCAAATACCACACAGCAAGATGGTGCTGTGTGTGCAGAAGTGGGTGCAGTAACCTTGAGGAGCCCTGGCTGTAAAGGCTGGGTACATAATGTAAGGGCAAGCACTGAGGGCTGCTGTGTGACAGAGGAGCAAGAGAGAATATTGTGGGTGCTGGCAATGGGGAGAGGACAGCAAACCCCTGTTCTAATGAGTAGACAGACTAAGGTACCTGAAAATTTTATTTAGCCTCCAGGAAAAGAACACTTGAGGGATTTGGACCAGGTTAGAGACTGTAACGTCAGTTGTAATGGATGACAAGTGAACATATGACCATGTACATGACTTGCCGTCATCAGTGTCCCCTCAGTCGTGGCAAACTGACCTGGCAAAAAAGTATTTGCTAAAAATGCTGAAATCTCATCTAAACACAGTGTCTGTCAGCAGCAGACACAGATAAAAACAAGATACCATTTGCGCAGTCAACGCCTTTTTTCTGGCTGCCAGGTAAAAAGTACTTGCTAATAAGGTGTAAATCGACATTATCTACCTAAAACTTGACTGAACAGGACAAGAAAAGAATACTGCCTCAAAGAATGGGCAGAATGGCTTTTATATGAGTGGAAGAATATTTTCTTGTCACAATCCATGTGACAAATAGACACAGTCCTGTTTATTTACACTGGGGTGAAATGAAAACCTCAGAACAGACAAGCAGATGCACTGATGTGCACTTCAAGTTTCTCAGTTGGATGACTGAGAGTTTTGAGCTTTTTAATCTGAAAAAAAAATAATTTCTCCAAACACACCTGCATTGCTCATTATCACTGATCTTGTATTTTTTGCAGTGTGGTACTAATTTTCCAGTATTTGTTGTATCTTGTTTGAAACTAGATTGCAGAGTTATTAGGGGAAGGCCCATATGTTCTTATGTATGCTTTAACCACTAAACATCCAAAAATTGTGCCTGGGCTTTTTGATACTACTACAGTCCTAATGAAGAGTGATCATGATTAATGCACAGGGTTGCACAGAGAGCTACCGTCTTGCCCTTGCCAGCTGTAGAAAATTCTGTGAAAGCTGTATTAGGTCAGGAAATGGTTGAAAGTCTCTTGATGGTTTCACTTTCCAAGAAGGAAGGAAAAATGCATAGAGGCAGAGGAGGACCTAACAGTCTTGCTCTGCAGGAGTAGGCTCATAGAGGGGTGCCCAGCCCTTCTGGGCTGGCCAGGAAAGATGGGTGATGCCAAGCTGGTGGGCTGAGAAATGCGAGTACCTCTTTTGGGGCAGGAGCATTGGCTTTTGGTTTAGAGGCGCAGGCCCTTGCCTCTTCTTGTGGATGGCTGGGAAGCACGTGGCCTCCCCTAAGATCTGTGCTCTCTCATAGCCTGCAGGACAATAACACTGAAAATATGGCTCCTCATCACATGGCCAACACCAACTCTTACATGCCCCTGTACATGCACACACCCTCTCTGTCTGCACACATATACACACACAGCTGCAACTAGACAGTGCCACCACAGCCAGCCCACTCATCCTGCCATCACCAACCTCTCTCCAGCCACCCTCTGCCCTCCTCTTCCCTCCAGCCCTGCTGCTGTGCCTCCAGGACCACGTCAGAGCCACGGCAGTAGTCATACCCCCAGCAGTGGGTAGGAAGGAAGGTGTCACTGTTGGGGGTCCACCCAAGCCCACAACCTCTCGGTGGCAGCACTGGCCAGCTGGTGTTGAGAACAGACAAGGCTACACCCTGTTCCATCTACCCGAATGCTTGCATGTGCAGCCCAAACCACCACTGTTGGCTTCTCCCACATCTACTACCTGTTCAAAAGATGAGAGAGGACATATGTGTCTTTATTATTCTCCCCGCTGGGTTTGCTTCATGTGCCTGATGAGCGACTGTGGGGAAGCTGCCTGTGAGCAACCGCTTGAGCAGGTTGCTCAAAGTCTCCCAAGGCAGCAGCAAATTGAACTTCATTATTGTTCATTGTTACCAGATAATGACTTAGTTTTGTTGTATGATGCATGGGACACCAAAATGGAGGAGGCCCATGGTCTCCTGGCCCTTTCTGAGTCTGTTACTGAGGATCCTGAAGAGATGGCCAACCATGCAAGTCCCAAATTGCTGTGAAGGGGTGAACCTTTTCTAATTATTTCCCTACAAGTGCATACATTCTTAAAATATGTAGATGTTTTAATATAGTAGGTTGCATGTCATGATGTAATGCAATTTCATTATATAGCTTCCATATCAGGCATTTAACCTAGAATATGCATCAAAACCTTCACAATAAGCTTAAATCACTAAATGTTTTTCTGTTGAAAACGTCTTTGGTTTATATTTCTTACTGCTCTTTAAAATGCAACAGTAGAATCTCTTAAAAAAAAAAAGTTGGAAGTCTAAAGAGCATTTACCTCTGACAAAGCAGAAAATTCCAAGGGAAAATTTACATATGTTGTTAAACTACTTTTTCCTTTTCTTTCTTCAGTGTTTCAAGAAATAGGACTAAGCAGCCAAAATGAGACTGGGTGATAGAGGAATGTTTCTGCATAAATGAACAGCACCCATGTTCAGTACATGCATATGGTGCCTTTGTAACACTTAACAAACAAGAGGTTCAGAGCACTTGGCAGAAATCTAATCAAAAGGAAAGAGCTGCGTAAGATAGCATAAGCCAAATCACAGCAATTTAAATTATGTGCAATTCACATCAGGGGCCCCGTTTTTCCATCCCAATCTCTTGATGACCAGGAGCCCTGTCAGTTGTTAGCTTTAATCCACCAGTCGACAGAACACAACAAACACTTGAAATTTTATTCTTTGAGCTTTTCACTAAAGAACACTTTTCTGAATTTGTCTCTGTTTTCACAAACTTGCTATGCTTCAAAGGCTTGCTTTGGCCTTAGAAGACAACAGCTCTTTTTGTCTGACTAGGGTGGATTCTGGGACTCTAGAAGGTAAAAAATAATGGATTTTTTTCCTTCTTGAAACTTTTGTGGGAACGTGAGAACTGCTGAAGCTCTGCAGTGGGTCTGTCAGATAATTTTGGCAAATTCTCGACATGATAACTACAATACAATACTGTACTGGAAAGGAAAAACCATTGGGAAAAAACCCAGTAACTAGTATACTTTTTATCTCATGATGCATACAATTTACCAAGAATATAAAATAACATAAAAATATGAATGGGATACATTTATGATCAAAGAATAAAGCAGTACAGATAAAGCAAGATGGACATCAGCTTGTTTCACTATTAGCTCAAATTACTGAAAATTGTTCCCCTATACTGGCAATAAAATTTTGTTTTTCTAACTACCCCGTAAAATGCAAAAAATGGGACCTCTTCTTGCAAAAGTTGAAAGGCTATTGCTTTTAGTTGTCATTTGCCAAAATTAGAAGTGCAAATTTCTATGCACTGAAACATGCATGCAGATGTGGTGCTCTGTACATTGTCTATTTTATGTCCAGCTTCTGGATATTGTCAGATAAAACAACATTTATTTTGTGCATGTGCTCTTAAAAAGCAGCAAAACACACCAGACAAGGGAGAAATAGTAAGTTAATCTGCCATAAAGTGGGACATGAAAATGTGTTTTCTCCTCATATCTGCAAAAGTTAGTGAAACAAATCTCTTAACTACAAACAATGAAAATTCAAGAACCAATCCCCTTGTTCCCCCAGTGACGTGACTGGTTAAAGAAGAGAAAATTTTCTGAAATCACAATACAATCTCTCTTAGTAATTTTTAATTTTTTAGCTATTGGGCTTATCTTTTTCAATTTTTTTGTTTGTTTGTTTGAAAAAGGAAGTCTAAAAATTTGCATTTTATAAAATAAATCCGAGAACCCCAGAATTTGGGCACCAATAAAATGTTTTGAAAGACTGATGGCTGACCATGCTAAAGGCAGCACATGTGGACTTATCTTCCAAGACAGTACTATTTGGCGTCTGTATCACTATAGCAATGAGAGATAATTGTCATAGAGAAGCAACATTACCTTTGCCTCTGGTGGTGTTTATGTTGTCTAAGGAATCAGTGGTTTGGAAGATGGTAGTGGGAGAGTGCTGGAAAGGCCAATGGACAGCACGGCCAGTTGGACCAGGAAACTGCAAACTTAAAATCTGGCAGCTGAAGTGGTACAGAACTGCCTTTCAGGGAAGCTCAGAAAAGAGTAGGAGGGAGAAAGGTGAAGCTGGGCAATAGGGTGCTGCACTAAATAATGAAGGGCTGGGAGATAACAGGTGTGTTTCAGTCAGAATGCAGCAAAGAAATGAGCAATACACATGTACCCATGCTGGAGCTGCTATCTGGTGTAGGAAATCTATCTGAATGTCACAGAGTTCACTGAATCCAAGTTCTTTATGCTTGCTCAGTTTGTGGTTCAACATACTGTGTCTGTCACGTCAGCATGTAAAGCCTTGGTCCTGCCATCACTTGCTGAAATTTAGTGTCGCTCCTGCTGAAGTCAACAGACTGAAGCAAGGTGGCTGCAAAAGCCTTTGTAGTATGGGCAAGGAGCATGCCAGCCCATGGTGTACTGGGGAGGCAGCTGCTGAGCAGCCTAGTGCGTATGCAAAGCAGCTTCCCCAGATAAAACATGACAACTGAAGCTGCTGTGAGGCCTCTGGACAACTGCTGTATGCCTTACGTGCTGGGTCACATGCTGAAATCCATGCCATGAAGCAGTCGTGTGCATGCTTTAGTCTTGTTGAAGTCAAAGGGAATTAAACATGTCTTCAAAGCTTGGCATGTGCTCCAGCACCCCTTTGCCCGGGAGACGCACTTTCATTGTGCTGTTCTGCTGCAGGGAGCTGCATTTCTATCTCACAATGGTTTTGAAACAGCAGCAATCAAGTCAAAGGCTCATACTACTTACTGCTGCATTTTAGCTGTGTTCAGAACGGAGCACATTTCATCCAAATGTGTTTTAGGTTTTACACCTCTGAGCAGCAACTGCCGCAAAGACCCAAATTTTCAAAGAGTTACATGGGGATTTATCCAGCTAAATCCCATTATAATCAATGGGAGCCGGGTGAATAATTACACTGCAGTTCTTTCTAAATAGTGGGGAAGGTTGCCTGTTATTGCTGATTATGATGCTGACTTTTTGTAGATATAGATCCACATGTCTATTGGTAACTGCACTTAGACCACCAGGTTATTTCACATATTGGTATAGTTTCCGTATTTACTGCGCATATCGCTTCAAAGAACTGAGGTTGATGACTTCTGGTCCACTGTGTTAGCAGTCCGTCTCCTCTCCATCTCCTGTTGTTTCCTTTCACTATCTGAGTAACAAAAAATGGTGGTGTAAATAGAACTCCAACAAAGAGGTCTGTTGAGCCTGTAATGCTCCCCTGAAAGGAGGCTGTCTAGGGGATGAATGGAGCAGCCTCAGCCTAGCAGTAGCAGGGAAATGGATGACTTGGCATTGGACAGTCGCAGCCAGCAGGGTGCATATGCCCAGTGTAGTGGCAGATAATGGTTAAGCTAGTCAGTTGAAGGGCTAAATGAGAGTACATTGTCTAACCCCGTAACCGTAACTAAATCGTAACCTGAAAAGAGTTTATAAACATCTGGCTGCTAGCCCATCTCTAAAGCTTAATAGCTAAATCTGAGGTGCAGAACTTTTAAGGCTGCTAATCGTTACTTGGAAGTATTACTGTCATAAGCAGATTAATTGCATTTCAAGATTGCAGAGTGTATTAAATTGTGGTTTGAGCATCACTACTGAGTTTTCCTATTAAATTGGTTTTCACAAGATCAATATTTATGATAGACGCTATTTCCATTTGGAAATAGACACTCATTTGGAAAGACATTTTGGTTTCATGACATCTTGCCGATTTTATAGCTCTGCTAAGTATTTCATACAGAATTTTAGTCCAGTGGTATACCTTAAGTTCAATAATTACTATATTCACGTGCTCATCTGTTTAAGTTTGAATGGAGTAAGTGACACACATCTATATAAGATTTTTCACAAATTTACCAGTGCAGGAGCACATTTCCCTGTATGGTCCTGTTTTATTTTAATATTGCTATTCAGTGACAATGAAAAGCATATACTGATTAGACTAATAAGCATGTGACCTCCTCTGCAGACTAGCTTTTCAATCTTTTTATAGTTCCCATTATTAATAGGACAGCATCTATCTGCAACACATTTGTGTTGCAAATCCTTACAATAGTTGGAATAATTTTCTAATTACTTAAACAATGCAGTGCAGCAGCACCAATTGAAATTCCTGTAAGTTACAGGCTTGTTAATTGTTTCCTTTAGTAAACCTAATTTATAGGGCTGTGCAAATAGTTGCTGGGTTTAAAGTATTTTGGCAGCTGAACTGAAAAAAAATGTTATGGACTGAATGGAAACTTCATTTCTTTAGAATTGTTAGCATAGCACAAGGATTGATTTGAGGTTATAGAAACATTTTTTAACACCTGGCAAACTGTTTCATTTGGTTTTCAGGTACATTTAATAAAAGAAAAGGATTGGATCATAAACATGAGAGGGAAGTAGTCCCAGCTCTCCCATTTTATCTGCTGGGTGAGTGAGTAAGGCAATTTACCTAGGATGTTAACAACTTAAATTCAAGACTCCAAACTGCTTCAAGCTTTTAGTAAGGTTCGCCTAACACTCAGATGAAAGTCTTAATGCTGAAAATAAAGTGTTCTGAGGTGGAGCTCTGTTTCTTTCCTAGGATGTCTAGATTTAAAAAATAATCCCAGTGGATCAAGCAAGCAAAATCAGAACTCGTGGGTCAGGTTTCTTGTGCCGAATCTTCTCTGTTTGTGAGTCTGACATGAGACCAGGGCACATGTCTACAGGGGCAGGAGAGAGGCTGAGGATCAGACATGGGCTCTGACTCTTCTCTTTCCTGTTCTCCCACTGCTGTGCAAAGTGAGTAACATAGTCATCAAGCCATAAGCTTATTCTTCTCTGATTTAGTCTGTAATTTTATATAATTTGGACCATACTCTCCATTTAAGTGTGTAGTTATCAAAATCTTTGGTTACTGGTTAAGCCAAGACATGGAACACATAGGATAGGAGAGGATAGATTTACACCTGGATCTCCCACAGCCTAGACAAGTGTTTGCCATCTTGTCTCACATATCTATTTGAGAGTGAGTACAGCTAATGACAGTGACTGTGCAAGTCTGTTACCAAAACTGGAATATTTAATTTCAGGAATGCCCATTGTCAACCTTGGAAATGAAAGAGAAACAGCACTAGGTGAATTTCTGTAATTTGAGTCATCCAAACCAGTAAACCATACAACGAAAAAAATATTCAGCCAGCTGTATTTGATTAAAGGAACTTCTCATAGTGTGAAAATTGACAAAGACTTTGGTTTTCCATTTATCTGAAATTGCCATCAATACTGTAACTTTTATAATGTTTTTTGAGGAGATTTTTTTCTCTGGAAATTCTTTGAGCAATGTTGTACATTTGGGGAAGCTTGTTTAAAAAAATTGCAAAAGGCTTTCTATTTTTTGTTATTTTCTAGGGTTTTTTACAGGATCTGGACTAAACTCAGCAATTAACAAGGTCTTATTTTTCAGTCTTTCTGAAGACTGAATTTTTTCATAGTTCTCAGGTTTTCTTCCCCTTCTTTAACATACTAAGAATTCAGCTCTCCCAATAAAGATCCTTTGGGTCTTTTTTCCCCTCTATTTTTTACGGGACCAAATAAGATTTACTTGAGGACATGTCTGCTATGTCTTTGTTGCTTTACTCTGAATGCATCCAGATGAAAGTAAAATGCAAAAAGAAGGTGCTTTGCCAAGGACAGACCTAGAGTGTATGCAAACTTTGGTCATTCAGGTTCTCAAGGTCAAGTCTAACAAATCTAAGTCTTCCCAAAGATGAGTATTTTCTTCCCCACACACCTTGCTTTCTTCCCCATTCGTAGCCCCTCTGCTAGCTGTGGCATTTATACCACAAATCAAACTAACAATTCCCTTCTAGGGTTAATCTAGTGGCAGATGACTTGAGGACTATGCAAGCCCTTGCCCCAGATTGGGGGTTTGCTGTGACCTTTTGTATCCCTATCAGTAAAGATAAATTTGAAGAACCAGCCCTCCTCTGCCTTCCCAGGGATCTGCACTCTTATCTCTAGCTGTTGCTCACTAACACTTTTACCTGTCAAACCCCTCTCTGCTGCCCTAGCAACAAGCATCCAGGCTCTTTTCCAGCTGACATAAGCTTCCTGCCACCTCCTGATGACAAGTGCTTCCAATATTTCCAGCTGTCAGGCTTTCAGCATCTGCTCCACATGTCACCAGGCTGACTTCACTGAACCTCAGGCAGCTTTGCACTTAGGCAGTTGCCTCATGCTACAGCATGAGAATGACTTTGTCCTGAACATAGTCACTTGTCCACCTCTTTATATGTTAACACAGTGACAATGAGGGTTGGTGTTTTTTCTTCCAGATAGCTCTTGCTATTGCATTTATATACATGTTTTATTCAGACTTAGTCACTTATTGTATTTTAGCTATCAGCTATTTTAGAACAGTGGCTTCAGAAGGGCTCCACTAAATCTACTCAAAATGTTTCTTTTCTAATTGGAGTTTGAGCAGGAATGGCTCTTCTGAATCCTCGGTGTCCTTGATTTATATATAGCATGACAATTAGAAGATAAATACTCTTGCTGTTGAATGGTCACACTCTTCAAAAAGTAGTCAATACTGGATTACCTCTGCTTCTATTCATGCGTATGGAATTTTACTGCTTATTTCCCTGGGACCAGCCCTAGGCCATCATTTCACACTTCATTAAGTTTACCTAGAATATGTGTTGGTACCAAATTCCCTGGCAAATTTTGCCCTCTTTTTTTTTTTTTTTTTTAACCTCTGTTTCTGCATTGTCCTTTCAGTAATGTGTCAGAAATGAAATACATCAGCCAGATGAGAATCTCCCACTGAAGTAGATTATGCCATTGCAGTATTCACCAGCACCTCCTTCTTATCTCTTTTTTGAGTACTGCTGTGTGTAAAGTTTTCCACAAGCTCTTCAAGATCCTTTTTCTCCTCGAAAGGATCAAAGACAGAATGAGTGTGGGAGACAGACAAGCAGGATGAGAGCCCAGCTGGCAATGAGGCAAGCCTGGGCCTTGGGGTGCTCAGTCTCATCAAGATTATCACGAGACTGAAAAGGTGTATTTTTCGTGTCTGAGATTCAAGTGTGCTTAGCCCTGCCCTGCAGATGGTCATTGGACTGCCACCTGAAGGGATACAGCCCGCTGCTCTTCTGCCTTGTGGGAACTCAAGGGCTGGAACAGCACCCCAGCCCCTGCTCCTTGTTATGAAGGGTAGGTCCCTGGGGGACCCATTCATTTGTTGCAGAGACAGACTATAGCAAGATGAAGTTGATACTACAAACTCTTTAACTGCCCTCACCAACTTACATTGGTGCTGGGTAAGTCATAGCAGCAAATCGAGACAGCCTGCTGTAACATACTTGTTTCTTTGCAAATGTATGGGCTGGGGGTCTGTTTTTAGGATGCACTTTATGTGACCTGCCTGCATCACCTTGTCCCCATGCAGACAGGGAGATGATGAAGCCATAGAAAGAGGTAAATCTTCTGCTGAGCTGCCAAACTCAACACAAAACACTTATTATATCTAGTTGTTTCCATTCAGGGCTCATTTGGGGTTGAGTAAAAGAGCTAAGCTGACATACTGTCTGCCATGTGTGATTGGGGAAGATGGTGGGAGCACACAGCTGGCAGTGGGGTGTGGAAAATGGAGCCCCTATGGAGCAGCTCACATTTAGATACAATATCCAAACAATAAGTGTAGTTATTGCTGGGTGAATTGCCACTGGGTTGTGGCACTCTACTAGCATAGATGTGCTATATTGTAATCCATGTTCTA
This sequence comes from Manacus vitellinus, assembly GCF_001715985.3. Taxonomy (NCBI): domain Eukaryota; kingdom Metazoa; phylum Chordata; class Aves; order Passeriformes; family Pipridae; genus Manacus; species Manacus vitellinus. The sequence goes on along the minus strand of NW_021938789.1, from coordinate 38,245,042 downwards.
GATGTCTCCAGTAATTCTTTATAGTTTCATATGTGAAAAAATGCACTATCTCTCCCATCTGTTTTGAGATTAGCTCAGTGGGTTAGAGCATGGTGCTAATAATGCCAAGTTTGCTGGTTTCATCCTTGTATGGGCCAAGGTTGACTTGATGATCCTTGTGGGTTCCTTCCAACTCAGAATATTCTGTGATTCTGTGAACTATGGCTATATCACTGACTTTTATATTACTGCTTGCTATGTACTAGTTAGTTGCAGCAGTTGCAAGAAAAGTCTTATCAGTCAATGTAGTTTCCAGCTGTGTTGTGTCATAGAAAGAATTAATTCATACAAATTTTTTCTTGTTTGTGTACTTAATGTAGCAGCACAACGTTAGAAGGATGCTAATCTTCCTAGTAAGCTTTCTAAAGCTTAGTTCTGGATTGAGGGACTGATTTCCATGCAGTGGTTTCTTGTGAAGGCAGAGCTAGCTTTAGAATTTCAGAGGTACCTTATGAATTTACAAAGTCTGTTTCTGTGAGGGAGCCAAGATGTCTTATTTCAGTTCTTCCAGTAAGTCTCATATTCTAGTCAAATGATGAAGCAAAAGAGTAAAGACAAATTTATCATTTCACATGTGTGAGATAGATTATGATACTATACTTGCTTATATTTTCAACAGTCTAGGTCCTGTTTCCAAAATCTCTGTCTGCCAAGTATATTAAACTCTCTAATGATATCTCTTGCAGCCAGATTTTTAAATATATGATAAGCATCTGTAAGTATCTAACAGGACTTTAAATATATCTTCTTACATTGTTTCCAACAATTTTTTTTCTCCTTCTGTTGTGTAAGTTACTTGAAAAATCAAAACCTAAGAATACTTTTGAAATCTTTGAACTTGTGCTTTAGTTTTGTAGATGCTTTTGAAAATCCATGCTCTATTTAAAATCCCCACTGTGTGAAAAAAAACCCCAAACAACCTGCCTTTTCATATCGCTGGGGTGATTGCAGTGCTACAGATCACAGAATATAAATGAGAACTTTTGCCATATTGAAGGATTCAGCATCTGAAGGAAACAGGCTGTGTGAGGCTAACAGATTATCTTCAAATTAATTTTCTTCCCTTGTTGAAAACAAATTATTAAAACTCATAATTCTTAAATTACAGTGTATTTTCTTGCCTTGCCTGATTCTTTTTTGGGGGGATTTAATCTAGTTCCTGAAACTTTACCTCTCAAAACACTTTTGCCTTACCTGTTACAATTAAGCTATTGTTTTGCTTAGGAAAGTGGCCTGACTTAATTCAGGTTTGTGCCTCAGAATAAACTGAAATAATTAATACCTCTGTGTGTGCCTAATGATGTGAGCCCTGCAGCCACTAAAGCACCTGTCTCAATGTCTAAACAGTCAGGGTTCCCTATAGTGCATGGGTAGAGATTCACATAACAAAAAAGGCAATTAGACAATGTTAGGGATTTGAAATTAACTAACAATGCAGGGAAATTGCCAGGGAAGGATTAGTTATCTTTTGCCTGATAAAGTAGGTATCAATGGAAAACTCTTAAATTGTCCTTCCATAGTGGCTCCATATGGGAAGTTTTATGTGTAATGACGACTGTCAGGGTTAAGCCCTAAAAACCAAGATCTGGAAAGCTGAAAGTGTTCTTAAATTAGCATTTCTACTACCTTTTCAGGTCAGTCCTAAATCTGCTAGTTTCTGCTAGTTTTGACTGTGCCTCTAATGGCAACCTATTGTGTCCAAACAGAAAATTCTCCATGATTTTATCACCACTTTTGTGGCCTGAAAATGACTCCAAAAGGATGATCTGCAGCATTTGGGTTTTGAAAGAGCTGCATTAATAGTATTGCCTTATCGTGGGTCTTAGAAGGTATATATGCTCTTTCATGTGTCTGTCCTGTAAGACACTGACCATACCTCCCAACTTGTGCTGGTCTTTCTGGCTGGACAGCTTCTCAGCATGTGAAGTAATTGGCTTTGAAGTTTGCTCCATCAGCTGCTTCATAGTGCAGCTTTCTGTGTTGGTTGGTTATTTTGATGAGTCGTGAGAGCGATGGGCTGGCTGGCTGATTGCTGAGGTGTTCCTCCTGGCTGGGTGACAGGCTTGCTGTTTGACCTCGGCCAACTGGCTTTAACTCCAGTGGGCGATAGCGGCTAATATTTTCCAAGGCATCTAGGTGATTTAGGAGCCCATGGCTCACCCTAAAAGCGGTTGATGCATTTGGAAAATGTTACTCTATTAAACTTACCCCAAAGGGATATAGTATGGGCTAATTTATGTTTGTAAGACAGCCTGGGGTCTCAGATTCCTGTGATGTGAATATCTTGCACTCTCCTCTTTCTACAGAGGCAAACAAGATCCATTCCTGCGGTTGTTTCACCAGACAGTCAGGCTGTACTGAAACTGCATCTGCTGATAAGAAAGTAACTTCTACATAAATCACATAGGCAGGTCTCTGAAGCCCAGAAATAAGAACTTCTGGCTCCAATAACAAAAGCCTGGGCTGTCCGACCTAAGGAAGGTTGCCCACTGCTCTCGTAGCACTCAATCCATAGCCCTTCCTCTGGCATTGCCAACTGCGGCCACATGGCAAAAGCTCACCGAGCTGGCAGGTTTGGTGAGGATGGCAGTGGGCCACCAAAGCAGCCAAAAAGGAGCTGCCCTGCTGGCTGCATGGGGCTTACTCATGCCTCAGCAGGCACCTGGGGGACAATGAGGTGGTCCATTCTTGAGTTTTGTTTGCTCTGCTCTTGGTTGATGCCCTTGATTGCTGAAGAGAGGTCAGACATCAGAAAGAGGGTTGAGAGAGGTGCATGATGGCCCCAGATTGGAGACAGGGTTGTAGCAACAGGGCTGAGATGCATGGGAGACCTGGCCATGCAAAGGAAGGTGTACTTTATCTGTGTGTTCTTCATTCTTGCTCACATATTCCTTAAATATCTTTATATTCCGCTGCAGAATAGCAATAGTGGCCTGAGGTGACCAGCACGTATCTGTGATGCTCCATGTGGCATCTAACCACCCTCCTGTCCTCAAAGAAAGTCATTAATTAAATTTAAGTGTCTCTTGCTGAATTTCCTATATGGATCTTTTTATGTCTTAATCTGGTCATTAGGATTTTTGTGGCTTGTGTGTAGTTGTACTGCATGAGTTCTTTAATACATCATCCTGAGGGCAAAAGTGTAGATATGAGAGGGGCAAGAGAGTGGAAGAGTGGCTTCTCTGTGGGCATCTGAAATGAATGAGAAGTGGGGGAAAAAACAAAGGATTAAGAAATAACTAAAGGGTAAAATAAGAAAGAAAGGAAAAGACTGTGAGGAATACTGCTATTGCTGATGGGTTTTAAAGTTGAATTTGGGCAGTAATTTTTTTTCACACTTGGTGGGAAGAAGTTGGAGGGAGTCTTGGTTGCTGTTATGCTTTCAAATTATAATCTAAGTGCTGCTATAATTATACATCATTCTGATTGCTGTGGGCTAGTGATTAGAGCATAAAACTTGGAGACAAAAAATGCACTGTTTTTCTTGACCGTAAAGAACTTGCTGGGTGGTTTTGAATGAGTTATTTCACTTCACTGTGCCTCATTTTCCTGATCTGCAAAAGAAGGATATTAATGCCTATTTTTGTAAAGGCAGTCTGAGAAACTAAATGGAAACTTCTGTATAAATGTCAAGTGTCATTATTATTGTTCTTAAACTAATCCATTGTAGTCAGCTGCTTTTATAGTTTTTATTAAAGCAAATACAATGGGAGCTACATAATTGGCTGCCTAACAATGTTGTTTTAATTAGAAAAAGACAAAAAGTGTCTGAAAAATGCAGCAGTATGTTGCCTTTTTTCATCAATTGCAAAAAATTTTGTTAGGAGTGAGCCATACCATACCAGGTAATAAAGTTACTCTGAAGTACATGTGACACAATTATGAGAAGTAACAGTCTCTGATAATTTTTGTTACATTTGGCTCAGTATTTTCCTGGCACAGTCAAAGTTTTTCCTTTTTTTTTGAGCAAGTGAGAATAAGAGTAAAAATGTATGTGTTTACTTCTTTGCCAGTATCTGAGAGATGAAGTTTTATCAGGCTGTGACTTTAAAATCCTAATTTTCAGTTGAATAGTTTGCAATGTCTGGCTTTTACACCTTTAGAAACAGTATAGCAAACACTGACACTCCTCTTCTTGGTGAGGTGGATATGACCCATCTTTTAATACAATACTGTTAGAGCAAGGTAATGGAACTTTGGGTAAAGGTTACTCTTCACATTTGCCTAAATCCTGCTTATCTGGAAGGTAATCCTCTCTCTGCCAATTCACCCTGAGGGTGGATAGTCCCAGTGATTCAGCCAAGGGCCACATGCAGAAAGTTTTATCAGCAGGGGTGTGCTGTATGGCAGGATGCTCTTAATCCAGGATGCTGATTATATTAGTAAAATTAAATGTTTGCCAGTCTAATTTGTTCTTCTTCTCCTGAATTTGTCCTGACAAGAACGGGATTTTACTGGTGTAACAGTGTTTATTTTGTGATAGAGGAAGGGGAATGTGGTTTGTTTGGTGGGGTTTTTTTGCTTTAGTTGTGGTTTTTTTTAAGAAAGGGCAATGTTGGTCATAGGTAATATGTCTTCATACATTTAAGTAATTCGGTAAAAATCTGTTATGTAGTCTTGGCCTTAACATGACCCTAGAGTCAGTAACTTGTGACCTGTCTGTCCTCATCAGCATCAGTACTGCTGCCTTCTAGGACAGCCCAATTAAGATAATTTTATGTTGCTGTAGGATGACTTAGTATCTGTAAGGCAGGCTGTGTGAAGCAGTCCTGGCTGTTCAGTTTTGGTCCCCAGAGACTGCACTGCAACAACTGCCTCTTCAAAGTGCTTTCCTGCACTAGGCACACACACTTTTTTCTCTGGGTTCATTTTCAGCCAGCTTCTCCTCATTTGCAAGCTTGTTCCCTCGAAAACCAAGGCTGTCCAGGTACAGGTATTGCATTATATGATAAGCGGAATGTGTGGGAGCAATAAGACTTCTGAACACTAATGGCTCTGTAAGGTGATGGATATAGTGCTCGTATTAATGTAATTACACCACAGCATGAAAAGACTCAAATCAGTTTCCTGGTAAGTCAGGTTCATTCAGAAGAAAAGTTTTAATGACATTTCTGCAAGGTATTGGCCTTCAAATACAGATACTGTTCCACAAAGTAGTTAAGAGCCAGGTTGAAATGAGGTTGTTTGGTGGTTTGTTATGTGTTGTTTTTTTTTTTTTAAATTCTTATACTTTTGAGGACATCTGTGAGGATTGTTCTTTTCTTGTTTGGTCAGCATCTTACCACTGTACCGTTTGTATCAGGTGTAGTGAGTGCACAAAGACTGTGTGAGAGGGCAAACAATTAATTTTATCTTTTTATCCTGATGGTAAAAAAATAACACTAAATTTATGAAAATAATGTGATTTTTTTTACTTTAAAGAAAAATCTAGCGTTGGCTTTGTATTCTGTCTGTGAACAGTTAACATAAAATATTGTCCTTGGGAATATGGGACTGCTCATCCCGTCAGTGAAGTTAGGAAGAATACTCTATGTGTAACAGCACTGGGAAGCGAGATTATTTTTCAGGATAAGTACAATAAAATTCAGGTAATACTCTTCATCAGAAAATATTTTTAAGAAAAATGCTGATGAACATTTGTTTAGTTCCATTATTAGGTAGGTTTTATTTTCTTTCTCAGTAAGAATAGTGAGTGTACATACACACACAAAAAAAGCCTTGCTCTACCATTATTCTGAATTGCAAACAACATTTTTCTGTCTGCTTTTACACTCCTTAAAATGTCTTTTTTAAGAAATGGAAAAACGGATTTGATTTTTAAGAAAGTGGTCTTGTTGCAATTCCACATCAGCAGAGTCCTCTGAGAAGATGAGATGAAAATGCAGGTGGTCGAACAAAGGAGCCACAGAAAAGAAGCCTCTTCTCAAAGAGCTCAACAGACACATATTAAAAGGAGTGGACTGAACCTCAGTCCTGTGCCTCATGATTCATCTTCAGGGAAATGAGGTCCACTATGTTTATTCTGATTGCAGTGCTAGAGGCTTCCTTGTGCTTTTCTACCAATTACTGCGGGTGGAATGCCAAATTCTGCTTTGCTATGTCAAAGTCCAGTTGGACAGCTTTCTCCCAGTTCTCCAAAAATGGACTGAAGTGAATACAGACAGAGACAATGCGTAAACTGTGATGTAAAGTTTATATACAAGAATATAACATTCATCTGGAGTATTTACAAGGTTAATTAAAGCAATATTTTACAACTCTTTTGGGTTAACCACTAGGTATATTACAGTCAGGCTACAGATGGTTTAATTTGCAAAGTAATAATAACAATAAAAAAGTTGCATTCAGATCCACCAGCTCCAAAACTTTTTTTTTCTGAGAAAGAAGGGCTCAGACTTGTGGAAAATAAAATGTGAGAATGGTTAATATACTCTTACGGGTGCCTATGTATTGCATGCAAGAGTCGTAATGTGACCTTTATAGTGTTAATACAGATGGCAAGCGATTTCACCTCAGTGAAAGAGTCGCACCCACCGTGACAGGCCAGTCACACACGTGGCTGTCTTTCTCTGCATCTCCTACTTTTGCAAAACAAACATGCACATATACAGAGAAGCTGCAATATAAATGAACCAGCATTACCAAAATGAAGAGAGAAAAACTTCAGAACAACCATAAAAATCTCAAGCTTTAAGCAAGAGACTGTAATACTTCCCAAAAATAGTCTTTTTTTTTAATTATTTTTATTATTATTACATTTTAACTTATGTACAAAAACGGAGGGGTTCCCCCCCTCTCAGAGAGCGGTCACTGTGCCTTGTGCCCAATGGCATCTCGAGGCTCAGAGGAGCCAAAGCAGGAAGGTGCGGGGGGCTCAGAGAGCTTGGGACAGAGGCGGCTGCTGGAGACAGCCAGAGGTTAAGCCACTAACACTGTAGTTTGCGGATGCTGCGGGAGAACCGCTTGAAAGCCCGCTGCCCTTTCTGCCACCGCTTCAGCGAGGTGATCACTAGTTCCCCAGCTTGCTTCTGCCCCATCACCAAGTACGGGACGTTGATGTCGTTCATCTCATCGCAGGTACACTGGAGGCCACCTTTGAGCCAGAGCACTATCTTCCTCAGATCCCTTTCTGTCAGCCCATTCAGCTTGTAGATGGTTTTGCTCTTTGTTTCGGGGGTGATCTTGGTATCCCCATTGATGTAGGCAATCTCCTTCACTTTTATCTTCAAGGCTAATAGAGCGAGGGGAGGGGGAAGTGGGGAGAGAGAGAGAGATTGAGAGGGTTTTTTCCCATTAGTGCACATAAAGAGGACCTGGGGAGGGAGGTGCTCTATTGCTAATTAAACTGTCAGGGCTGACAGAAGAGGCAGCAGGTGGCTCCATTTCTAAAGCCACAAAGGGCATGCAAGTCATTTCAGTTTGAATCAACCTTAGGGTTGAGGGTTTTTGGATTTCTTTTCTCCTCTTTCCCCTCCCCCTCTTTTCCCTTCCTTTCTAAATTAATATTTTCTCCAGCTTTTCTCCTGTTTGCAACAGGGAGAGAGTAGGTTTGCTACATTAAGCAGAGCACTATTTTTTTTTCTAGGAGAGGACAGCCTTTCTGAAAGTAGTATTTGAAGGGGAGGTGGAGAGGAAAGTACCTAGACCAAGAAACCTGATCTCTGCTGCAGCTCAAAACTTCTACACTTAATTTATTAGGCTGGAGAGGATTTTAGGCAAACCTGTAAGGAAATGATATTTCACATGCATTGTTTTTTTGAAAGAATAGATCCTATAGAGGGCAAATTGGTCCAACAGCTGCATTCGATTTGGTAAAATAACTAGGAGGGGGATGCAGGGCTCTGTAAGACTCTGTGGGGCATGTTTAGCTTTAGAAGGATTTATCTGAGTGCAATTTGCCAGGCCAAAGCTATTGGTTGTTTTAGCAATTATGTCCCACAGTCATGGTTTCAGGGTTTGGGTGGTTGTGTTTTTTGGTTTGTTTGGCTTTTTTTTTTTTTTTTTTAAGAAAGACTTTTGAATTGCTGTAAATACTTAAACTATGAATCTGTTTCCAGGTATAAACATTGACCTATTGTAAAAGGATTCCCCTCCTTATTCCTTTTCACTCTTGAAATGCTAATGTGTGGATAATGTGTCCTTCAGTTGTCTGTGTCCAAGGAGCTTTCTTGTCCTCTTCTAACCCCACATCTTCCCATTAAGTTTATATCCCCAATTGTCTGTGCATTACATTACCTTCTCTGTCAAATGATATATAGAGCTTCATTCTTAATCTGCGTAGAGTCTTTCTTACGACACATTGAGATTGGTCATGCAGCTCTGTCTCAGACGTCTAAATGAAGCTTTGCTCTACTTCTCCCTAGGCAATAGTCTGCATGAAAGATTCTTTTTTTTTTTATCATTTTACTTTCTATTTGGCTTGCCAGCAACATCCACATCCACATCCACATAAAAGAGCACCACTTCAAAACAGTAAACAGAAAAGAACGATAAAAAGGGTTACCTTTTATTCCAAGGTGGAATTTTGTGTTTCGTGACCCAACGGTCAAAGCCCTGCCTTTATTCAGGCACATCTCTCACTGACTCCACTGGGAGTTGTACCTGATCCTCGACTCTCAAGTTTCAACCGAGAGGAGCTCTGCTTCCACTTACCAAAGTCGTTTTTGCAGAGGTTTTCCACGATGTCATTATCATCTTCATTTTTGTTTTTGCAGGCATCACAGACCTTGGGTGCTGGAAATGCAAGCAACAGTCCCCGTCAGGCTCGGGGAGAAAGGAACAGCAGGTGGCGTTGGGAACCCTTTGGGAAATGTCGGTTTTCCATCCCTTCACCCCAGATCCTACCCCTTCTCCCCCCAGCTCCGGAGCTCCCGCGTACTTCGAGGCGCCTTTACCTTGCTGCAGACCCGCTACCGGGGTCTCGGTCTGTTTTTAAGGTCACACCTCAAACAGAAGTTTTTGTTTTAACGGGGAAAGGAGTAAGAGAGGGGGGTGGGCAGGGGAGGCGAGCACACGACACAGAAGCACCCCAGCTTCCCGCTTCAGCGACGATCCCTGCACAAGGAGATCGACCCTCTGGGAGCCGCGCGGCTCCATTTCTGGGTCCCAGACCTTTTCTTTGGGGATGGAGACGGGTGCGGGCCGGTGCCATTTCCCCGACGGTACCTGCGCTTTGCCCGGTCCCCTCGAGAAAACCTCCCTGAACCTGTCCGGCGTCCACCTCCCCAGTCCCCCCGTCCCGGAGCACCGGGGTGTGCTGTAATGCAAGTAAAACGCCTTCGTTCCCCTACGGAAAGCCGTGGAGGGACCCTGCTGTCGGGGCAGCTCATCGGGGACAGATGCTGCCGAGCCGGGGGTGGCCCGGCGGCTTCCTCTTACCTTCCCTGGTGACGGGGAGGATGTGGTCGCTGCTGGCCAGCGGGATGCAGAGATCGTTGTCCTTGGGGAAGCGGCTGCAGTCCAGCATGTCGGGCCAGGGGAAGCCGAAGGCGGACATCACTGGGGCGCAGCTCTCCTTCACTTCCTCGCAAAGCGAGTGGCAGGGCTGAATGATCTCGTCCAGGTCGTCGATGCAGACGGGGGCAAAGAGGGAGCAGAGGAACTTCCTGGTGTCGGGGTGGCACTGCTTCTGCACCAGCGGGATCCAGGTGGAGGCCTGCTCTAGCACCTCCTGCACCGTCTCATGCCCCAGGAGGTTCGGTAGCCGCATGCTCTGGTACTCGATACCCCGGCACAGCAGCATCGGGGCAGGGATGGGCTTACAATTGGAGCGCTTGTAGGAGAAGTCGGGCTCCCCGAAGGGGAAGATCCCGGCGGCCGAGCCCATGCAGTGGGACGCCAGCAGGAGCAGGGCGCAGAGGCGGCGCTGCATTTTGGGGCGCGGAGAAGGTGGCGGGGGGGCTGGCGAAAGGCTCGGGGGCCGGGGTGGCGGGGCGGGCGGCGCGGCGCTGCCCTCAGCCGCAGGCAGCGTCCCCCAGCCCGGGCTCCTGCTGCCAGGCGGGGACGGAGGGTCTGAGCGAGGTGCTGGGGCAAACGGGAGTTTTCTGGATTTTTTTGTATGCAAATAGCAGGGGGAGCGGGAGCTGGGAGGAGCCTGGTGACAGCCATCCAGAAAGGATTGGTCACTACTTTCTCGGTCTGCTTTTGCTCAGGGGGATTGTCTTTTGGCAGGAAATCCTTGCAAGGAACGTTACCGTGCGAGCACGGGGAAGGAGGGAAAGATCCCGGCGAACAAAGAAGCCCGAGGAGCTTCTGGGCCGGGCAGGGGGCGCGGGGCCGCCCCCAGGCCGCGGGTTGCTGGAGGTGAGCTTTGCTGCTGGCCCAGCTACTGCGGAGCGGCGGGACCCCCGCTCTGCCATGCCCCCCATGCCCACGTTTGGTGCTCTCCCTGCCAGCGGACGGGCGATGGGGCCGGGCCGGTTTCCAGACAGGGCGAGGCTGGTGCTCCCTCAGCCCCCGGGGGGTGTCTGGCACCTCCGCCCCTCCCTGCGATGCTGGCAGGTCTCGGCCCGGCGCTGGAGCCGCATGCATCAACCGGGGACTGCCGGCGTTCCCGACCCCCCTCCGGCTCGACAACGCCTAGCCCCGGGGGCTGCCCAGCGAAGCCCTTCTGCCCTCCTCCAGCCCGTCCTGCCTCTGGCTCTCCCCTGCGAGGAGCGGGGGCCTGCAGCGGACCCCAGCGGTACAGCCCCTGGATGGCCCCGACTGCCAATGGGAGTTTTCCCTGGGTGGGAGCATCCAAGTCGTTTCGAAATACTGTCACCTGGCACGTTTTTCTGGGGCTAAAAGCCTGGGCCTGGCTCTGCACAGCATAGGCACATCACTTTTGCTTCACTCTTGTCTTCACCTAGAAACTCCCATAAAGAATTGTGTTAGTGTTGATTTACCACCAAGGGGAAGACAACAGGCAAGGCACTGGGATCACAATGCAGCTTCAGTGTGCTTTGGATAATTCTTGGATTTTTAGTAATATTATTTATGGGATTATTATTGAAAAGAGTAGGCCTGTGTAGTATCATTTTGTGGTAAACCACATTCATTAATCAGCTACTGAATACTTCTCCATATAGAGATGTTTTATGGGAAGCTAGCCTTAGCCACGATGACTTCTGTAAATTGCAGGATCCCTGTACATCCATTTTCCAGACTGGGCTTCCCAGAGATGTGAGTCACTGCTTGTGGCATAGGAAAGAGATGAGACCTGCAGCATTCCCACCAGGAAGGCACAGGGCTGCCATGCTGGAGTGGCTGCAGTGCTACCCCAAGCAGGCTGTTGTCACATGCTGAAGCCAGTGCCAGGACTTTCAGAAGAGATTCCAAGATCCTTTCCAGTGGGCCAATGTGAGGAATGTAATCTCCCTGTAGGCCAGTTTTTCTCTTAAAGTGGTTTGATACCTGGAAAATAAATGTCCTGAATGTCTAGTATCACTTTTGGAAGGGCTTAGAAGTACTTTATTTCTTACAGAGCCACATATTCTTGCCATTTATTATCTATGTTCAGGTCATACATATGTATGTATGTAATCAGTACATATGTAATCTCTTCGCCTCAGTTGCCTTCCATGGTACTCAGCCCTGCTGATGACACAGTGACCATTTTACCCCTGTTTTGCCAAGTCCTAAGGATTGCCAGAGGCTGTAGCCTTTGCTACTTGCTGGAAATGTCCCTTCCAGCTCCCAGTGTTGGTTCCACCAGCCTCTGTCCGCAATCTTCTCTTCAGTGGAATGAAATCTACCAATAGGTTTGCTCTTACCCTGAATGGCCAGGCTATTCACCAGGTCTTTGTAAAATGGACAAGTTTGTAGTTTGTTTTTCTCTCTCCTTTTTTCACTGCTTGTAATTTTTTGGATATCCCTTTTTGATATCCCTTCAGGTGGATCTCAGCATGATCAGAAAACAATTTGCCTGCTCCATAAATTCCCTATATGCTACTTTCCACAGATCCAGCCAGCTAGGCTATGTGGAAGCAAAAACCTAAATCTGAGCAGACTGTTTAGACTAGAGATAATAACCATTCTCTGTGGTGGAGGATGACACATTTCTGACAGAAACTTGCTCATTTTTTTCACCAGAACTTGTTTGTTTCCAGCTCACAGGAAATAAGCAGGAAAACCACACTTTTTCCCCCCTGGATTAAGCTTTGATTTTAAATGAAGTTTTATTGAGACCTTATTATTTCCATTTTTAATCACTCCTGGTGAACTCATTTACTATAAACTTGAAATGATCCGAGATCATGTAAACAAACCCAGCCGAAGCCTACAGACCCGAGCAATCATTACTTCTCTGGCTCTGATGCCTTGCAGGTAAAAACGCCGGAGCGCAAGGCTGCCAGCTCGGGCACAGCGTTCCCAGCCCGCGGACCCCAGTGCTGTTCGCGGTCGCTGCAGGTCAGCAGGGCCCGTTCGCCATCGCAGGGCCCGCTGCAGGGACCGGTTCCCGAGGCCAGAAAACTTGCCCCCTTCCCAGGGTCCGGATGATGCTCGGCCTGCTGGCCCGGCCCCGCTCCGCCTGCAGCGCGGGTTGGGAGGGTGGGGCTGGTGCTGGGCGGCGGGGCCGGGCCGCCCGCGGGGGCCGGGGGTGTATTTCGCTCTGCCCCGGGTGCTGTTGCCCTCCTCGGCTGCCGGGGCACACGTCCGGGCCGGGGAGTGGGATGTGCACACCACGACCCGGGAGCGCTCCCGCGGATACCCGCGCTGGTGTCCTGCAGCACGCGCTCGGGCCAATAAACATCCACTATCTCGCGCTTAATTGGGAACGCAACTAGCGAGCTGGTTCCACCCCTCTTCACCCCGGAGAGTTTAACTCAGCGGGCGGGGCCCCGGCCCTTTCAGCGTAGGCGCGGTGCCGGCAGGTAAGGGCGCTGAGATCCACCTGGTGCCGGCAGGTAAGGGCGCTCAGATCCACCTCCCAGGAAAGGCGGATGGGAGGACGGTTAGGCCACCCTCCCTGATAAAGGCCTGGGCGACCTGGTCCGATCTTTCAGGAGCCAAGGAGGACGGCATTCCTAAAATGCAGTGATGTTTTAAGGTATATTTTTTTATATATTAAGGTGTATTTTTATTATTTTAAAGGGAGCATAGGCTTTTGAGCAAAATTCGTCAAGTGCCGTGGACAGTTAAGCTGCTTTAAAGGCTTGAAAGTAACATAAGCATTTAAGCCACTTTAGATGCTTAAATCTATATAAGCTGTTAAAACACCTTTAATTCTCGAGTGCTTAAATCACCTTAAATCTTGGGAGTTAAGTGAGAGAATGAGCTGCCTGGAAAGAAAGATCCCAGCTCCAGTCCCTCTGTTCCCAAACCCTCAGTAAATGTTACCTGATGGATGGTGATGAAAATGAATGAACTGTGGGGAGAGTGACTGGAGTCCTTGGTGACTGCAGGCAGTTCAGTGAAGCATTGCATTCTGAGGAGTGTGCCTGGTCTGTGCCATCTGAGTTAAAAACGTGGTGCTGCTTCCCGTTGTTTTCTGGCCTTAATTTGAACTCAGAACTTCTGTACCTTTTTCTGACCAGTCCTGAAAGCTGAGAAGTGGAAAAAGGAAGATATATTGACACTTGCATGTCTGCTAAAGAGCAGGCAAGACACTCGCTTCAAGAGAGGCAGCAATAAAGAGTATGAATTTGTTAATCTGTTGCATATTTTTCCAGATTGCTGCCTTGAGATCACTCGGTCCCTTACCTGGCTATGTACTGTATGTGGGACCTTCTTTGCTTCCCTGCCTTGACCCTATGAGATGCTTTGGTGATGTGATGAGCTTTGAGGCAAAAACTGCCATCACTGATGGCTCTTCCAGCCTGAGCCACATATTCCTCTCACAGTGACCTGCAGGCATCATCATCCTTTTCAGTTGCAGAATCATGGGCGTGGGATAACTGTGGCTGGAGGGAACCACCAGAGACCATCTAGTCCAACTTGTGCTCTAAGTTCTGACTTTAGGTGGCTTGCAACCTGACACATCTGAGACCTCACTGGGATGCCTGCATACTTGCCTGGGACCTAGGAGGCTCAGTTCAAGGCTGTGTCTCAACGTTTCTCCTCTTTCTGGAGAAAATGCTGAGCTTTCAGCTCCTGGGCAGCCCACAGGTTGGATTCCCACTGTCGAAGATGGTAAGACCAGGATGGATTATTTGCCACACTGAGAGCAGTGATTTGCAGAGGGAGCCATGGACCCATGGAGGGCAGCCAAGCATTACCCAGCACAAAGCATCCACCTTTCCCAAGCAGCTATGTGCTGCTTTCACCCCTGAGGGGAGTCCAGCCCCACTGACACTTACTGGTGGGAGTAGCCAGCCCAAGCATGTAAGGGAGATACTGACCTCAGGGGCTCTCTAAAAAAGAGAGCAAAAAATTGGAGCTTGAGGAATTACCCTTTGGTTATTAACATTGTAGAGGAATGAAAAATCTATGGCTTTTTAGCTTGTTCCCTTCAGCTCAAAAAATGGAAGTGATGAGGATAAAATCAGCTTTCTCACCATGGTGAAAATATCTGAAGAAAACTTCTGCTTACCTTTAAAAATGGTCTCCAACATCACACTACAAAAATATTACTACTATTTCAATCTCACAATTGCTTTTGGTAGGAAGAAAATAGGATTGCATAGGTTTTGGTGTGAGGTAGCTCAGCAACAGATCCCTCCTGATGCTGTTTCAGTGGCTGATAAGGTGGAATTTAACATTTTCCAGATCCGGACTGGGCAGCAATCTTGTTTTCCGTTGCCACAGCATTTAAAGTTCTGTTGTCAAAAACTGCATGTGCTGCAGATATCTTTTCCACCTTCCCTCCTCCGCCCACTTCTATGAAAGAAACCCTTAAAAAAAAGTTATCCTTTTCTTTGTTTTCCATTTGGAATGCTCACTGACAATGCAGCAGCGAGCTGCTCATGCGTTTTGGGTATTGCCTCATGCTCAGAGAGTATTAAGAATATGCCCGAGTGGCACAGGGGGAAAATCATCTTTGGGCTATGGCAGAAGAACCTCTTGGTGGCGCTTTTGCACACCGTGTCGTTTTTTTCCTTTGCCCAGTTACACCGAGTATCGATCTTCCGATGTTCTGTATTTCTGCTTGCTGCCCTTGTTCTCCAGAAACTCTGTCTGTAGACTGAAACTCCAGGCCATCTTTAACCAGGGTCTGATGTCATGAAAAGGAAAGATCAAGCTGGGGCTGATTACAAAACAAAACCAAGTCACATGGGGTTTACTAGGATTTTAATTTTATTATTTTAATTTTAGTGGTCCTTCCTTTAACAGTTTCCCTGAATTTAGTATCTTAAAATTTTCAGGTAATTTTTTCCAGTTTGGAATGATTTCCATAGGAACATTATTAAATATTATCCCAAACCACTGCTTTGTAGTGTTGCTTTGTACTTTCTATTTATATGATGTGGTAAGTATAGTTGCTTGGATGATGTATTACACACACACACACATTTATATAAATCTAGACTTATTTGTATACTAGTGCTTTAGCAAGTTACGGTCCTTCAGATTTATCAGATGTGTATCTATATCTGGCTACAGTTTTTGTGCTGGTGAGCATTTTTACTCATGCAGAATTTCTGTTTGTAATTACCAGTTCCTTTATTATCTGTCTAATCTAAGTGCTGGATGACAAAGGTAGCAGAGCCCGTGCCCTAGAGGACAACACTTGCATGGTACCTGGCTTTCCTAGTGTATTTTGTTTACAGAGCTATAATGTAATAAATTTTTCCTTTTTTTCCCCCCAGCTGTTATTTTCAGTCTGGTACTAGCTAGCACTTTGAGCTGAGAACAGGGCCCCACTGGGTGAACCATACAAAAGAACAGGGCGTTTATACCAAACTGCTTGGGTTCTGTGTAGGGCATGGGTGCTTCAGAAGGGGAGAAAGGAGAATTGCAGCTTCCATCTAGACAGGGTAACGTGGAGCAGAAATACTGCCATCACTGGCCACAGTGAGAGTTTTGCTGTCATAAGGGATCTAGCCCCAAACTTTGGCCATTTGCCTCCAGGGTTGCCATAGTACTTCCCCTAATGAGTGGCTGAAGCTGTGGATGTTGGTGAGCTTTGGTGTGGATCTGCGTTCTGGGAGTCATGTAGTTCTGTAGATGCATGGGAAAAACTAGCCACCAACTGCTCTGCTTCTGGAGTGCTTAACAGAGAAAACAACTAAATGAGTGTGTGAGAGAGGCAGGTATAGAAACTCGCTTTCAGAACCAATTGCTACTTTCAGGGAAATGGTCAAATTTGCAGCTAGATAGCTAGTCTAATGGCCTCAAGGTTTAGAGGCCTGTTACTTGTTGAAGGAAATTATTTTTAAATAATATTTTGTAGTAAAACATTTTTAAAAAGTAAAATCAAGAGAACCTGTTGCCCAAAGCTATAGTATTTAAAATATTATTAGGCTTGATTTTAAATAAAGCAATGAAACAATGATGTCAGATTGACGTAATCAACAAATTAGTCTCTGTATTGGATTGGAGTTAAATTACAAAGTAATTTAAATAATCAAACTAGTAGGCACATAATCAGTAATTAAAATATATTTGCAGACTCTAGAGTTGGTACTTCCAAATATTAAAAAATATGCAGAAGTTTGAAGTAGATGACCCAGAAGCAGACTGTGTGACATGGCTTATGATGTATTGGTATTACATCTGCAGTTTTCACAAAGTTCAGAAATAACTGAAAAAGGCAAGCAACTTTCACTTAACATGTATTTAACAAAGAATATATTCAAACTTGCATTATAAACCTAGTCTTCTTCTCCATATGTATTTTTCCTTTCTCAGTACACACAAATGCATACTTGTAGTATAGGCTGAGGTAAGTTTTAGAACCATCTAGTACATTTATTCATTATTTTGGTGGGTTTTCATACTTTTGATTATTAATTTGTTTCTGTATATTTCAGTATTTTCAATATTCTCAGCTCTGTGTTGACTGTGTGACTTACCCATCTCAGGCTCCCTCCACCCAAATAGTTTGTTGATGCTTGGTCTTCTGGACCATTGAAACTGCTAGTTTTGAGGGAAGTGAGTGTCTTGCAACCCATGGTCCCAAGGGATATGTATCTGGCTTGACTGATCCCCTGCAGGGAAAACTTCATGTTTGGAGAAAAGGCGAGAATGTATTTCTCTAGTTTACTTGTGTAATATTTTTTCCCTTAAAGGTTTCACAACAACCGAGGTTTGCTTAGTCCATGTAAGTAAAGTTGTAGCAGAAAGTATATTAGGGTCAGTTCAGAATTAATATTTACATCTGTGAATAAATGGTGAAATTATGTTGTTTTGACTAGTTCTATAAACATTGAAAACAGAGGTACTGTGGTTTACAGACGCGTATCCTTTGCTACTTACGGTATAGAGCTACACGTTTGAGGCTTGAAAGCATTCATGATGAAAGAGATTAAAAAAGCTGAAGCCAATTTACGTTACCTTAATTTGGTTTGGCACAAGTTATGTTGAAAATCATGCCTGAAATATTAGAGTAAACCCTTAAGAATGGTAATACTAGGCCAGTTCAGTTTACACAGGTGTGCTGTCACCTGAGTTTTGTTCTTTTTTGCTTTTCTTTCCCTAAGGGTGATTTGCCCCAGTGGACACTGAGACTTCACCTGGTGCTGCGCTGCACAGTCTGCCTAGGTGTGCCCTTCATAAAAGCAGCTGACTGGGGGCTGGGGTCGTTAGCCAGTTGGAGAGTTAGACCTGCTTATGTGGTCAAGCATATAAACAGCTGCCATTCCCTCCTCCCAGTCTCAAGTGTTTGTAATTTTGAGACCTTATATATACAGTAGTTTTCTGACAGAAGTCACTTGCTGGTCGGGAGACCCATGAATCCATGGAGAGTGTTCCTAAGGCATCAGCTTTCCCCATCCCAGGGAAAGACTGAGCCTGTGATGTCCTGCTGATGCTGAAGATGTCCTGCATAGTCCTGACAGAGAGCTTGGAGGCACAATCTGCTGCCCTCCAGGTGCACATCCCCTCCTCATTAATTCCACTGATGGGCTCAGCGACCTCGCCCTGCCACTGTATCATCTAATCAACCATCTTAACAGGACGGTTTTTTTCTGCCAGTTCAAAAAAGACTTCCTGACAGTTCCCAGGGAACCTTTGTCCCTTCCCATGTGGCTCTTGCCTCCCCACATGCTTTGGGATTCCTCCCTCTGCTTTGTGTCACTGGCCACAGGCAGGTTACGGTGCTGTTAACCTCCTCCTTTTACTGTAGAAATATCATCTTCCAGCTGTGGCTACTAAAATCCAAAGTGCTGTTGTCAGAATGGAAAAAATGAGAAGGGAACCTTAGGGGAATTTGGGCCCTGGTGAGGAGTTGTATTGGTTCATGTCTTCCTTGGCTCCTGTGCTTGCACTGAGGATTATCTGATTGTGGTTCGCCTGAGATGTAATTAGCCTGCTAAATGATAGGTGAAATGGAAGGAATGTTTGACATTTGTGCATCTGGGTCTGTAACTCCAGTTTCCACATGAAGATGTGCCAACTGCTGCCCAAATCAGGGGACTGAAGCATAGTTCTACATGGAGAACAGGGAAGATTCTAAATCACGTAGAAAATTGCTTCTAGTCTTTGGTCATACACCAGTCCCCACTTCTTTGGAGGACATTTGCCCTGAGATTTTGAGAGGGGCTTTTGCATTGAATCTGTGTTGCCTGGTGTAATTGTACTGGTTATTTTAATATCTTCCTTGCTCATGCTCTCAGTTGGACAGGCAAGACGGAAGGGAGTCTGAGTAGCACTTCTGACAGCAAAGGGAAAATATTTGTGCTTTACAGAGTAATCTCATTGGATATGTTCATCTGTGCTTTTAAACTGTTTTGGAAACAAATTTCCCCCCTTTGCTATCTACAGGAGTTCTAGACACATCTAAACTCGCTCCTGCTTGCTGAAAGCCAGAGCAACTCTGCAGCATGTGTGTCATTAAAGGGAAGGCAGGGAACAGGTTAACAACCCCCTCTCCCCCAAAACCTAGTAGAAATAAAAATGTATTATGGTGTTCAAAGCATTCTTTTTTTTTCTCTTGAAGTATTTCTTAGACCAATTATGTGAGAAAATCATTATATGTGAGGATTTTGTAATAGCCAAGCGAATTAGCTGTTTGCAGACCTGCTCCCCTCTGTAAATGGGAACATGCCATATGACAGTGGGCCAGATTTTACTGTTCTAGGCATCACTGATATAGCTGTTTATTCTCTGAGCCTGGAAGAGATCCAGCAGGATTTAGTTTTATGAGGTTTAATGTAAAGGTGTTGTATTTCATGAGATGAAATCATAACACAGCGGGTTTGCAAGAATTCTGAAAGATTATTTTTTCAGAGTATTGGCAAGCACAATTCTCCTGTGAATTACGTGTCTAAAAGAGAAATATAGATCTTCTTTCATTGGGTTGAAATGATAACTAATCCTTAATCCTTCTTAGATGGCCTGTGTCACTAATGTTTGCTGTGCATTTAGAATGTGTGCAGGTAACAACTTTAATTCTGTAATGCTATGCAATGTACAGCTGTGCTACAGCCATAGGGGCTAACCACATATTTGAAATGCCTACTGTTATTTTTGGGATATATCTCTGACTTTTGGGTGGGTTTTTTCTGGACTTCTTGATTTTGTGAAGATAGAGAAGCATCTGGCACTTCTGACCTATTTGGAGTTGTAGAAGATCTATTAGCATTATTAACTGTATCTGCAATATGTCCATGAATACTTACCTTAGGCTTGAACAGATTTTCCTTTGGTTATTTCATTGTGGACAATGATGACTGTTGACTAGTTTCTTGAGGTTTCCCTTCAGATATTGCCTCATATATTAAGCAGATGAGATTGCACTTATTTAATGGTGTCGGTTCTCAGCTACTTTGCTCTACAGCAATGTGTGCATATGCTCCCCATTTACTTTATCTTGTTCTGGGAAAGCAGAGGGGTAGAAGGAGGCACAGGGCTGGGAAAAAAATTACTTCTATTTTCAGCTTTGCTGAATTCAGTGTGATTTTGAACAAATTGTTGCATTACTCTGTATATGTTTTGTTTTCTAGTAAAGAGGTTTTGACATTATAAGGGTCAGTCCACTAATAACACAGGTCCCAGCACGGAGCTCTGAAACTTACTTTATTGTTTAGCCCAGCATATATGGGCATATAGCCCCGTCTCCAGACTAAGCAAGGCTAAGGTTTGGCTGTACAAGTGGTCACGGATAAAGCAAAACACCTCAGTTGTGCCCTTATAGGACAATATGTTTTCTGCCTATGAGGGAGGTTGACACCTCGTTGCTTGCAGTTAATTATTTTAAAATAGATGATATTAAATATATATTATTTTTAAATATATTTAGATTTTTGTGTAGGAAGAACATATTTCATAAGGTGGGGACAGATTCTGACTACTTTGGTTCTATTTTTAGAAACTATTTTAGGAGCATTTATACCATAACGTATATTTGAACCTGAGTCACTCACTGGTAACATCATGCTGTTGGTATTGCATGTGGTGAAGAGAGGTAATATATCAGTTACTTCCTTGACAGTGATCAATTACTTTACTTGTTTGCTCATGCTTAAATTGGAGATTATAGAAATGAGTAGCTACATGCTACTTTTTGGATTAGATTTGCATAAAACGAAAAATGGCCTGACTTTTTGTGATGGGCTTAGCAAGTACAGCTTTATCTCCATCTGTGGCTGCCAAATCA
Source organism: Manacus vitellinus (assembly GCF_001715985.3). Classification (NCBI taxonomy): domain Eukaryota; kingdom Metazoa; phylum Chordata; class Aves; order Passeriformes; family Pipridae; genus Manacus; species Manacus vitellinus. The sequence goes on along the minus strand of NW_021938789.1, from coordinate 38,224,326 downwards.
GGACTGTTTCTTACAAGTTATTCCCTTCCCTAAATGGGCAGTTCATCATGGGTGATGCTGCTCAGTATTTACAAATATATTCCTTTGGAGGAGGGGATCTTATGCGCTTGAAGTATTCATGTGAGCTTAAGCACAAAGTATCTTCAAGCTGGGCATCCATAAATCAAGCACTGCTTTTGAAGGTTGTGGTGGGTTGACCTTGGCTGGATGCCAGGTGCCCACCCAGCTGCTCTGTCACTCCTCTTTCCAGCTGGACAGGGAAGAGAGTAAGATGGAAAATAACTCATGGGTACGGATAAGGCAGTTCATTAAAGCAGAAGCCAGGCGGAAGTTTGTGTGCACAAAAATGAAGCGAAAGATAACAAGGTTTATTCTCTACTTCCCATGAGCAGCGATGTCCAGCCACTCTCAAGAAGCAGGGCTTCAGCACGCACAACGGTTCCTCAGCAGGCAGCCATTGGAGACAAGGAATGCCTGCCTTCCTGCTCCTTGCCTTAACTTTTCTTATCTGAGCTGATGTCGTATGGTCTGGAATATCCCTTTGGTCAGTTTGGGTCAGTTGGCCTACTTGGGTCCCCTCCCAGGATCTTGCCCTCAATTGAGGAAGGAATGTTACAGTGCTGATGCTGTGCTCAGCAGTAGCCAAAACACTGCTGTGTTATCAGCTCTTTTAGCTACCAATGCAAAGCACAGCACTGTGAGGGCTGCTATCGGGAAATGAACTCCAGCTCAGCTAGACCCAATACAAAGGTATAAGTCTGGATATCTCAAATCATCACTTACTATATATTGATTTCAGCACAACATAGTCATAATTACTGGGTATCCTTTGCAAGTTGCTAGTCCTATAGATGGAATGACTGGAAGAAAAGAGGATAGACTTGACTACACAGAGAGAAGTTATTTCCTGACTTAGGTTTTATTTTGCTCATTTTTCACTGAAAAAAGTATTGCATAGAAACACTTCTGGAAATGTTACGAGCTACAAACTAGTATGAAGTAAATAATATTTTTAACTGTGACACCCTGATCAGCAAGCAGGAGGTGAGGCTCTCAGACAGCTGGAAGGAGTTTCATATTTACAGGCCCGGGTCCTCATGGCAGGCTTCAGCCACCCTAACATCTGCTGAAATGACAACCCAGCAGAGCACACAAGCAATGCAGGAGGTTTCTGGATGTCATTGATGTTAATATCTTGACGCAGGTCATGGAGAAAAAAATGAGGAGAAATGCTCTGCTGGTCCTTTTACTTCTAAAGAAGGAAGGACTTGGTGGTGAGGCATAGGTCAGAGGCAGCTTAGGCTGTGGTGACTGAGATGGTGTAGTTCAGGATCCTGACATGAGGGAGCAAAGCAAATAGCAGTCCCATAACCCTGAACTTCAGGAGAGAAAACTTGGGCCTGTTTAGGGTCTTGGACGAATCCCATGGGATATGACTCCAAAGAGAAGAGGGGTCTGGGAAATCTGGTAATTTTTTTTCCAGCATCATCACCTCCAAGTTCGAGAGCAGTCCATCCTGCTGAGCAGGAAACCAAGCAAAGGGAGCAGGAGGCCTGCACTGAAGAACAAGTTGCTTTTAACCGAACTCAAACATAACGGGAAGCATACATGAGGTAAAAACAGGGACAAGTAACTCAGGAGGCACAAAGAGATGTTGTCCAAGCATGCAGGGATAGAGTTAGGAAGTCCAAAGCCCACCTTGAGTTGAATCTGCCAAAGGACATGAAAGGTAATGAGAAGGGCTACTACAGGTACATTGGCAGTAAACAGGAGACAAAGGAAAATGGTTGCTGCATGGGGCAGAAAACTTGGTGACTAAGGACACAGAAATACCTGAGGTACTCAATGCCTTCCTCACCCAGGTCTTCACTGGGGCCAGTTCTGTTTAACCTCTATCATTAATGACCTTGTCACTGGTACATAGTGCACCCTCGTCAAGTTTGAAAGAAATTGTATCATCACCTCAGGTGACACAAAACTCAGGAGTGAGATAGACCAGGTGGTTTTACTGTCATTCAAAGGGACCTTGGCAAGCTGGAGAAAATGGGCCATAATCACATGATGTTCAGGAAAGCAAAATGCAAAGTCCTGCACTTGAGGACAAACAACCCTAGGCACCAGTGCATAATGGGGAATAAACATCTGGAAGACTCCTTGGGACCTGGGGGTCCTGGCAAACACCAAGCTGATTGTGAACCAGCAACGCACCGTTGTGGCAAGGAAAGCTAACAAATACCCTGGGCTGTACTGGGAGAGGTGTGGCCAGCAAGTGAAGGGAGGTGATCCTGCCCCTCTACTCAGCAGTGGTGAGGCCACACCTGAAATGCCATGTCCATTTCTGTGCTCCCCAGTATGAGAGAGAATGGACTTACCTGAGGGAGTCCAGTGAAGGACCACAAAGATGATGAAAGGACTGGAGCATCTCTTCTATGAGGAAGGGTGGAAAGAACTGGGACTGTTCAACCTGGAGAAGAGAAGGCTCAAGGAGGTCTCATCAATGTTTACAAACACCTGAAGGAAGGATGAAAAGAGCATGGAAGAGGCTCTTTCAAAGGCGCTGCACTTGGTCTCTCAATCAAAAATTACATAAGTTATCAGTGGTTCATGGCTCATGCTGAATCATGTAGTCAAAGAGGCTCTTTCCAGTGGTACCCAGTGACAAAACCAGAGGCAATGTACACATACTGAAACACAGGAGGTGCTGTCTGAGCAAAATACAAAACTTTTTTAATGTGAGAGCAATCAGACACTGACAGTTTGCCCGGATAGCTAGTGGAGGCTCCATCCTTGGTGATATTAAAAGCTTGACTGGGCACGGTTCTGGATAACTGACTTTAGCCCTGCTTGATCAGTGGGATTGGATCAGGTGACCTCCAGAGGTCTCTTGCAACCTCAACCAATCTGTGAGAATGTGTTTTTAAAGCCACAAGGAATATAGCTGCTTGGGACAAATGGAGGCAGCAGTACTTCAGGAGAAACTGGTGGTAAGGAATCTAGAGTCACCATTCTTGAGCAGTATAATTGACTGTGGGTTTTGAGGTTTTGGAACACCGTGAGTACATGTGCTCATATTCTGCGAGCACATAAAACATAGCTCTGAGCATCCCTTGGTAAAAATAAAACAATCAAGCTAAAAGCTTGCCTTTCTCATAACAGCAACATGACGAAACATGAAATGTTCTTTTCCTTGGAATTCCGATTTTCTCTGATTTATTTTACCAGTCCGTAATCAGAAATAGATGCTCCATCAGAGTCTGACACAGGAGATGTATGAACTGGAGTCAAGAAGGAATTCTGAGCTCTCAGAACAGAAAACATGCTGTAAATAATGTATTTTATTCAAGGCAAGAGAAGTTGCAAATACTTCTAATTATCAGTTATAGGGGAAAAGGAAAAGGTGATTTCTAGAAGGTAACCCATGTCAGAGCCATTATTTGTCTCTACTGGCCATTTAAAACAGCAGCTTATTGTTGTCTCTTGTTAGATTTTTTTAATTTTCCTAGGTTGGTATATAAGATGATAATGAATAATGAAATTAAAATGAAAGGTGTTCAGTTTTCTTTGCTAATGGGCTTGAGAGGAGAACATGACTCTAAAAATGCCATGAGAGTACAATACTTTTCAGAAATTAGATTCCTCTCACAAAAAAAAATTACTTTTAAAGTATGGAGAAATACTGCAGCTTCATCTGCTCTGGGGATGAAATATATAGGGCTTCAGAGAAGATGAAGCCTTCTGACTCTGCTGAATCCAGCCCTTACCTTACAAATCTTCAGGCCATTTGTTCATACTGCGTGCTCCAGCCAAATCCCCCAGCTCCCTTGGGTAATGGCACCCTTTGGATACAATCTGCCATTCGTTAAGTGCTTTGCTGCAAGGAGCCCTTTTTTATTACACTGAATTGCTCAAGCTTTGCTGGAAATCCCAGGTTTTGTCTGTGCATATGCATGGATATACTTGCAATAATTCCTGTGTTTAACTGTTCCCCTGTGTGTGTGAACATAAGTGTGTACTGCACTCTGTGTACATATACACATGTTTTGGTTCTGTGGGTGAACATGTATTCTGGTTGTGTGCACACACATGTGGAAGCGCATGCTCACACGCACACAGAGGAAAGGTTGAATTCAGAAATTGTTTTCTTCCTGTTTTACACAGCCACAGGGCATCTTCAGAAGTGTTTCTCTTCTATTTTGCCACGAGGAAGGGGAAATGCATTTTCATTTTTATTGCAAACGTGGGCATGTTCCTGTGCAGTGTAACCTGCTTTCCTACCAAGTGTCCTGCGTCCCCTGTTGTAATCCTAGGTCCTGGGCTGCATATCACCCCTAGTCTCCCCCTGCTCTCCGTCTGTCCAGTGAGGAAGAGTCCACACGTGGAGGTTCCATCAGCTGCTGATAGCTGTGGGAGCACTGCTTTGGGTTTCTGTCCCCTGCTTAGCTGCCAGTCTTCATACAGAACTGCACTTTCCTGAGTTGCTACTCTTCTATCAAAAACAATTGGCCAGTGGGGATAAAAAAAATGAGGGAGAAGAAGTGGAGACACTTTCTCTGATATTATGTAAGCCCTACACCTTTCAGAAATCAGGGTAAAATCTAGGGGTTTGAGGTGGGAAGGTCAAGAGGCAGTCAGTGTGCTGGCATGGAAGGCATCACTACTGTATGAAATTTAGAAAAAATAATTGCATTACTGTTTGCCTCTTTTATTTCTTTCCTTTTTGTTTTTCTCTTAGGATTTGTTTGCTTGTCCCAGCAATGATTCAAAGAAAATCAGAAGGTTGAATAAATGGCATATGTTTTCCCTTCTGTAATTCATCAGCTTCTCCTTTGTAAGAATGTCCCAGACTTTTGTAATCCATCTGTTCAGTTACAGTAAACCTGGGTTTCAGCCTCCTGTTGTTATAAAAATTCACTCTGCAGGAGCAATAGGAACTGGAGTGATTGATGAGATCTCAACTTACTATCTTCTTTAAGCCCAGGAAGAACATAGTGCTAGGATAATTGATCTGTTGTTTCAGAGCAGCACGTAGGAAGTCCAGCAGATAAAAGACCCTTCGCATCTTACAGCATCTTCTCTGGTGGAGCTGCACTGACTTGGAGCAAAGTTTATATAGTTATGGATGAGAACTCAAAATCAAGCTCCTTTGTTTTAACTGACAAGAAGGGGAGAAGTTGCTATAGGCAATTCTAACTCTTCAATATAGAAATCTTTTTGACAGTGGTTGTGCAAGGCAAATGGGAGCAGATACACTCAAGAAAATATTTAATTCCTTTTGCAATAGTCACATCAGGCAAGAAGTGATCCAAACGTTGTGTTCTGGTTTGACCTGTATAACAGGAGATGATGAAGAGGCTGGAGGTCTTAGGTGATCAAGCCCCATCACTGAAAAGGGGTGTTAAACTCTGTAGAAGTTTCTGGGATGTGTGTTTCATTTTGATAACTCTAAATTTGCATGGTGACACAGAGGCTTCAGGATCATCATGCAGTCTGGGCAGTAGCTGTCACAGGAGACCTTTGGCTCCTGAATTCCCATGTCATTTGAGGTGGGTGTTCTACAAATTGCCATCTGGCATCACAAAGAGGTAATGGGAAGCAAATCATATTCAGAAGATGCTATTTTCCCCAATCTATTCTCTAGCTGGATGATACTAGCTATTACTCTACCATACCCTAAAATAAAGGGTATCTAAATAGCTAAATAAAGGGACCTAAAATAAAAGATTTTAGGCCTAATCTCGAGTTCTGTGCTGCACTTCCAGGGAGAAGTGGCCCTTCTGCATGTTCAGTTGTACTGGACATCCAGATCGGTGCCAGAGCTTCATAGGAATGGTATTATGCTTTTCCAAAACTATTTGGTGTATATCACGTACCTCTGCAGACGTTTTGGTAGAAGCCAAAGAGGCTGCCTGTATTGATTTACTCGTGGGGCTTGGAGAGAGCTGTGGGAGTCAGAGTGAACCTCTGCTCAGTAATTTCTTGGACTCTGCAGGGGAATGTGAGTATCTGCTTGAAGGGAGAGGGAGAAGTAGGGTTTTAAGGAAGATCACAATCTGACTTCTCTTCAATCTGTGAAACTAATGCACTTCTTATGCAAAGCACCTCTAGCTGTGGGGTTTTCACTTCCCGTGAAGATGTCTGGAGTGTTTTCTTTACGGTGCAGCCTGTGCAAGGTTCCGTTGATGAATTAAGTAATGTTCGAATTTTATATGAAAATTTGTGCATTTATCTCTCAGAGCTAAGGGGAAGGCCAACATGCCCATCTTTGATCAAATACACATGGTTTCATTTTCCACTCTTCTGCACATGTGAACTTGAATACTTTTTAAATTGTGCCATGTAGAGGTTGCTGTATGTGCCATGTCTTGATACATGAGATGACTACATGATCCAGTGTGAGCTATGAACCACTGATGAGTTATGCAATTTTTGATTGAGAGACCAAGTGTAGTGCCTTTGAAAGCATGATACAGCTACACGAGTTTAGGTTTTAACTTCTAAAGTGTACTAATAGAAGAAATTAGTTCTTCTAAATATTTGAGAATACATCTTTGACTAGAAGAAATTCTTAAAACCAATTTCCTTTTGTAAACCACACTGGTGATTCAGACTGAAGAATGTTTTAAGCCTTTTGTCTGTAAGGTACATGTCTTATGTAGGCTTCTGTTTTAATTTACTGCACTTGTATGCAGGTTTTTCAAACTAGTCACAGTGGTCTCTTATAAATCACAAGAAATAGTCTACCCTCAATACCCTTTCCAGTCCTACACAATGAGTCAAGGCTTGTCAAAGACCATTTTAGAAATCTTGAATAAATCTGACATTATGTTGAGACAGCTGTTAAATATATTTCTTTTTTTCCCCCCAGGTTTCCTTTCCCTCACTATGAACAATGCAATTGGTTTAGTACTATTTTTAGCCTGACTTTTCATTTCAGTCGTATGTATTTCTACCTTCCACGCACACTTAAGTTAATTTATTCTAACATGAAAAATACTGGGAAAGTCACTAACCCCCACAAAAAGTTTTTACAAGCTGGACTGGAGGCTAGCTGTTGCACATATACACTCCAGATGCCCAAGCCCACCATTAAAAGAGTAAAATCAGATTTCAGGATGCAGTCTTCCCTGAAAACAAATGTCTCTTCAAATCAAAATTCTCAGCAGATGTACCTAAACTAATCTTGTGTCTGAGGGCAATTTGATTCAGTGTAGAAAGGAGAGTTTAAACGAGCCCTAATCATTTAATAGACTTCTACCTAGCAGGAGAAAATAGCAATGGGTTTTTTTGGTGTGTTTGTTTTTCCTAAGAAAGCTGATGTGAAAAGTAGAAGCTTCCTCATGTTTGTCACTGATTACCCAGCCTTTCTGAAGTTGATGGGAGCATTGGTGCTCCTCAATGACAACACAAGTGGATCACTGTTAGGCTGGCAATAATCTTCTCCTTCCCTTTTGCAAGTGTCCCTTTCTACTTCTGGTTTTCCTTCATAAGCTGGCCTGGAGGTGAGAATTTCAAACTGGTGTGGTGGTGCACATGGGTTGAGATACCTGCAGTCTGTCAGGGGCTTTTTTTCCCAGCTCTGAACTACTCGTGTTTTACCACAGTGATCAGGAAAGGTGCGCTTCTGCCTGAGGGCAGAGATGTACCCACTGAGCTCAGGTAGCTGGGCAAAGACCCGAGTTCCCCAGTGATGTGGTGGTGACCAAGGCATCATTAGTGATGACTGGTAGTGAATCAGGAATGGGACAAATGGGGTCAATAATGATATCCTGTCTGTGCTGGCAGTTAAGTGTAGAGTAGGGTCTGCTTTCTGATTCTAAGTTAAGGAATAACATCCTAGCTTGGAACATAACTAGTTTGGAAAAAACTTGGAGAACTGTAACTCCTCTATTGTTGCCTTTCCAAAGGGGATTAAATAAGACAATAACTAATAAATAATATACAGAGCTTATGCGTCTGTCTTCAATCGGAGTTTAAACAAAGAGATCTGGGTTTTTTAAGTGCCTTCTCAAATGTGCAGCTCTCTGGAAATATTTCTTGCCAGAACATCCCTGGCATTGCAACAGACGGTACTTCCTCCCTGAGCAGTGGTGGCCGAGCCTGGAATGCTGGGGCAAATGAGGGAAATGATGGGATGATGGTGACAAACTGGTGCTGCTGTGCCATCCCCATCACAGCTCTGTGTGTGGCCAGCCCTGTGTGCATGCTCACTGGCTGCACATGTTTGTGGTGTTGCCTAGTGCCACATTACTGGGACACCTGTGCCCTAACCTGCCACTGCAGCCCAGTCCCGCTGGCTGGAGGGCAAGCCCTGCACCCCATCAGCAGGACCACTGGGTGCTGGCTGGCTCCCACATGTAGTGAAGGAACCAGGAATTTGTCAGGCAGACCTGACTGCTGGTCAGCACAGAGAATCACAAGGTTAGGGAAGTAATCAAGGCTATACATGAGAAATTAAGTTTTATGCCTACTTGGGGCATTGAGAGGTGTTCTTTCTTTTTTTCTTGTAGACCAGAGAGGGGAGCTCACCTGCTTTTTATTCACTGCCACTCTACTTTCTGCACCAAAATGCACATAAGGAAGAGTGGGAGACATAGACATCATTCATGTTGTGTCTATGGCCCTCACAATTATAAACTTCCTGAGATCAGAGGGAACAAATCCTTGCCAATTAAAAGGCCTTTTAATGTCAAGTTGTGACTAATAAACATCTGAACTGCAGATGTAGCACTGTAGGTGTACCTGTTGCCTGGGCCTTTTCTAGCGTCAATTACTCTGGCAATTGTGGGTCACAATTATGCACCTTAGCTATTTCTGAGAATAAAATAACACATCTTTTTGTTTCTTGTCCATTTGTTCAGTGTGGAGATGTCAGCCTAGTTAAAGCAAATTTCCATTTCAGCCATCGTTTTAAGCTGTGTGTTTACAACTGCAAAATAATGTTGTTTGCCTATTGTATGCTTTTAAAGGTGTGTTTCCACAGCCACCATTACCAGAATTCAGCACATTAACTAAGAAAAACCTTATTGTCTGGTAAAAATGGGAAACGAAGTCTCAGTACTGCACAAAAACACGGTTTGTGCAGAACTTGGGTGGGTTTGGATGCCAATAGGTATCAAGATCAGTCATCAGCAATCATATGACAAAGTTAAAATTCATTTTTCCTACTTCTAGAAACAGTTTTAGATAATTAGAAACTCAGGATCCTAACTCTGAAATCTGAGACTGTTTGGTATCAATTCAGATTTTAATGACTTGACACCTCTGTGTTCACACCAATATCCCAGGGCAAAACACCCCTGTATCAGGGGTGTTACTCCAAATTTATATCTTAGTTTCAAGACCATGGTAATGATGTAAGTAGCTGATTAGTAATGGCCATCCCCTTTCTGTTTTCCTGACCTTGTTACTCTCTTGAATAGAGTTAATAACTTGTTTTGTTTTGTTTGGTTGGTTGGTTTGGTTTGTTTTTTCTTGTCTTTAGAGTAGTACTGCATCAAATGTTACCTGTAATCTTCTGTCCCAAGCATTTCAAATGCCTTTTAAGAAGCCAGGATCTCCTTGCTGAAACATTGACCCCACTGTGGTTCCATTTGCAATGCAGTTTCATCTCTTAACAGTCTCTTGGTCTGTGTTTCCCCGCTGTACACTTGTGCCTGTGTGTGCTAGGAGCTGAGAGGGTGGACAGGAACCATAGCTTGAAATCTGCTCTTTTCTCACTTCTTGTTTTCTCCCCCTCACCCCAACCCCTTTTCACTCACACTTTTTAATTGCAAAGCCATTCAGCACAGTGTAATGCTGCATGTGACTAAAACCCCACCTTTTATTAATGTTAAGTTCTCTTACTATGCTAATGTCTGGAAAGTATTCTGTAGATAGGCCACAAATTGCTTTAGAGTATTTTCTTTGTGTTATTTTGCTCTCTGCCCTGGATCAGCAAGAATATGGTTCAAATATTAATTTTATGGTGTGTCTCTCAGGAGTGGAATAATGTTCAATCATGCATTCCATCTGCAAGGCAGTGGATGTGCAATCCTGCATTAAATAAAAAAAAACAATGTGTTTTAAAGAAGAAACAGAAAGAAAGGCTGTGGCACATAAAATCAATGGAAGAAGAGCCTTCTATTATGCTTGCCTTTGTGTAAAATCAGAGGGAGTTGTGTAAACCAGACAGAAGTCAACTGTCTTAAAAACAGAGTTGATACATGACTTAGATTATGTCATGCTGTTAAAATCTTTCTGCAAGAAACAAGTTTAGAAGCAGAATGATGCCTCAGATAAATATACCGGAGACCTTATGATGCACACATTTCATATGCTCATTCCAAACACCCATATGCATGTGTATGGGTGTTTGTTCTGCTTTGCTCCATAAGTCCCTTAAAACTCTGTCTCTGGAGAGCATGCTTTTACTATATGGGGTAGGAAGAAGTGCTCTAGTGGTTGGAACGATATTCTCCCCTTCTTGTTTTCCCTACAGCAAGAAAACCTGAACAGGGCTATGGCTTTTGTCATTGCCTAGAGACATGCAAATATAATTATTTTGAATCCTTGTCCCCTTACTCAGGGTTGGTGATTCGAAGTGACACTTTCTGTGGAGTCAAACGGCTATCTTTGTGTCATTCACATAGTGTAAATCTCCCTGATGATGCTGCCCAAATACCGTGTGTCCTCTCACGAACATCTCCAGTTTTCTTACAGTGCCCTTCCATGTGGACTGTGAGATCTTGGTGACTGTGGCACTTCTCATCATGTGAGCAGCTGGAGACTGGTATAGGGCTTTCGTTTAGATAGTGAAGAGGCCTAGTGAAAGCCCTGTGTTGAGCAGCAGGGCTCTGAAGCACTGCTAATTGAAGCAAGGCAAATGCAGGGTATTAGCTTGAAATTCAGCAGGTGAGAATGTCTTCAAAGTGAGCCCAAGCATAGAAAGAGATGTTCGCTTTTCAATACAAATGCTTTGAATGCCAGTGAGAATGGGAAGGCAAGCTCTGGAGAGGGAGAAGCCCAGGGGAACCTGTTCTCCAATCTCCCTTGGGATAACAACCCAAGTACTTCTCTGCATGGGTGCTCGACCACTCGGGTTTACTAGAAGGAGCATTTCAAGTATTCCTCCCCAGCGTGTCTGCTTTATTCAGGAAAGCACACTGCTTCTTGCTTTGGCACGTCCCCAAGTGCTCTTGGCAAAGCTGTCAAATGTGTCATTGTAATGAGAGGCCTCTTTGCCGCGGTTTGAGCAGTGAGAGCTGGCTGGGAAGCACGGGGCTGGGCTGAGGAGGACTGGTTGCAGAGAGCTCTCAGCGGAAATCCTTTGACTCTGGAACTTGTTTGCTCTGGCAAACTCACTATGCCTGTCTGGACACAATGAGGGTTCAAGACACATGGCTTTTGTTTGGTTTTCCTGGAGGGAAGGCTTTGCTTTTCATTTGGCTGAATTTCTGGGTGGTAGAGAAAGAGGGAGAGAGAGAGAGAGAGTGCGTGCTTCAGGCTTTATCAGTCTGGACCTTGTGTGAGGGTGATACTGGTGCCTTTTGCTGACCTTTAGCTTTTTTAATCAGATATGAGTACCACAGAGGTAGGCTCTTCATGTGCCTTTGACAATGAAATAGAGGTTAAGGCATTTGAGGGAAGTACAGGTTTCTCTTGTTCCTTAGCTGCAGGTGGAGATTGGAAGGATGTTCTCACTCTGTAGCTCCTAGCAGCCTTCAGCTCTTTTTCTACCACCTCTAGATCTTCTGCCGTAACCTCACATGGCCATGACCCACCTGAAAAGCTCTCAAGCTGTTAGGAAAGTGAAGTCATCGGGAGGTGTGGTGTGCAGAAGATCACGGGAACTCCTGGAGGAAGAATTACCAGAGTGCAGAGAAAATCACTGTTAAGATGACAACACAGAGAGTCTCTAACATATTGTTTAAAATGTGACGGTGGGGAGAGCAGCTTTGACTTTGCCTTCTAGAAAGATTATTTATTTGTGAATTATAACCACATGAGGTAGTGCTTGTAATTTTAGACTAGTTCTGAGAAGATAAGGCACAACATTTTGTTAATCTATGGATCCTGTAGAGACCCTAGTTTTTAAAAATGCTTTGAAACAATGCCATGCGATGAATGAGAAAGCACACAAACTGAACACACTTTAGCAGCAAGTTTGATCATTTTGTCTCCCCAAATCTGACCTGCCAGATCCTAGATAATTGCAGTATGCTTTAGAGGCCATGAGGCAGGGAAAACAATCAATTTAAAGAGCATAATACAGTAATGTAGCATAGCCCCTACCAGCCAGGGATGTTGCTGAAGAACAAATCAGCAAGAAATGTCTTTTCAGGAGCATCATGTGAAAGGCTGAAGGTTTGCTAGTCTGTGAAGGCTGCAGATGTACAGCTTGTAAGCACTGAGATGAAACAGGAATCGTACAATTAAAGATATATTTTTCCCCAACCCACTTTTAGCCTCTGGAAAAGAACTTCAAGAAAGCATCAACCTTGAGCACTGAACACCTAAAACTGGATTGCTGACCCTGTGAAGACAATGGGGGATTTTTCACTGATTTTGTTTCACTATGGGCAATGCTCCCCCAAATTTTCAAAAGTCAGATAACAACATGCAATAATTGCACCTTCCTCCATGTAATAGCTGTTGTGATTTCTAGTGAGTTGCACAGGTCACTTTAAGCACACTCCTGCTTCCCTGAGCTACACTGTGGTTTTACTGGAAATTTGTACGTTTGGTCACAGCCCCTGCTGAACCAGTGGATGCTTCCCCTGTGCTACCACTTCAGCAGAAAGTATAGAAAAGAAGAGAGATTAAGTGACACCAGGGAAAGGTGTGAAAGTGCACCATGCATGCAGTAAAGACAGTCTGGGGAAAAGACAACAGTCTCAGTAGTGTAAAGGGAAGTTGAGTCATTAAAAGGGGTTGCACATTGGGTAGCGTAGTGCCTATACTAAGTCTTTGAAAGTGTATTTAGCACAATGCTCCCGACAGAAAAGAAACTTTGGGAACTAGGCCACATTTTCAAAAAGGCTGTAGTTTTCTTAACTATCTCCCCACAAATACATGCCTGCAAAGTGCATTAGGTGTCTCCCTGCGGCTATTAACTTGCCTTTCCTCTTATCACAGTACTGTGCAGGCCAATGTCTCTTGGAAGGGCTGAGATTCCTGCTTTGGGCATGTACAAGCATGGAGTGAACTGCAGGTGCTGCAGAGCATCATCCCCTGGATGGTGGTCAGTCTGGTCAAGGCTTATATCCCAAAGGTATTTCTAATTGTTCTAATTATGATCTCCATAGGATAAGGTGGATAACCTGTGTCATGCTCTAGTATCCTGGCTCAACTGAAAAGTAATTCTGCTTTGCCTTTTTTGCAAGGTCATCCTGCAGAAATATATTCCTTTTCACAAGTATATTAATTACTTCAAATGTAAAATTCATGCCTCATGTATTAGTGCAGCTGCAGTATTTCACCCTATTGGAATAAGAACAATTTCTGTGCGTGAAGCCAACAGTGACCCAAATCTGCAAAGTAAATGAGTTGTAAATGAGACTCCTTCCAACAACAGCATCTTTGCACAGAATCTTTTATCTAGGAACCTCATGAAGTTCAGCCAGGGGAAGTGCAAATACCTGCACCTGGGGTGGAAAGCCCGCGGCAACTGGTGCACATTGTGGGCCACCCAGACGGAAAGCAGCTTGTCACAGAAAGACCTGGGGAGCCGACGATATCTGCTTGTGGCAAAGAAGATGAAAGGTACACTGGGCTACATTGGAAGAGGTACTGCCAGAAGATCAAGGGAGTGATCCTTCCCCTCTACACAACGCTGGTTAGGCCTCGCCACGAGTGCTGTGCCCAGTTCTGGGCTCCCTGGTACAAAAAAAACCATGGACACACTGAAGAGAGTCCAGCAAAGGACCATGAAGATGATGAAGGGGCTAGAACTCTCCTCTGTAAGGAATGGCTGAGAGATTTGCCACTGTTCAGCCTAGAAAAGAGAATTCTTGGAGAGGATCTCATCAATGTGTACAAATACCTGAAAAGAAAGTGCTCAGAGGACAGAGACAGAATTTTTCCAGTGGTGCCGGTGCCCAGTGACAGGACCAGAAGCAATGGACACAAACTAAAGCACAGGAGGTGCCGTCTGAACATAAAAAGGAACTCTTCTATTGTGAGAGTGAAACACTGCAGACAGAGTTTGCCCAGAGAGGCTGTAATGTCTCCAACCTTGGAGATATTCAAAACATACTGGACATGGCTGTGAGCAACCAGCTCTAGGTGGCCCTTTTTGAGCCGTGGGGTTGGACAAGGTGACCTCCAGATGTCTCTTCCAACTGCAACCATTCTGTGATTTAGGAAAATTCCTACTTTTTTTAATATTTTCCAGAAGTGCTTTGCAACAAAACCATGTGAAGAATGGGGACCCAATTAGGAGTGCAATTTGACATCACATCTTTTTTTGTCCCCTTCGTTTTTGCTTCCTAACTGAGATCTGCCAGATACACTGTTCAGTCTTGACTTTATGGTCTTTAATAGCATCAGAGCAAGAAAGCAGATGCCAAATAACTAAGTGTGGGAGCCTGGCTGGCTTTCTCCTGGTTCTCAGCATAAGGGAGATTGCAATGCTGTATTCAGCCTTTGATAGAAAACTGTGAGTACTGCAGTCTGCCTGTTCTCTTTACATTCACCTTGTCTGCCTGAGCCTGAGCTTACCTGATGACTTATTCAAAGTTTTTATTCATATTGTAGAAGGCAGATAGGTGTGTTTGCTGTGTGGTGGCCTTTTTACTCTTGAGAGTCCAACCTGGACCGTGAGTAGGTCCTGATTGTTGTCTATATTGACTCTCTGATCTTGAGAGTCATCTCAGAGGATTTGTGAGGATAGAGGTAGAGGTAATGCATCTTGTGGTCTGCAGGGTACAAATAAGGAGGTAGTCAAAACCTAGCCTCCTGCTTTGGGAACCAGCAGGGCTGTTCTACCTTCCTTTTGTAGGGGTGAAGGGAGTTTTAAACTCCACAACCTGCATACCAGCTAAGCAAGGAAAATAGCTTCCTTCCTTCCTAACTTGGACACAGTAAAGGCAAATGCATTCTGGTGACATGATTTTTCCCTGAAGCAAAATGCTTTCAGAGCTTCACTGGCCATATGGAGCTCTGTACACGCAGTTTTCCATGAATATTGCATTAATCCATATTCCAAGTTATGAATTGCAGTCAATCCATTCTTACGCTAACCAAGCTGCAGCTGCTCCCAGCTGAAAAGTCTTTTGAACTCTGCCAGACGAAATATTCCAAGTCTCATTCCAAGGTGCAGTAGTTGTCATTGTGGTTCTCAGGCTCTCATACATATTTAATTTAGTGTATGTATCAAAATGTGCATTCTGCTTACACTGAAGCTGGTGCCAGTGCTTACAGTGATGTTGTCTGAAGACTAATGAAAGACCAAAATTACTTCAATACTTGGTAATATGTTGATTTCAACTTTAGTACAATTAAGCTCTATTGGTAGTAAATAATTCAAACCCCAAAATAAATGTGCTGCATGTAAATTAAAGGAAAACATCTGCTGCAAAGTTTCAGGGTGTATCTGGGCTTCCTCTGCGTTTGTGGTGTTTGGAGGTAGGAGACAGCTTTGCCCTCCTGCAAAGATGGGAGCCATAAGAACTGAGATCCAAGTTTTCTGGTGCTTCTCATGTAGTTGATTTCTGTGCTTGCTTGTTGTAAGGAAAGAACATCCTGACACTTCAGGTATGTAGGCTCTGGTGATCTCACAGAGGATTCAAAACAGCTATTTTTTTGGAGGTCTAGGTTTCAAGGTTTTTTTAATTTATTTTTTCTATCTTAATATTAGTGAATTATATTTAAAATCTCTAAATTAATAAAAAATAAACTTTTCGGTGACATAATGTGGGAATTATCTTCCATTTTAGTAAATGTGGACAATGTTATGTTATTCATATTGAATCCTCTTTCATGTAGCGGGGTACAGCAGGATGTAATTTGTTCACTTTATGAGCTCAGGACTCTCATGTTTAGTGCTAACAACTGAGTACCCGACCTTTCCATTTTTAGGCCACTTCCTGGGATTGTTTGAGTGCTAGTTGTTTAACATTATTTTGAAAAGAAATTCTTAGTACCTTATGGTTGTTTTTAGTGAACTTGTGCAGATTGTGCCAGGATTGAAAAGTATTGAGCCTCACCATGTTTTGCCAGTAACTCTCATTTCATGGGTAGTGGGACTGTAAAGCAGTTTTATTCTTTTTGGTATAATACAAGTGTTTAAAAAGGAGCAATTTGGGGATTTTATAGGGGTTCAAAACTCAATATTCACTCTCCACTTCCTCATTGATTTTATATTTCTGTACATGTAGAATTTTTGGTATATGTACATAGAGATATATAAAATCAAGTGGATTTCATAAAAATAAATGCAAAATGAAAATGGCCCAATCAAACCTTTACAGGGTAGTTTTTCTGTGAACCATCATTCTCCACTGGAAACCAGGGGACAAATGCTGAGCAGCTCCTTTGGTCATGCTATAGCCCAGCTCCTGCTCAGGTGGAGAGGGGATGGTGGACAGGGATGGCAGCAGGACAGAGGTTTCAACAGACCTGTATCTGGCAGAGGCTTTCTGCTTGCATTGCTGATGGGTTTAAAGGGGCCTTGGGGTTCAGGTGAATCTGAGACTCTCTTACGAGCATCTGAGGACTGCAATGTAGGTCAGGTCTGAAATGCTTATTCAACAAAATTCCTGAGGAAAGGATAATTAGCTCCTGTCATTCTTATCCCATTTCTGCACCTCAAATTCCTTTAGCTGCTCCCAGGAAGGACAGTCCGTTGGATGTGAAATGCTGAGAAAACAGGCATTTTATGTTTAATCATAAAATGACATTTCTAACCATATATTTGTGATTAAGCCATTGTTTTTATTAGTCACAAGGGATAATTGCATCCAGAAATTCCCAAAGAAAAAGTTATACTGGGCAAACAATATTACACTGATGTTTCCATTATATGAGTAATTTTCTAGCATAGATCAGCCATAAACTTCCCTAAAGGGCCTATTAAACAGGAAGCAAGAAAACGGAGATGGGGCAGTTGCCAGACATTAGTGTGTCTAGCACTCATGTGTCCATTCATGCCCTTGCTTTTTTTGTCTTTTGGCAATGTCAAACAGTTGGCAAAATCCCACTTCACAGGTAGATAGCAGACATGCAAGGGAAGGCCTTTTTTTTCTGGAGAAAGGAGATTCCTGGGGCTTGGGTCTGGAAGGAAGAGAAGTCCCTGGTTCCACTTTGTTCAAGTCTGTCTTCTGAATCTCATTGCAATAGAAACAAGGATGTTCTGTCTTTCAATGAGCTTTGGGTATTATCTGGGAGAATACCTGAAATGTCCAAGATGGGAGTGCTGTTCGCAGAACATAGTCGGGGTGACGGATAGCAAGCAGGATTCACCCTCCCTTAACTGTGGCACCAATGCTCCTACAGACTCAGCCCCTGTGGTGGGGTTGGCTGGATGCCAGGTGCCCACTCAGCCGCCCTGTCACTCCTCTTCCCAGCCGGATGGGGAAGAGAGTAAGATGGAAAACAACTCATGGGTACGGATAAGGCAGTTCATTAAAGCAGAAGCCAGGCGGAAGCTTGTGCGCGCAAAAGGGAAGCAAAAGATAACAAGGTTTATTCTCTACTTCCCATGAGCAGCGATGTCCAGCCACTCTCAAGAAGCAGGGCTTCAGCACGCACAGCGGTTCCTCAGCAGGCAGCCATTGGAGACAAGGAATGCCTGCCTTCCTGCTCCTTGCCTTAGCTTTTATATCTGAGCTGATGTCGTATGGTCTGGAATATCCCTTTGGTCGTTTTGGGTCAGTTGGCCTACTTGGGTCCCCTCCCAGGATTTTGCCCTCAATTGAGGAAGGAATGTTACAGTGCTGATGCTGTGCTCAGCAGTAGCCAAAACACTGCTGTGTTATCAACACCCTATTAGCTACCGAACTTGTCTATCTCGTATTGGCCTTCTTAGCTACCAGCATGCTTGCAGCAAATGTGGGTAGAGCCCTTCCCAGATCTTTGTTCGTGAAGCCTAGCCATGATGATGATTAGCTACCAGTGCAAAGCTACCGACACCCATTTAGTTACCAATGCCTCACCACTGTGAGGGCTGCTATGGGGAAATGAACTCCAGCTCAACCAGACCCAATACAGTCCCTTTTGAAATACTATCTAAGGAGGTGAACAGGAGTCAAGAACTGCCCTAATCACTTGTCAAGTGTAGTAAGAACTGTTTTTTCTGTTGTAGTACTTTTCTTACCTGCACTGCCATGCAAGCCAAAGCCCTACCAGAAATTTCCCTTATCCTATCATAAGAACATTTTTATTAGCAATGGCTTATTTCACACACTGATGTGTTCTATGGTATTCTGGCAAAGCAAAGAATCCAGTAGGGAGATTTTCTGAGAGGCCATGATGGGAAAAAATATGCTACCAAACATTTCCTATTGCACAGTGAGGCAATAAAAATGGCCCTGCATTCCCCATTCCTCATGAAACCCAGCTCAGATTGTGTTGCTTTCTGCCGTGCTTCCTGTGCCTGCAGAGCCCTCCTCTCCTCCACAGGTTCGAGGTGGCCCTGCAGAAGCAGGGGAACTCCTCTGCAAAGGTCAACAAAAAGCTTTTCTAAGGGGTCTGTTCAACAGCAAGCAAGAGCACCTGGGGTTAGTCACTACTATAACTCATATAGGGTAGACAATTATCAGCAGTGGCACAGGAGTTGCCGTGGCTGGATATTTGTAGTGGAGTATGCCAAGAGATTCACAGAGCTATGAGGAGATGTTTGAGCTGGCAAGGGTGCTGGAAGCAGTGTAGCTTGACTCGTATGACGTGAGCTGATGTCTCCCTCTTTCTTCCTGGAGAGGTGGTGGTGAGGGTTTGCTTCAGGATCCTAGGTAAGGCAGCATGCTCTCTGAACATACTTGGTGAGGGAGCTTGGAAAAGCTTTTCCCTGCTCCTTCCCGTGATGTCCTCTGGAAAGAGCTTGTAGTATGTAACCAGCCATCCAACAGCCATTGTTCTCATTCAGATGACCCCATCTGTGCCCCAGAGTTATCATCTTCCCCTAATATCACAGTAAGAGCTATATTTTTTTCTTTATTTTTTAAAAAAAAACTTTCTTACTGGCAAGATTATGATATGCCTGCCCTGCTGCTTTGCTCTAACTGATCCTCACAGCCAAGGGCAGGGTCTCTCCTCTTGCTTCTCCTAGAGACCTCTGCCACTGGCTTGCACCTTGAAGCACTGGTGGGCAAACCCTGTTTCAACACACTCTGTTCAACACACATTTGTTTTTTTGGAGAGAGAGGACAGCACACTGTCCGAGCGGGGAGCCCGACACATATGGAAAGGTGACTCCAGCCCAGCAGGCCAAACATGCTCTTCCCCCAGCTGCACTCTCCAGTCCCCTCTCCTCCTTATTTTTCTGTATTTTTTTCCTGCTTATTCCTGTTGGAGTTACAAAAGTCTGCTAGAAATCAATCTCTGTACACTCCTGATTTAAATATGGGCACATTCTGATTAACTTCTAGCTCTGTTTACATTTCCTCTTTGGTTCTTCTTGATTTAGGCTCTAATTATCTCAGTTGTAATCACTTGGTGTGATAAAGTTAAAGTAATAATGATTATTTTTGATAGTACAATGTTTTCTCTATAAATGTTGTAGCTAATAAAGACAGAATGCCAAGCTGCTTATGGGAAACAGATTTTTATGGTTCCTAAACAAATGCCTTGCATAGTTCATGTACAGATAATAAAAGAACAAAGTAACCCTTCTAAGAAAAATTTATATCTTGATTAAAAAAAAAAAAATCTATCCATATATTTATGCTCCAAAACACTGTTTTTAAAAGGTTCAGAACCTAATGTCATTGCTTGGGGCCAAAGTTGGGGACTCAAGATGTCTGCTCAGGTTTGTGCACTTCTGTGGCACTGGGAACTGGGCTGCAGCTCAGGCCATGAAGCTCTTCTAGTGTGCACTGCTGAGGGAACAGTTTAGCACCTTTCATGCCTTGTCCCATGCGATATCCAGACACAGGACTTTTCCCTGGGGCTCTTGGTCTAGGAGGTGTTTTAAGCATGTCTATCATGTCGTTCACAGGAATATTTTGCTTTCAGAAAGGAAACCAATGAGCCTCAAAACTGAATGAAGGTGTACCACAGGGGAAATGGTGTGCTAGGGCACAGCACGGGGAATATGACTTGCAGCCCCCTTCTCCTGAAGCTGTGTCATGTCACATAAAATAAATCACATTGCAGGTGAACGGTGTTACAAGTGTGTGTGACTCAATACGGAGTGTCTAGGGCACTCAGCTGGGAAAACATGGGTACACTTGGGGAGATAGCTCTGGGTTGCAGTCTGTGCATGAAGAAGGGCTTATGTACTTTATGTTAAGCTAGCCATAGCGGCTCGACACCTAAGCAGAGCACAGAGACTTGTCTCCAGGCTTCTTTCTTTTCCCTGGCCACAAGCATTATGGTGTGTGTTTGTGCATCCTTTCTCTTTGTCAAAGAGCCTGTAACTCACTTTCAAAAAGTTTGCAAGCATAAATTTTCATTTTGTTGGGTTTTTTTACCTATTTGTGTCAGATGCAGGAGCCATGCCTGCTCCTTGCACCCGAGATTTACTCAGATGACATTGGCAATGGGGTTTTTGAAAAGGGGCTTCAGATGTTGAGCAATCAAATGGCAGCTAGTATGTGGACTCTCTTCTTGGCTCAGTCAGGCTCTTTCTGTGCCTTAGGCACTTTATCCCTTCTAGGCTTTTCATAGTCATATGCAAAGAGGGGCTTGTGGGGGTGTGTATGTGCAGTTTATGTTAGTATTTGTCAAGTGTTGCATGATCTACAGCAGTGTGTCCTCTTGTAATAACACCAACATGTTACTGGAAGTCTTTGGACAAATCCATTATTAGAGTTGACTACTGTGATTAGTACATGGGATGGCACAGAAGCTTTGGGCTAGGCATGTGCTATGTATTTATCGTCATATCTTTGCCCTCCCTGACTGCAGAGAGCTGTGAATGCTTGGGCAAAAGGGCTGCCACAGACAGCATTTTCTCAGAAGCAGAAAATACTTGATAAATCTTTGAAAGACCAAGCAGGAATGGAAGCTGGTTTTGATAGTTCCTGTCCTGGTGGTATAAGTAGTGTACAAAACAAAATAATGAAAAGAGGCCTTGACTTTGGGGTCTATACTGTGTAATTATTAATGTAATTAATATACATCACTGAGAGTTTATCTTTCACCACCCTCTTGATTATTTAAACCAACGGGCACATTTGTATCTTGGTTAGTATCTTCAGTTTTATGAATAACCATGGGACATCTTATCAGTGGTTAGAACAGATTTGTTCCTGAAGAATGGATACTTCTGGTGTCTTTTATTCTAACAAAAAAAATAATTTTCCAGTTCAGCATCTAGGCAGAAAAATGACCAACCTAATTAGAGAAAGATTTCTCAAGAGCAGGGAAAGCATTTCTCACTTTTTTTGGCATACAATGATATCAAAATTGTGAGCTTTATGTTAAACATTTAGCAAAGAAACAGCCATTAAAACAAGTGTGCTATTAGTTCTACATTAGCATAACTAATGAGGTCCTTGGTTCAATGTGAAAAAAGGAATAAAGTGCTGCAGTATGCAGCATTGTATGACTCAGTCTTTTCTTCTCTTGAGCAAACTTCTGCATGCCAAAGGTGAGAGCATTAATTGAGTATAGAACCTGTTTGTAAATCCTGAGTGCAGCTCAGGGTTTGATGGGCACCACCACTGCTCATTCTTACTTTGCCACTGTCTGTAATTAACCTTCTGCAGCTTGAAATTCTTCATGAAATGAAGGATGGTCTCTGGTTTCAGTGAGGCTGCTCTGGCCTAAATTAAAGCAGCCAGACTCCTACTGCATCTCAAAGTCCTTACCCAGCTGTGTGGACAACCAGTGAACGAACCAAAAGACTCATAGGATCAGCCTTCTAGGTAATAACATTGTAGGCAAGAGGACGATATGAGGCTTGTGACTTTCCATAGATTATTCCTTATGACAAATTTGGTACAAGCTCCCTGATAGAGGCATACAGTGTACCACAGAAGAGGAGACTGGCTGTTACGTACAGTTATCCACACAGGTGTGCGCTAGCACATGTTGAGTGAATACGGACTTCACAGAGAAGTCTGTCCTCCTCCCCCAAGTGTGGTACCAGTCAAGAACCTGTTGGAGTCAGTGGGACCCTCACTATGAACTCCAGTGGATGGAGCTTGGAGTTAACCTAGGGAGCAGGAGCAGGAGCACCTTCCCCAGCATGTCTTCCATGCCATGTGCTCCCAGGGCTCTCCTTGTGCTGCCTCTGGCACTTGCTGGGCTACTCTCTTAGCTGATTTAGCTCACTAAAAAGCCAAAAAATAGGCAAAACAAAACAAACAAAAAAAGAAATTAGAACTCTTGTGTTGGTTCCTGCCTTCTGGTGAGTCGTGGTAGTGGAGTGAAGGAGCAGCAGGGCAGCCTGGGATGGGGGCATGACTGAGGCTGGGGCAGGAGCAGGAAAATTTGGTGGGGAGAAGAGCAGCCCTGCCTTGGTGAGAGAGCTGCCAGACTGTCTGGTCTGCCTGTGAAACCACAACCAAATTCCTCACGTCAGTGTCTTTATTTTGGTTATTTGGTTTGGTTATTTATTTGGTTTGAAGGAGTCTCTTTCTATCCAGTTTCCAATCAAAACATCATGTACTCCCTAAAATCTGAGTTTGAATCCGAACATGTTACACTACAGGGACTGAAGTCTACCAGTTGTATAGCAGAGATGAATGCCTTTGAGAAAGCAAATCCTTAATTAAAGTTACACTCCATTTATTTTTTAAATTTTCATTTTCCATTTAAGTAGCTGTTTCATTGCTATGAGAAGCATTAAGAGTTTTTCACATTTTTCTTCTTGTAGGTTTTTTAAAACTGAAGTAACCTTGTTATTAGTGTCCTGGCAGTGGATATTTTCACTTATCTGCCCTGTACTCATAGCTTGGGTTGAAGATTACCTCTGAAGGGTTTTAGTTTCTTCATGCAGAAATTTGTGCACTATTGTTTTGACTATTTCAATGTTTTCATTGTAAAGCACTGTTTCTTTTTCACTATACTGTTGTAATTGTATATAAAGTTAGCTGAAGGCAGAGAAATTCTTTTTCTTCTGTTATGTCTTTTTGTCAGCCTGAAGTTAATTTAATATTGATTTATCAATGAAATTATAGCTGCAGCTATGTTGCAACTCTTTTTTTACCCAGTCACTGAAAGAAAGTAAAACAAAGTTGCAAAATGTAGGCAGGTCAAAAAGGCCAATTTCAAAATGAGAAATGAAGGAATGCTACCTATTCTCAGAAAAAGATACACTATGGCTTACAAGCCATTTATTTCTAAACAGGTGCTGGTTTTGGTCAGAAAGACTGAAGAGGTCGCTTTTCTGCTCTGACTTCCTCCTGAGAACATTTAACCAAGGTAAGAAAGTCACTGCTGCAAATTACCTCTGACACTCATGAACTTTTTTTTTCCTGTGGGATACCTTTTCTGTTTGAGTAGGTCTTTTTTTCTCTGAGTGAATCATCATCTCCAATAATAGTGAACTCCCCAGATTACCAGATGAACTTTTTGAATTTTGATAAGAAATATGTTTTCATTCCAGCACGGGCTTCTTTCAGAGCAAAACAATACTTGTGGGAAAAGCCGGGCTTTTCCAGCTTTACATCCTGAAAATGTCAGTGATAGTTTGTTTTGAAATGGTTATTGGAACATATTCAAAGCATGTTATCAAAATGTTTTGTCTAAAAAAACCCAACCATAACCACTTTTGATAAAAGATCATTTCAAAGCATGACTTGACAAACACACAAACCTCAAACTTCAGAAAACAGGAAAGAAATTAACATTCCAGATTTTCCCCAATAAAACCTTTTTTTTTTTTTTTTACAAAAAATAATCCTTACCACTGATCAGCTCATTAATCTACTCAAAGAGACAGGCAAAGGGTTATCTCTGGAAAGAGGCACACCTCAGCTGTTTCTCTGGATTCTCTTGTTTCTTCTTGGTACCATCTGGTTTTGAGGGCAGCTCTGCCCATGTCTGCTCTTCTTGGGCGTGCAGATCTGCCAGCAAGCTCTTCCATCCTGCTCTGTCTCTGTGTCTGCACCTTGCAGGTATGGTAGTGTCAAGTTCTTCATCATCTTCATGTCTCTTTTGGCAAGCCAAAGAGAAAGAATCCAGACTAATTTTATCCACTGCTAGGGTCCTTTGCACAAGATTTGGCCAGGTTCCCGTGACAAATCACTCTAGAAGCACACCGTGCTTGCCTTTTGCCTTTTTTACATTTTTCACTCTTCAAACACCAGCAAGAATTCATTGGTAGTATAGCTGAGTATTTCTTACAAGTTGTTTACAAAAGTAGAACTTAACTCTTCCCCCATTTCTTAGTATTCAGTCCCATCTTTCATGAATCAAAACTGCTGCTGCACAGCAACATGCAGGTAAATATTGCTGCATCCATTCAGACAGAGACAAGAAAGCCTAATGTAACCTAATAGAGAAGGTTAACATATGTGGGAAAGCCATGAAGAAAGTAAACAGGCATTCATATGTCAGATTAAGACAATGGGGGTTTTTTTGTTAAGAAAATCTGAATGTATACTTAAGTCCTTCCAAGGTATCACACAAGTCACTATTATATCACTGATGATTTACATTTTCTGCTCTGTATCATTTTCTATTCCTGGTGTAGGAAAGAAAGTTAAAGCTAGATAAATGCTGGATGTACTCAAACAGCATGCATTCAGCTTCTAATAGCTTAATAGCCACATTTTTCTCACTCTTTTATCATCATTGTTATGTGTCTGTTAACAAGAAACTATTCAGCAGAATCATAGAAGAGGCTGCCTAATGTTTTACTACCAGATTTGTGAGAAGAAAAAGAATAGGACAGAGAGGAATGATTTTGAGATGTGGGGAATAAACAGAGGCTTTAAAATTTAACTCCTGTCTGTCATCATCCTAATTAAAAATGGGTCCATTTGATGTCTCAGTTCAGAACGTTGAACAGTGCTGCTTTGTGTCTGTCACGGTGATTGATGTCTTTTTCAGTAATAACCCAGTAACACATACAGAGTCATATACCAAATCTGTAGAGTATGCTGTCCCAGAGCAATTAAATGACCTATACCCAGTTACATCAGTGGTGATGTCCTCTATTTGGATTGCTGAAAAAGCAGACTGATGACAGGGTTTCTGCTGAAGCAGAATATTCAAGGGACTAGATATAAATAATAGCCCTATGAATATACATTGAATTTAATAATAGTTATTAAATTCCCTTATTTATTCTATTCCCTACTGATTTTGGATTGTTCTCCTCATCGCAGAAACCAGCTCTCTGAACATTCCTCAAGGCAGCAGAAATGGAGTGACAATAAAATCACAGCTAAGTGCAGCATACTCATCATGTAATATATCTGATCCTTTCCTAGAACTGGTAAGAGAAATGGGGTATATCCCACTGAATTGGTTGTGTTCATATTACAGGCACAATGGTTATGAAAGGCAGATATTAAAGCAAATCACTAAATTCATATTAATTTTAGTGGGATTTGACTGGCCCTAAGTGGAAGCCTGTGGCTTTGAGGAATTGATATCTACATTTTTATTTCACTTTTAAACAATTCCAAGACTCTCATTCATTTCTTGTATTGCAGCAACCTTTCTCAGAAATATTTTCTCATGCTATGCAAGCTAGAATGTGGCTGTAGTTTAAGAAGCAGATGAAAGAGAGCATTATCCACTTTATTCCTAAAGGAAGTATCTTTAGCTGATCTTGTCTTGAAGGAACATTCAGCTCTGCACTATTGGTGTCTGTGAAGAAGAGCAATCATAATTTACGTGACAACTGACACTAAAATACTATGCAATATCTTAATTTTTTGCTTATTCATTAACTAGATTAGTATAGAATTAAATACATAATTGAGTCACTGCAAGATTGAGTAGATAATTCCCTGACAGACAATCCAGGTTATTTTACTTCAACAGCCTTCACCTGTCCAGACTTCTATGGAGTAGATTTCATTTTGAGAAAGGTAACACCTTGAAACAACTGGCAAGTGATGCCAGATATCACTCCAGGAGGCAGTACTGAAGATGATCATTTAGAAGGCATCAGCAACACATTCTTCTCTTTTGGCATGACCTAGAAGTTACAGTAATTTAGAGTTCTTGTGAGGTTTTCACACATTGACATGGAGCATAATTCCATGCTGTGTTAATGAAAGTCACTGTTAATGGATTTATGTGGGTAGAGTTATGGAATAAATAGTATTTAAGATTTCCTTTCCACACACAAATAGCTGGAATGCTACACTCTTAAACATTTCAGTGATTAGTTGGCATCCCTAGCCTCTGTTTTGAGAAATTAGGGAGGAATTGGGTAGTCCAGGTCCCACGATCTCTCTGTAGGAAAGTCAAATACAGATTTGATTCAGCTGAGTCCTTAGTGCACTAACCCCTTCAAAGCACTGTTTCTCATTGGTTTTAGGAATATGTGTGAACCATATGTTTTTCCTCACTCAAGGATAGTTGCTGAACTTTCTCTGCATGGCTGAAGATGATGTGCATAAAAGGGTGCAGGTTTGGACTGGTAACAACGGTCTAGACTGGCATTGTTTCCATATAAAGGGTGCATGCATGGATTTCTGTGTTACTGCTATGCATCAATACACAGTGTGCCAGTAACTCTTCCTCAGAAAAGATGAAGTTTGACTTGCTGCACAACCATGGCATGCATGGTTTCTCAAAACTGTGCCTGGGTAACAGACTGGGGAATGAGGTTTAAACGGGTCTGCTTCTGGCAATGGATCTCTTGGAGCCTGGAGATGATAGTGCTGCTGGAGTAACACTCTTCTGGAAGAAGAATTATGTTTGTTGTGTTTTGCTATTTTCCCGCCTCTGTGAACCATAGGCATGCTAATTGTAAGGTATGTATCTCTGGTTAAAGGAAAAGATAAGCCCTAATGGTTGTCCTTTTCGTTTCCTTGTTTGGAAGTGGAAGTGCTGCGCAGAGCTGTGGATGATTTTTCTGATGCATGCTCCAGTGTACAGTACATACTTGGAAAGGTTTATTAGAGCTAAAATAAAGTCCTGAAGTTGGCTTCTGTGAGCTTGAAGATCCTGTTGTACCTGCTGCTGCTGCTTAGCAGAACTGAGTTTCCAGACTGAAACAGGATTTTTTTAAGACCAGTGACATTTGGTCTGTCTTTGCAGATTATTTTGAAAAACCCCACACTTTAAACTCTTAACACTGCAAGCTTCTTGCTCCTTTTTTTCACTTTGATCTTTGGTGAATTCAGTTGCTGCAGCTTAGTCTCACTGTCACTTTTCATAGATCTGAGACAAAATGTGATTTTTCTGTACAACCTATAATGAATAGAAAGAGCTGATGTGGTTTATTTTTACCTGTTATTTCACCAATTTCATTAGCTAAGTTAATTGTGATTGAAATTCAGCAGAGACACAGAGAAAATCTTGTTTTCTCCGAAATAATTGAGAAAATTCACTACTTGCCATCTCGCCAATGTTATGTGATCAACTAGACTTTTTTGAATATGAAATGAATTCTCTAGGTTAGGAAATCTATTTCACCTGGGCTACAGTAGCAATTAGTTATTAGAAGCAATTAGAGGGAGGAAATGTATAGTTTAGAAAGCCTTTCATGTTTGATGTCTAAGAAAGGAAGTAGCTACCATGAATTGTGTGCAGTGCTGACTAACTCCAAAATATAAAGTTTTCATATGTGAAGGTTTAAGGGGTAAACTGTTTTTCTGTGAATTTAGTAAATGAGTATATAAATTCAGTGTGCTGAATTTTTATGCCAGACTGACCTGAAAAGTCTTGGCCTCAGACAGTAAGGCAGAATTGAAAGCAGGAAAATCTTTAGAACTCCACAGGGACTCAGTTGGGTTTTCCCTGTGAGCCAGAGGATGATGTCTCAGTGTAAGGACAAAGCAGTGCATAGTTTTAATTTATCCTGCTGCTTTTTCATTGCAACGCAAATTCATTCCTGGACATTAACATTCTCTCCTTGTTCTGCTTGGTGTAATAGTAACTATTTATGGAATGAACCCAACAGACTGTCTTCTGCTTGACTGCTGGTGGTCTTAAAATGGAAGATATATTAGTAAGCTGATGATATCATTGCCTTTGTGCTGGTGAATATAGCTGGCCTTGTACTTTTATAGCTTGGCGGGGAACAGTTTAAAAATTATTTTGGCTGATCTGTGGGTGCCATTGTGAACTTACTTAACTCCTATTCTCGTTTCCAGACCATTTAATTTTAAATCTCTCATGTGGCATTTGTTAATCACGATATATATAGAATCAGAAGCAAATGAAAATTAAAATAATGAGAATGGAATACAAAAAAATCTGTGATTTTCTGTTCATACATTTTCATTTTTATTACGGTAATGAAATGCTTAATAATGTACTCTTCAGCTGGTGTAATATATCTTAAGATGGTAGAATTAGTGCATATTTTGGAAAACCCCAATGACAATAAAAGGATACATAGTTTTATGACTAGGTAGCAAATTGGCACTATCACCTGCATGCTAAGTGCAGCTAAAATAACGTAACTAATGATATAATATGGGATAACATATGGGAATAAATAAAAAGGTGTTGGATGGGTGAAGAAATGCCTGAAGTCCATATATAGTTCAAATAACATTACGGTTCTGACTCAGGCTCATGAAATTGCGGAAAGTGAGAGTTAAGGCTGCCTCTCTGTACTTAATATGCCTTGGTGCCTTTCCAGCAAATATTTTATTATGTGAGCTATCCCAGTGATTTTGGAACGTAAGAAGCATTGTGGACTTCTTTGAGGGTTTGACAGTGAATTTTTCCCATAGACCTACAAGCAAAGACTGAAGTCCAGAGAACTAGGAGAAAGTTCTTCAGTTCAATTTTAGGGCTGTTGCAGGCAAATAACCTTTCTGTGCAGCCTGCTACCCCTCATATGACTTAAATGTTTTGTTTAAAAATTTTGACTGTGATTAGAGTTCAGAGATCTTCATTTTATGTCCCCAGAAAATGCTTTAGTCGCAGAGAAAGTTGGTTACACTCCTTCTGCATAGGCAGTTAGGCAAACCTGCAGTCAAAGCTCTGTTCTTCCTGACTCAAATCAAAAGCTTTCCCCTAAAATTGCTAAAATGGAAAGGTGAAGTCAGTGTAGGCTGGTACCCCATTTCTGAGCTATTCTGACATGATGCCATGAAAAACATGGTTTCCTTCTCCTATGGGACAAAAGTAACAATCAGATCTGGCATGAAATAAAGTGGCTGGTCAGTGCTTCAGATGGTGATACTAACAGAAAATGAGGATTTCAGTCTCAGCTCTTAAATGCTCCTCCTTACTTCAGTATCTGAGCCTCTTGCACACCCTAATGAACTGGGTTTATAGCTGTCTATTTTAAAAATGGGACTGTGAAAGCGAAAAAATATGTTACAGAGCTGGAAGTTGATTCCTCTTCATGCAAGTACCTTATCCAGTGCAATGCTCCCAGGGTCTCTCTTCTCATAGCTCCAAATTTTCTGCATACAGGCAGAAGGGTTACTGATTTGTACATCGTTTCCTTTAGTTTGTCATTTTGTACCTGCATGCTTAGTGTGCCCAGTTTCCTCATTAATAACAGGAATAAAAATAAAACCTGGTTTCTTTAGTCGAGTTGAGAATAAGTGTAACATACCAGTCTCCCTGACATCGCTGGCTGTTCTGTGGAGATCAGAGTTGGTATCTCTTTAGTTTAGCTGTTAGCTGTGTTCTGAAAATTAATTCTTTTGTTTTCAGTTTTCTTTTTCTTCTTAGGTTGAAACAAAATACCTTTATACTTACCACCAATATCTCCCAAGACTTTAGGAAAATTAGCAAGGTTATAAAATCTACAGAGTATGTATGGTTTACTGTTGCAGCTGCACTTTAAAGGAAAAGTAATATACTCACTTGTACTCCTTAGAAAATCATCAATAAATTAGCACTCTTTGAAAGTTTCTGGTGCCTAGCACAGTTTCTAAATATTACAATCAAATTTGGGTATTCCATTTTTAACACTCCAGTCAATTTAAACAGTGTTGCCAAGATCTGAGTGTTCACCCTTTTCTTTACAACATTTTCTGTCCTCGTCTGTTTCCTCCAAGGGGCTGAGAAATGGAGTGCCTTAGAGGTGCAGAGTCCCCACAGTGACTCAGTGCCTTTACAAAGGTTGGTAAGGCCAGCTGCCCATAGAGCAAGGGTGAGCATGGTCATGGCTGGGGGTCCTGCATCCTGCACAGCTCCCCCATGGGCTGAAGACCATCATGCCTTCAGTAGTTATGGGATTGTCTCCTTCAGAGTGCCTTTGGAGAGTTCCTGCCTTCACTGTGAGAGCCTGCATCTCTATTTCTATCCATCTCACTCAGAGTACTGACATAGTTGTTTATCCAACCCTCTTCAGCTCAGTTAAGGGGTTAAGGGCATACTTCAAATGAAGCGCATTACTGCCTTCTTGCAGTATTAAGAATGAAGAAGAGAAACTTAAAGCAAATGAGAAGGATTTGTGTTAACTGTTGCCAAGGAGTCTTTCTTAAAATCACACATTCCATAATATCTGAGTAAAAATAATATTGAATCTATTCTTCAATTTTCTTGCTTTTTGTTCATCAACACTAGGATGAAGCAGTTTACAGTCACCAGAAATGCCTGAGTGAGCTGAGTGAGGCAGAGATATTAGAGTTGCTCTTGTCCTTCCATGCCCTTTCCCCTGTGTTTATTAATCTGTATGTGCAAATTAAACTGAAATTAAACTCTTAATTTATCACCATGTTGTGGTGACAGCAGGCAGGATCAGAACACTTTACAAACACGTAGCACCACATTAACATCAGAAACAGATTCTTCCCCAGAGAGGAGAGAAGATTTTGAAGAATGCAGAAAGATGCCACAGGGCTGTAATTCCTCTTGCTGCTTAGAAAACAACTGATTGTTGTTGAAACACTTGGAGGAGGAGGTGAGTCCAATAATCTGCAGAACATATGTAGGATAAGGCTTTTCTACTGTCAAGAGTAGAAACTTGAAATAAACAACATTAGGAAAAAAACCCAAACACGTGGCGAAAGAAAAAAGAGAGAAAAGATGTCTGGTAATAACTCAATGTGACTGCCCAGAGAAATGAACTGCTCCAAGGAGCATCCTTCTGGATGCAGATCATCTATGCTACAGAGGGCTGCAGACTTTGCCATTGTCTGGTTTTGCAGGGGACTGAGCTGCCTCCTTGTCTCTTCATGAAACACTAGCAGGTATTCCAGGATCGCTGAGGGCCATTTATGCAGTCACCCTGTGGTCCTGCTTTAGTAAAGCACTTAAACACATGCTTAAGGGATTTGCTGATTTGGATGCTGTGCTCTCCACTGGCTCCCTCCACATGTCTCCTGGCTCATTGACTGTTTGGCTCTGCAAGTGCTTTAAGATGCTCCTACCATCAAGAGCTGGGCCCCTCTTCTCTGCGGCATCAGAAGTGAGGCAGGCATGCTAGTGTTCTCTCAGCAGGTAGGTCTTTTCTCTGTTATTTTGTGGTGGGAGATGAGCTTGCTGGCCCCACACTCATTCCAGCAGGTAGGAGCATGCTGTGGCCCCACTGCATTGTCCTGTCTTTCTGAAAGTCCCATAGAGCATGGTTCCAGACTTGCTGGCATGCTGTCTTCTGCCTGCCACGTACCTGCCAGTGGCACTGATCTCCTGAAGGTGACCACCCACACCATGGACTCCACTCTAGTGCTGTCATCCCCTGGTCAGAGCAACCTCATGTTGCAGAGGGTCCTCCACAGGGCTGTGCCCTCTTTTGGTGGCAGTGATGAAAGGAGTGGGAAAAGGCTTCCCTTAAGTAGTTGTATTTTAGAGACATTTCTGCCTTAACCTTATTGCATTTGGGTGAGCCGTCTTTCCTGTGAGGGGGGCAGGAATGAGATTTTAAAGCCTTTGCAAATATGACAAATTTAAAGGTTACTGTCTGCATGAAGGCCTTAGACACCACTTTTAAATGCCTAAATTCCCAATCTTTGAGAGCACCTAAGTGATTTAAGACCTAGGTCTGAGGGCTTTGGCAGGAGTAAGTTTCAGAGCTCCTAAGTCACTGCTCTTTTAAATAAACCCTTACTACCTCAGGATCTTTTCAATATATTACCCTCTTTCCTATATTACACTTCAGAGGGCAAAATCTTCATTTATGTTTGGATTCCCACAGAGACTGGGAAAAATGAGTTTATTTATTTACTCCTGCATTGCTTCATCAAAGAGACCCCAACTGGGAGAAGTTGGAGGTCCCCATTTGTTATGTTTTGTCCAGCCCAGAGGTGACCCAGCCTGCAGCAGTGATACTCTGCAGGGAAAAGCAAACTTGTCAAGCTTTGCTTAATTCAGCCCAGCATGTGGTTTAGCACATTGACAGATGCATGTGTCTGACACTCTTTGGAGACTGGCCAGGAGAGTCGTATTGCCTGGCAGAAGCAGGATACATGTCCCTCCTGCATTGCTTGTGATTTGTGTGTCAGGTCAGCACCCTGTCAGGCTCCTTTGCTGAGACAGGTGCTGGTGTTCTTCATACAGCCACAGCTCCTTCCTTCATGGGAGCAGCACCTGTGGCTACGCCAAAGCCTCTTTGGAGATAACTGTACTGACAAGCCAAGGTGCAGTTATATTTTCTCCTCAGAGATCCACACAGGCTCGTGTGCCAATGGCTGGACTGTTGGTTTGCTGTGCCATAGTGCATCCAGGTGGGATCTCCAGACTTCCCTGTGAGAGCCTAAATTTGGGTGGTTGGAGAAGCTGCACCCACAAGCTAACACTGTGTGCCAATATACCTTTAAAACTGGTATTTCAGGCCCCCATGAAGAAGTTGATAAGGAAGTCCAAATTAGCAGGATTGTTTTGTTTGGAGTTTTTCCGATAAGGTTGAGGAGCTTCAGAAGAGGCAGACTCAGAATTTTGGATCTCTGTTAAATCAAGCCTCAGGTTTGGATTTCCAGTCTAGTAATGCTGGGGCAGGGCAGACATACAGAGTCAAGTGCTGCAGCTTGACTGTTTCCTTGCACAGTGCTGCATTGGAAAAGCAGGGAACAGAGAGAAAACCATGCCTGAAGCTATTCTGAAAACCAACATTTCTGCTAATTTCACCTGCAAGAAGCAAACCCCTTCAAGGGCTTCATTTGAGAAAGAAATATTTTTCCCTTAAGAAGCTTTAAAAGAAAGGTCCCTCTTGACAGAAAAGAAATCCTGGTGATTTAGCTGAACAGAGTGCAGTGTACTCAGCAAAAAAAGAGAAAAATGAAAGTGTTAGCAGAGCCTTGATTATTGGTGACAGAGGAGCATTAGCCAAGTTATAATGGGTTGTCAAACTAGGTTCATGTTTGTTTAGCCTCCCAAGTTCTTTGCACTGAGTCAACACCTAGCCATCTGGGATGGGAGATGGGGGGAGTAATTTTTTGTGAAAAAGAATTATGTGAAAATCAGTTAAATTTATGTTTCTATTCTAACGGAAGAAGTATTTAAAAGGAAAACATACCTTTCAGAGTGAAGCATTTGTTTTTGTTCTCTACAAGTGCTTGTTTGAGTTCATGTTTGTTAAAGGGCTTGTAGTTAGTAAATCATGACGGTTTCCCCTGGTAACATAAAAATAGGTGTGATTGGAAAATTTGTAGCAAGAAAATAAAACTGCCTTTCACCCACTTGGACTTCACTTGACTTGGTGAGATATTTGTAAGCCCTGATTGACTTAAAAGTACATTTCTTTAGGAAAAAAGTACAATTAAGAGAGAATTTTTCCAGGAAGACACATAGAACCTGCAGCAACAACAACAGTGAATCATGTGTTCACCCAGGGACACAGCTATTCCCAAGTGGTGATGTTTACTGATGAAGGAAACACAAAACACTTGAGTACAATAGCAAGAACAATTTGGAAAACAAAGATTTTCTATAGCCAATATAATTTGATTTTCTAGCCCTCTTTTCTATACAAGACCCATTGGCTTTGATAGGCACAGCAGAATCATCTTTAAAATTATGCTAAGCTCTTGTAAGTGTACTTGTGTGTGAAAATAATTGTGCCCAGTTTTATACAACACTGGGACCTGTGCTGGTCAAAAGCCCTGGGTAGCAATTGAATAGACATCAGCCAGTTTGAGATGGCTTCGAGTCAGGTCCTATTTTGCCTTGTCCTAGTGAAAGAAAGAATGATATGTCTGTAAGCAGCTTTAGTGGCTTTGTCCTCCACTGCTCCGTAAGGGAGCCAGAAACAGTGCAGTTATTTTCACATGTAAGGACACTGACAAGAGTGCGTGGACAGGAGGAGGCCGGCACTAACATTGGGATGAAGAGTTAACTTTAGCCCTCCAGTCTCACCGAGGCTTTTTTAGGGCCACAGGTGACCATGAATGACTCTGCATTACAGCTGACAGAAGTGTTCAACTGAAGATGCATCTGTTGATGTCTACAGATAATATCTTCTTGTGCTTGTTGGTTACATCCAATTAACTACCAAGGGATTTCCTTGGGAGTCGCTATGCTACTGCTTCTGCCTAATTTTGAACAGAAAATTCTGTTGGTGACAGAGTCCCAACATTTTGTTTTGCTGTCATGCATGTGGGCAGATTTAGTGACTTGCAAAATTCAGTATATCATAATCAGTTTCTGGATCATTAAAGAGACTTGGCAAACTTTTGCTGTACTCTGTAATGTGTTTTCTGTGTTTCAAGTCAAACCAGAGTGAGAGCATTGACTTTGAGTGTTCTGATTTATTTCATCTGTTTTTAGAAGTTATCTTTGGTTTTGTTGCACATAGGAAAAAGGAAAAACCCTGGTGGAAGATTGTGCTCATAAAACAAAACAAAAAAAAAAAAAGGAGAAATTATTATGAAACAGGAACATTTGAAGGCATGGTATGTCAGTCACTTAATTCACATTCAAATTAAACTTTTTTTTTAAGTAATATATTCTGTCTAACTCTGATACACTAATAAAAAAGGTTTATTCAGCAAGGGTTAACTTTCTTTTGTGCACAAGGATCTAATTAATTTAAATCCCTGTTGAGTTTTTAGCACACAAATGAAGTGTTATACGGTTATGCTGGAGCTCTTGGCATTGGGTGAATTTTTCCCATCGTAATGTTGACTTATTAGACATGTGCAAAGCCTGTCCACCTCGCTGTGGCTGTCCCTGTGTAGCAGAAGGCAGCACTGTAAGGAGCCTCAATGTGGATGGAGCAATCCAAGTCTATGTGCAATGAACCTCCTGCAAGAGGTCATGTCCGTAGGGACTATTCCTACCCATTGGGGAGGATGGTGGATTTTGCTGGGTAGGTGTCCTGACCCAAGGTACTTTGTATTTTCTGAACTCCAGTAAGGAGTTTACAGATCTTACAGACCTGGGAAGACTAAGAAAATGCTTGTGAAATTTAAAGAAAACTGAGTGTTTCACATAGTGTTGGTGGGGTCTTTGGTGCATGCAGATTGCTTTTGGTAGCTGCTGGGATGTTATACCATGAAGTATTTTAGCGTGGTGATGCTTAAGACTGGGCTTGCAGTTCTAATGTATGGATCACAGAGAGCCAGGGGTAATACCAAACCTAGGCCTGGTTTCTAACACACTCGCTGTAACTTAAGGTGCAAAGTTGGTATTTGTTGTGGTGTTGTGGCATGTTGAGTCCTACCTCTATATATGTCATAACAATAGAAATGCTACCAATTCTGTAAAGACAAGTGTGTGTGTGAACTTCTCGTTATGAAAATAGGCATTATTTGTAAACTTCATCCCATTGAGTGAGAACAGAGGGGACACTAATGCTTCATATACAAATGCTGGGCTGGTTTTCATTTAGCAGGCCTTCTTTGTACTCTTTTGGCAAGGTAAAATGGTCTTTATATGGTTGAAAATATAAATTGCATATCAGAAAAGGCTTTTTTTATGATACCAAACTAGTAGAGACTAGAGATGCCAAACTAAAAGAGAGTTGATGTAGAGAGGGCCAGACGTACTATTTGCCTTTCCTTGGCCTTTTCTCATCAACACAAATCACCTTGTTCTAAAACTTTATCAGTATATGGACTGGAGTTATAATTTGGTTTGGACTGTTTTTTCTTTTGGAAGAAAGCATTAATGTTCCCAAAAGAGAAGCAACACAGCACTTGTGTTCTATGATGTTCTTTATAAATGTGCAACCAAGTGTTTACAGTGTCTGTGCTTATCAAATATCTCTTGATTGGGAAATTTTTGCCTACGCGATAGCCCTGCAGGCATGGCAAGTCTATAAACATGATATGTTAAAAGAAAAAAATTAAAATGTATCCTGGTTTGTGAAATCAACAGAAATCTTCCTTCTGGCTAAATTTTCGTTTCGTAAAAGCACCCTTAAGAAAATTATTGCTGTAAGTTATATAATTAATAGTAAAAGATAATTTTCCTGAGCGTTTTAGGGTGGGTCCCGTGTTCCTTGCATATTCATTTGAATATTCAATAAACAGAATTTAATCTGAAAACCTATCCAGAAGCATGTTGGGTATTTAATTCTCAGTGGTAACGTTGCATGCAGGAAGACAAAAGTAAATGAAGGGAATAAAAATTACATCTGTTTTTGACCAGACAGTCCTGTGTTTACAGCTAGACACCCATCATACTTTTATTTTCATATGTTTTGTTTTAAGTATTAAGTTAAAAGAATATGAATCATACAGAGGTCAAAGATCAAGGTCATTTTCCTGACACCAAATATTTTACTGTAGGACTCACAGACCACTTACCCTCAGCAGCATGAAAATCTTCTCAATTGCCCTTAGGCTGTTGTGTTGTGAAAGGTTGCAATGTAACACATGCCTCCTGCTTCCCGGTTTCTCCATGGAGCAATACAAAATAGCTTTCCCAAAAAGTCCTTGAAAATTTAGAATGCTCCCTTTTCATTGTCACAGTAGTTTGGAGTCACCACCTCCTTGATAAATCTCTGTCTCTTCCCCCTTATTGATAAGTCACCAGTGTTTGGCATAAAAGTACGGCTTAACTGTTACCTGAGCTTTTGATTTCAGTATTAGGCTGCAGAAAAGAAAAGCAGAGATGCTCTGGGGGTGGAGCAAAAAAAAAAAAAGCAATAAAAAATGCCTTGACTTTTGACATTATCTATATTATGTGGCAATATTCACCTATTTCAACTTTTTGCTATACAGTGGAAATGAAGTCTCTGCTAAGTGGGCAAATGTTCCTGAGTTATGAAAAGTAAGGAAAAAGAAAGTAAGGAAAAAGTTAGGAAAAAGAATGGCAGCAAACAGCCTGACACTGAATTATACTGTTGATGATGAGGTATTTTAGCCACCAAAAGCTTCTCTAAGCATGGATTATCATAGAATTACTCTTATTTTCATTTCAAGCTGTACCGTCTTCT
The DNA here is from genome assembly GCF_001715985.3 of Manacus vitellinus. NCBI lineage: Eukaryota > Metazoa > Chordata > Aves > Passeriformes > Pipridae > Manacus > Manacus vitellinus. The sequence goes on along the minus strand of NW_021938789.1, from coordinate 38,186,828 downwards.
AAAACAGATTTATGTGTGGACGAGTCTCATTGGCTAGAGGTACATACATGCAGATCCATCAGTTCTTTTGTCCTCAGCATCTGACTTGTAAGCTCCTAGTGCTGGAAATAGGAAAAAAGAAATCCAGCTTAGAGACCTTAAGTTCCACACTCAGTGAATAAGCAGAAATCAGTATGTAAGAATGGAATAAAATTATTGCAGAATCTTGTCCATAAATGTCAGTGATGAAAATTGTTAAGACCTACAAAGAAATAACATAAATACAAAACACATAGTAGAAGAAAAACAGAGATACTCTATAGACATATCCAGAATCGTTAGATTTTGGAACAGACTTTTTTGGGAAGTAGCCGAATCGCTATCTCTAAGGTCTTTCAAGAAGAGATTAGACAGAATCTAGGAAGGATAGTCTGGGCACATTGGAGCTTGATTCAAGAAAAGACAGCACATACCTTGTGGGATGAAATCATAGAAATGTCGTGCTGGGAAAGATTTCAGAAGATTAACTTACTTGGTCCTGCTATGGACCTACTGACAACATGGTTGCTTGTAAGGATTGGCTCTAGCTATTTTGTGAGTGTGCTGATACTGGAAATCCATAAGCAGTTCAAAATAATTCTGATATATTTAAAACTAAATGTTGACATTTGGTTTTATTCTGAGCTAAAAGACTAATACCTAATAATATACGTACCTTTAGGCTTGATAGACCCTTTGCTGTACTGCGCAGTGTGACTTTTGGTGTCTCTGAACTAAGGAGGAGAACGCTGTCTTGCTGAACTATTATGTAAACAATAAATATTAACATGCATTAAAAAATCTATGAAACTTATGTCTATAAAAGTTTAATTGCAGGCTAGACTGTCCTCAGCTAGTTGTTATGGACAAAATGTCATGTTACATCACTTTTGAAATTAGCATATTTCTTTTTTGGCTGTATGCTTCAGATGAGTTCCACATGTACTCCAGATTTAACAAATTCATCATTGGTATCTTATTATCACTTCAAATTACTTGACAGCTAGGTCAGATCCAGGATTCTCATTTGTTTTTCATAGCATGGATCACATTTTAAAACAGAATGTCTTGTGTATCTCTCCTCTTCCATTCTACAGTTGTGAAACGCCCTTGTGGTGTGGATAGTTATTACATACGTGGAAAAGTGAAGTTAGGAAACTATTTCATGCAACTTTAGCTTCATAACAGTTTAATAGCTGGGACTGGGGAGAGCCAGCTCTGTGTGACTAGCCAGTTCTCCACTGCAGGCCATTTCTGAGAACATCTGACAGTATTGTTTTATAATATTTCACTTCAAACTTGTCTGAGTTCATTATTTGTTGTTTCTAAGGATTCTGCCTTCCTTGAGTGCTCTCTCCCTTTCCATCTCTCTTTTCCTCTCTGCTGACAAGACCAAAGCTAGAAAACAGTGTAAAAGGCAGCTCTCTTCAAGTCACAAGTTACTGGTGTTGTCCAGGTGTGAGAGGAGAGAGACCAACAGGCCAGTACAGGCTTTTCTGAGTAGGAAACTGGAAGAAGGTCTGGTCAAGTATTCCTCACTATCCCTGCTTTTTGAAAAAGTATTTAATTTTCAGCCAAACACCTCCAAGGAAACTGTTGTGTTTTTTTTTTTTTCTAGAAATTACCAGGATTTCACAGAAAAAATGGACTAAAAAAAAAAAAAAGTTTTGATTTGGATATACTCCTCTGTTGTCTGGTGGCTGATATAGTTAAGTTGTCTCAAGATCCAGCTGATGTCTCCAGCTGACAGCTGGGGCTGCACCTCTGCCTGTACTGCAGCCCTGCCAGCACCCCCAAGAGAGTTGTTGGTGAGGGAAGATGGGGTGCAGAGAAGTCTTCAGGGTATCCATCTTCTGAGAGACCTGAGGCTGGCCACAGCTGTGCTGCGCAGCCCCAGGGGATTTTTGGAGGTTTATAGGGATGTCGCTCTTCCTTTCCATACAGTTTACTATAGTGGATTTCCCTCTCTTTCAGAGATAGCTAGCAAAATGGGAGACTCCTACTTAGAACCATTTTCTTGGCTGTGCCCAAGAAAATATGCTAGCCAGGATTAATACATTTCAATGACCCAGTTTAACCCATGGGTTTTGTACAGTTATTTATTGTGTCTGTCTCTTTTCATAATGAAGAGGTGCTACCTGCTCATTGTAATAAGAAAGACTCTTTGAGGATTTATCAAGGGATTAAACCGACCAAGTTTATTTTGTTTTGTCATTAGGATTGTATGGAACACGATATAAATGTGTACATTGCCAATCCAAAATGAGTACTCTGTTGCAAGGATTGCAACAACAGGAACTGAGTAAGCTCTGCCAGATGCATTACTGCATTTGTATTTGTACACACCTATTTACAATAAGCCATTGTCACAGACAGGTTATAGGAATAAGTGGATGATTGGTCTGCCCAGAGGGCATTTCTCATGTCCCTAGGGTGTTAAAGGCCTCAGAAGCCCAGGAAAATTCCTGCATTCCTTTTACCAGTGCCTCCCAAAGCAAAGATCTGCTGCCAGCTCTGCTTCAGCATGTAGCACCTAGGAGCACCATCATGCCTCTGCCAGGTGAGGCATCTCTCATGGGAATATAGTTCACAGACATGCCATTTAGTTTAAATATAAAACGTTATGGACACTGGCTAAAAATGCACCATTTTGACTGGTGTCATACAAGGGTTGTACTGGGGTTGTCTTGCTGTCTCAGTCTTTCATAGAATCCTTATGGAAGCTAAAAGTAAGGGTTCTCTTGGAGGTGTGATGTGAGGAAAAAAGCATCCTGCATTTCAGCTGTTCTTTAATGAAATCTAATATGTGGAAATTATGAGAGCGGATGGCGCTGTGGGGTGGATGCTTCTTAGAAGGCCAAACTCACTGTGAAAGTCTCTTTTAGTACTAAGATGGAAGCATGAGTTTATATCTCAGCGGTTACTCACCAGTTCTGAAAAAAAATTAGAAATTGTTTCCAGGTTCAAATTAGACAAAACAATGTGCACTCTGTGACACACTGGACGTCAATTTTATGGCAAGAACCTCGAGTTTCTTTGGCACTTCTAAAGAAGAACTCTACAGTGTACTGAAAGCTTTGTGGCAACTTCATAAACATTCTCAAACTCTGGAATATATTGAGCAGTGAGTTATTCGATTACTTATATTAAGTGGATTGAAACTGCTCCTTATATGTAGCTTAAATGAGGCTTGATCTGGAGTTTTGGCATGATGAAGATGGAAGAAGCTTGAGACAGAGAAGGGAAGATCTTCCTTATACATTGAAGCCAAAGGACTTGGAAGAGTGTTTGAGGGATTAAATGAATAGCCGCATGCGGCTGTCCCTGTGAGAGACATAAAATAATCATTTGACTCTTCCTATTTTTCCTATATTTGCTGTAAGCACTTATTTTACCTGTTGGATGATGGGTGGGCTTGGGCTATGCCTGTTGCAGGAAGTGTAGAGTGTGCTCCGAGTGATCTGGAAGATGAGTGAGTGCTCTCCAGAAACAACGGGATTGGCCCAGGCACGTCAGACCCAAACAGGACTAATCTACTTAGATGGAACTCTTCTGGGGATGCTGTGGTGTGTAAGGTAAGATTGTCATTGAAACAGTTTCTGGTCAGTATTTGCTAACATAGACTCAAAATGAAAAATATGTTGGAAGCTGAAATCAGTATCAAAATGGTTTTCCTCTTTCTTTTGGACTGAATGGGATTTTTTTTTATGATTACTGCTTCAAATTTGAGTATTTTTGAGTATTAGAACCTTCCTGTCAGATTAACTCAATGCCATTAATGGCTTAACTAAACCTTTTGTTGAGATCTGTAACTGGAGGCAATACCATTTCCAAACTTAATATATTTCACCCAGTTAGAAGCAGGGTCGAAAAAAAAAATCTCCCCTTCCCCCCAGTGAAATAAGGAGGGGATGAAGATAAAAACAGTCCAAATATTATCTCAAACCAAAGAACATTTCACTTTTGTTTGATAATCAGGCTATATTTTGTAAGGCATATGATGGGAATAAAGGCAGTCAGGAGTAACTGTAGAAGTGCAAATGAGTGTGTTTGCAATGGAAGAGTAGTTGGATAATGTCCATCTCATAATAGTTCAAGATATGGCAAAGGAAATTGAAAGTCTGGTAGAAAGGATTTTTAATAATCTATGAACTCCAAGGCAGCACTTTATGATTGGGGGATAATGCCTATAACACCCTCTGTTTCAGGAAGGGAAAAATAATCTGGGCAGCTTGTTACTGTCACCTCAGTAGTATGCAAAGATTTGAAACAATAGGGAACAAAGATAGAAAAGCAAGTAGAGAATGGAAAAAAATAAAAGAGTTTTTCAAAGGTGAGTTGTACTAGGTTAGCTGATATTTCTCTTTTATGAGGTAATTCCTCTTAAAAGGAAGTGAAGTGTAGAGATTTAATCTAGCAGGGTTTCAGGGCCACCGAGTTGTGTGAGAGTCTGAAATAACCTGAGGGAAATGGGAATTTGTAGGCAGACTGTCAAGTGGTAAGGAACAGGTTAAAGAAGAGGCCACAAAGCTGCCACCTGAAAGGGCAAGGGTTGAGGTGGAGGAAGAGAGCCATGGCATTCCTTGTGCACCATCTGGAAAGCGTTCCCATTTAATCATGCCATTGATAACTCTGTTGACAGAAGTCACAGCATACTAAAATGGACACTAAGGAAAGCAGTTGGGAGTTGTCTGCTGAATGAAGTTTTGAAATAATATTTCAGCAAAAACAGATGGATCTTCTGGTTGGCATGTCAGCAGTTGGACAAAATATAGCAACACGAAGGGCAAGGTGAGGGAAGTTAATACCTCAGTACACATTTCTTTGATGCGCCATTCCAATGTAACCTCCTATGCTGAGTGAAAGTTGCTTGCTTTATTAAACGGTCTTTAATCAGGTGATCCCATGCTATTTTTTCTCATAGTCTGTCAACCAAGTTTCATACAAAGACTCTTAAGTTGTCCAGAGCTACTCCTAGAGTTGGAATGAGAGGTGCATCAGGCAATTTGTTCTGGGGGACGCCTGCTTTTTCTTCTGTAGAAATTAAAATTGTGGACTGGATGAAAAGCAATGCAGAAAGAAAATGGTTAGTGGATATGAACACTGTTGAATATCAACATCAGGAACAGGACTTTCTTTCTCTGTCCCTAATGACAGAGCTGCTTAAGCCAAAATTTCCATTTTTGGGAAAAAAGAATCACAAGGATTTTAAAAAAATGTTTATGAAATTTCGGAAAAAATGAAATCTGTGTTTGGGAATGTTTTGATTGTCAAGAAAGTTTTGGCTGTTCTACTACTTGCTAAAAAGACTGATTTAAAAAAAAAATTTAAATTTCCAGATGTTTGGAGGGGAGCTTAATAAACATTGGTAAAAATATTTCAATATTAAAAAATAGAATAATCTAATTTATATGCATATATGCTGGATTTATATTGTCTAGTTAGTACTTTTTAAAGTTATATAGAATGATGATAAAGTATCTGTATTTTCAGCTTTAGCACAGGAGTTTTTCAGAGATGCTTCTTATAAGAGCTTGTTGCTCAGGAACTATTTTCAAATTACCTTCTTTCTTCATTGTTCTGCTCTAGATTGTCAAGACCTACTTTGCAGTGACTGCTACAAGTTAGTGTTAGGCTGGGGAATGTATTTCCAGAAGTTGTGCAGATTGCTGTCAGGAGAGAGATAGATTTGCATTCCCTTGTGTTCAGACATAGCAACAGGGAGAGATGAGATGTAGGACTTGTGGTTCTGGTTTTTTCTATAATCACTGGTGAATCACTTAGAGAAAGTTTTGTGTCACTCTAATTAACTCACAATTCCAAATTAATGTGTCAGCCTATGTGCATATGTTTCAGAGGGCCCAATCAGCCAGTTTATATTGAATTTGGGAGTAGAGACATAAAATACAACAGATTTAGGTGCTGAATATCAGGCATCTGACTTTGAGAAAAAATAATACTACTTTTAATCTGTCTTGCTTTAGTTTCTTCTTAATGTGAGATTCCAAGTTGCAAACCAAGATTATCCTGATGTTTTCCTTCCCATTTTTCAAGGGAAAATTCTTGCTGGCTTCTAATCAGCAGAGCTTTGGACTGAGAAGGACTGAGAATAGAATGATTAAGCCTTGGTCAGAACCTCTCTTGCTTCTTCATGGCTTCCAGAACTCCATTCTAAGTCTCTCAGATACACCTTCAGCACCAGGAATTAATTATCTGCTGACAGAGACAGAGTGAAAAGCCATTAGTTTTAGAAGAGCTTTTCCCCCTTGAAATTCCATTGCTGGTTGACTCTTTCTGAGAGATGATGTTGAAACTGAGGATAAATTCAGTTTCAACATTTTCATATTCTTTGCAGTGACTGCCAGGAAAGCTCTCTCTTATGCAATAATGGCCTGGACTCCTTTCAGCATTTGCTGTGGTCGTCACGGCACTGTAATGATCTCAGCTCCATACTTCCCAAGTGCTGGATGCAATCTGCGTGGAGGATCCTAGGGCTGAAATTTCAGAAGCAGTCATAGAATCGCAGAATGCCCTGAGTTGGAACAGTCAAGGATCATTGAAGTCCAACTCCTGGCCCTGCGCAGGACACCCCAAGATCACATTATGTGCCTGAGAGCATTGCCGAACTCTGGCAGGCTTGGTACTGTGACCGCTTCCCTGGGGAACCTGTTCCAGAGCCTAAACCCCCCTCTGCATGAAAAATCTTTTTCTAATACCCAGCATCAACGTCCTCTGACACAGCTTCATGCCATTCCCTCAGGTCCAGTCTCTGTGTTGTATTCACAGAAACCCTCCTGAGATGGACACAGTGGCTGTATGTACAGCATACATACATACACTGTACACAGCAGTGTACCTACTCCAGAGCTGCACAGCCAGGGTACTGGAGGCAGCCTCATGGGCTGCAAAATCCAGCCAGCAAATGGGTAAATAGTGCTGCAGGCAGCTTTGATGTGGACCTGAGGCGGAGCAGCCCACAAAAGCTTGCTCACGTGCCTACAACAATGCAGCCTTCCTTCCCACCCAGTTTCTTGGTGCTGCTGTTGATCCTGCTGCACACATGGGCTCTTTGTACCCCCACACCTCCCAGGAGATGCAGACGCCAAGAAACAGGCTCTTCTGTCATCAGTCTCTCTCTATTGTTTTGAATATTATCTAAACACCTGACTTGTTTTGTTTTAATGTAGAAATATACACTATGTGATTCAGAAAGTGAATTTCATAATTCCCCTTTCACTCTCCAGTTTTTAGGGAAGGCTGCCTTGTAATAATTTTCAAGAAGTTGCAGTGATTTCCCCATCCCTCTCGGACAGCCATGTTACTGACTGCTCATTCCAGAAGGCGGTGATATTGTCTAATGGCTGGAACGCTGTAGCCTTGTCATGTTGTTTATGGCACCTCTCTGTTACTGCCCATATGACCTAAACCATGAGGGCTAAGCTATTTCTGTATCACTTTTACTGTCTGTGAAAGAAGGTTAAAAACACCAACTTTGTGGGATATTGTAAAGCTTTAATGGCTCAAAAGTACTTTGAAATGATCAGGTAAATGATAGCAAATAAATGCCCAGACAGTTATTAGAGTTCTCTAATTCTCTTCTGACACACAGTGTCTGGCCACTTCGAAGTGTCCCTTCTATGTTTGTTTGGGTTTTTTAGTAGCTAAATTGCCCTAATGTGAAGAAATGGGAATAGTTTGTGCAAACACAAAACCTGCTGAAGACGGAAAGAAATAGTACTTATATGACACAGAAAGAGAGTGACTCAGTAATTAGCTCTTGGAAGGGAGCATTTGATAGGAAAAGTGGATAAATTTAAAGGTCAGTCTTGGTTGCAAAATAATCTCCAAATTACTTAATGTATTACCAACCTTTATGTTATTTCATCCCTGTGAGGCAAAATGATCCCAATTACTCAAGCAGCAGACTCTTCTTTTAAGAAATGCAAGCAATCCAAAGCATAATTGCCTCTCCCTTATTGAAGGCATATTTCCACAAATCTCATCTCTCTCCAACCTCAAAGTTACTATGTGGAGATTATAATGAGAATGAAACTTGATATATTCTTTGTCTTCAAACTGGAAGAATTGTGGTACCCAAAGGAATCAGGACTTTGTGATTTATGACTCCTCTACTTTGTTATGAAGAAATGTTAAACATCTTTAATACATTATGTATCATGTTATCCAAGTTTGGCTGCTGATTGCAATACTCACCCTTTATTCCCTAGAAGAATTTACAGAATACCTTTCTGTAACTTCGCACATTGCTATCAGCTTTGCAGTGCTATGCCTTATTTGTACAACTGCAGGTTTTTCCAGTTGTCTGGATAATTGTACCATCTGAGGGATATTACCCTGCTTTGTAGTCTGCAGATTCTTCTGAATCATTTCCTATGTTAATGAAGTCTTTTATTTTTGTATTATAAAAAAGCCCCACACCTGATTTATACTAAGCACATAGTAAGTTCTTCTCTTTTCAGAGGGGTCCGGCACAGCCCTTGACTTCACTTAGATTAACACCCAGAAAAATTCCTTTTCTGCTTGAAAGGGAGTAAGTGACAAAGTGATAAAGTGCTGTTGGGGTGTTGGTGATAGTATCAAGCTGCTCAGCATTTTTAACAGATAATACTGAAACCTGAGGCAAACTTACCAAAAAAAAAAAGAAAAGAAAAAGAGAAAGAAAAGACCACTCAAAATAATTTAAACTGAAACCTTGTGTAAGCCAACAACAGGACACCAAGCCGGGAATCAAATAGGTCTGTGCTCTGTTCTGCCTTTGGCCTGAAAATCATGTTCTACCCCAAGTCATCAGTTTAGCCAAGAAGCTAAACATTTTTCTTAGGAGACAGTGAGTGAAGCTGTAAGTACTGCGAGTAGTTGACTGTGAGAATGTTGCTTGATTGTTTCAAGGTGCAAAGTTTTTAAGTGTTATCTTTACTTTGTCAGCTTTAATTTATAATGCAAAGCTGACTGGTTAAAAGAAGACTTGCTGTTAGGTCATTTCACTTCCTTTCCATTTCTTTTCGATTTGCATTTGGTTATTAGAGCAAAAATGACTATTTTTAGAAGCTTGGGGTGAAGTCAAAACAAAGCACAACCAACTAACCAACCAACCAAAACAACCACCACAACAAAGTAAAATCACCAGGACAGTACTATACTGCTGAATCACAACTTTGCTCTTCCAGGATGTTTCATTTTCTTCTCGTAGTGAGAAAGGGAACATGGCAGTGGGAAGCCCCTCCCCATTCCTTAATCTTATGGAAACACACTTCTATATGTATTGTAGGTGTCACTTTCTGCAAGAAGGAAAAAAGTCACTTAACTAGAGACATGAGCTGAAGCCTGGCCTGAGAGCATATGGCCAAAAATTGATTTAAGAAATGTAGGAATTCATGGGTCTGCAGCTTGCCATCGGCAGTGCACTGTGGTGTGGCACATCAGTGGGGACAACGGCTATTGGTCATTCTCCATTTCGGTCTCACCTTGCCCTGTTCACAGGTGATGAGTCCAGTCAACTCACATCCCATCACTAGGCTGAAATGGTCTCTGGTTCTCTGCTGCAGCACTCCATCTCTCTGTGAAATGCAGTTCCTGGAACCTGTCAAATATAACCTTAGGTTTTATACATTGCTGAGAGGTTTATGAGGCCATCTGTCCTTAACCAATGACCTGGTACAAAGAGGTTTCTTCAAAAATTAGACAGTATTTCCATAAATATAACTTCTGGTCTGAATTTCTGAGTTTTGCTATTTATCTGTTCTAGTGAGTAATGGAAATAATCTAAGTGACAGTAAGGAAAAGGCCATGAATTAGAAGTAATATTGAGTTTCTTTTAGTATGCATACTGAAAATGCTGTTATCTGGAGTTTCCAAATAATGAATTGTTATTTGAGGCTTTTAGTAGTGTGTTTACATGCTGTCTGTCTCTCTGTCTGTCTGCCTGTTTTTCTATCTGTCTATCTGTCTGTCTATTTATCTCCAGGAGCCAAAGCAAATCTCATTTTGTCACTGCTCCCTCATTTAATTTCTCATTTCACTTTGGTCTGTTCAGGATATCTCTGAACCCTCCTCTTGCCATCCTATCCAAAGGACTTTAGAAGCATAATGTACAATTTATTAAATAATTTCTGAGAGACATTGGAGTACCGTTTTCCCAGTTATGATTAAGGAACTGAAAGTGGGATTCAGGTGCTAAATAGTTTCCAGAATTGGCCTGCCAGGTTTTAGGCTATTCAGCCTGGCTGATATGCGTGTTGAAAAGCATTGCAAGAAACCTGTATGAGCAATGTGTTTTGAAATCTGATACTAAAAAATTCATCCAAGGACCAATGTTCAACACTGAAAACCTTATCCTATTCTTATTTTAATGTTTCAACAGACATTGTGGTTCTATTTGAAATTTGATATTTGGCTTTTTTTGCTTGGCTTTATCTTGCCCTGTCTTAAAAACTGCCAGCTTAGTAAGTAATTAATTCACTCAGCATGAGTGGATTTTATAGTGATAGAAGTATCAACAAGGGTTTTTCTGCCAAGACTGTGGTGGTGTTAGATGCTGTGTAACTCTCAGGGTGAAAGTACATGTTGCAGCAAACTGAACAACTGGGATCTAAAGGTAAACTTTTGGATTTGTATGGAAGCATTTAGAAAATAATCTTTTTCAAACATACTGGGTATTTGTCAAGTATATGTCACACAGAAAGATGCATTTATCTTTTGAGAACTGTGCACATATTTCTGAGTTTACCAGTTTACTTGGTCACGTACTTGTGAGAAGAGATTGATCTACAAATTAATTATTTCATAGTTGCTATATGTTCATTGATAGTCCCTAAAAGACCAGGAAAGAGGTGACATCTTATACCCTAGGGCAAGAGCACAGGACATGCCTAGGAGTAGGTAGAAGATACACCAGCTTAGAAATGAAAGCAGTAATAATATTAAAAAAATATCAAGGTGCTAACATCTTGTGGCAGTATTAAGAAACAACCTAAACCAGGACCAAACATTGTTGGTTTTTCACACAAGATAATGCACATGATACAGGCTTTTTCCTGTTGTCCATTTTCATTGAGCAGTTGAATTTTTCAGAAAAAAAGAAGCACATGGGGATTTTGGCATTGGTGTGGCCAGTTTATTTGATTGATCAGGTTATAAGTGCATTGTGAAACTGTGCTGAAAAGCTGTGGCTGAAGTGAGTCCTGGCACCCATTTCAAGTGGTGCTTTGCTGGAAAGATAAGAGAAGGCCTTTGTGTCCAAGCCTCTGTGGTATTTGAACCACCTGCTCCCTCTCCTTGCACTGGAGGAAAGCACCTTGCTTCCCAGCACATTTTGGTTGTGCCACCCACCTTGTGTCAGGGACCCTGGCAGCTTGGAAGAGCATGACCAGCTCCCAGCCAGACTTCATGCTTGGTGGCTGCTGGTCGCCACTTCTGGGATTAGCTCGGCTTTTTGTCCAGGGACTAGCTCATGGAAAATGCGTGGCTGGTCCCTCAGGAAGGCTGTCTTTCCTAAGCAGGACCAAAACAGCTCATAGGGATGTAAATGTGCATCATAGAGCTCTCAAAAGGTTAAGGGATTCCCGAGAGCAGCCCAGCTTTTAGCAATTTGGATACTAAGTAATCCAAAACTCTTGGGCTTGCAAAAGCTACTTCTTAAATTGGTCTCATTAACTCTTTTTATTTGCATGCCTCAACAAATACTTGTTGTATGTGAAGATGTTAACAGAGATTCTCTGCTTTGCTGATTACAGATTTATGATTTTGGATATCTGTTACAGTATTTTGTGGTTTTCTATTTTTGGCTTTTTGGCTTAACCCAGGCCAGTCAAGTCAGTCCCTTGAGGTAACAGAGGAACTACAAAATATCACTTAGCAGCAGGAAAAAGCGGTGCTATACAATACCAATGAGGACAATTTTAGTGAGTTCCCATCTCTGAATTCATCAGGTTTCTTGGAAGAAAAGCACCTTTGTCCTGAAAATAAAAGATGTATGTCCACAAAGGGCATCAAATCCCCCTAATATGGCAATTTTAATTTAATTTTTATTTTCTTAATAAATGTTCACAGCGTAATAGAGAGTGAGTTCCTGGATACTACAGACTATAAATTTCTCAGTCAGCCATTCTCTGGCAGTATTACAGAATGGGTTTATTTTAATTGAAAACCATGCTGGGAAGCGTGGGATGTTTATATGCTCAATTCAGATTTTCTGCCCACAAGGAACCACCTTATCCTCAGGATAACCTTTTGCCTTTCCCCATCCCCGTCCCTGTGTTGGGCTGCCCTCCTGGAGGTTCTTTCCCAGGCATGGAGAAGGAAAGATGGCCATCCCTGCAGCCATGGTTGCCTCTTCTCACCTCTCATATGGCTGCTCCCACTTACTGGCACAGTCCAAAGTCTCTCAGCTGCTTTCCTCGCCATCCCACTTTGCTACTCAGGGCCATCTACCTCATTTGGGCTCGTGCAACCTGGCTTTGTGCTACTGTTTAAGCATGCAGAGGTGACCCTGAGGTGTCAGGGCCAAGAAGTACCAAGAGTGTGAAAGTAAAGGTAGAGGGATTGGTGTGTGCAGCAACATGCAGCCTGAAAAGGCATAGAGAAATATCAGAAAATGCTAATTCCTGGGCCAACAGGCATTTGCAGGAGAAGAGAAATTTCAATCATCTTAAAAAAAAAAAAAGGAATCTGGAGTATTTCAGTCTGCACATTGATAATTTATTACAAGCTAACATTTGTAAACAATATATCTGACAGATTATTTAAATCTCATTTTCCATTGCATTGACACATCCTAGCAGCGCTCCTCAGGTCCTTTTATACCTGAGGTGCTCGTGTTTCTGCAGTGAGACAAGTGCTTAGGGGCTGGGGCTGTTCCTTCTGCATCAAGTTTGATTTTGGTCTCAATGTACTCCACTACCATGAGAGTGGGAGAAGCCCACCTTCCCTACTCCTCTTGGGTGGTGTTCCTTGATATCAGTGCAAGCAGACCCTGGTAGAAGGGTAGGTGAAGGACACCGACTCCATCTCTGATTGCTTGCCATGTGCTCACTGGGGTCTGCACTGGGCATTCCCTCTCTGGTGCCAGCAGGATGTGGCCCATCATAGATGATTATCATGGCCAGGTACCGGGAGTGGTGTGGAGAGAGATTGTTACACTGCTGGGAGAATTTTCAGGCTTGGTTTCTGCTGTGATTAATTGTGAAAATAAAACAAAACTAAACAGTTTATTTGCAGAAAGGAAAGCAAGTCCAACCTAAGAGTTGCTGGGCCTAGAGTCCCAGTCCCTAGTCCCAGTCGTAGAATTCCCAAATATTCCCAACTTCACAAGGATGCCATTGGCCTCTGGTACCTGCATGACTCAGGAGCTCATGGCACTACCAGGAGTTCTCCAGGATTTGAGGAAATGTCTGCTTCTTGCTGAAATGGAAAATAACTGGGATAGCCCTTCAGTTGCAATAATCTGGACACTATATCCCCTCTGCCTTCTGGAGCAGGGTCACAATGTGCCCAATGGGGCACAGTTGCTGGGCAAGAAAGCCCCCTCAGCCGACGTGGCAAGTGCCCAGTCAAAATGGGACCGTTTCATTGACTGCCCCGAGTTCATTAGGTCTCCTCTTGGGTTTCCTTTACTTAGAAAAGGCCTGTGTTGGAAATAAGTCAATGTGGAGGGAGGCAAACCACTGGGGAGTTATCCAGGGGGCTTCAGGGATGAGCAGGATGCTGCTGAGCACTGCTGCTGCTTGCTGGGAGCCACAAGCAGCCAGGAAGGAAGCGTCCCAGCTGCACTGATCCGTGGCGGGGCCAGCACCCATGCTGAGCAGCCCATGGCCAGGAGGAAGCAAGTGCTGTGCAAAATTGTCTCTGATCTCTCCTTGCTGATACTGGGGCACCAGCAGCTACCTAAAACAGTAAGTGCTTTTTGTAAGTGCTTACAGAAAAGTGCAAGTTGAAAGTTAGCGTGTGTAATCAGGAAACCCAATATACCAGGTGGAAAAAAACAGTTGTAATTCAAGCTGAATTTCTGTTACACAAAGAGTTTTTAAATTATGGAGCAATTTCCAAAGTCAGCAATAAAAAGGGCTGCATATCAGCTCAAGAGAAGACAAATTTATGGAAAATAAGGAAACCTGAGAGACAGCCACTGGCTGGATTTATGTAGTTGGGAATAGATGTTGAGATATAAATGTAGTGTATGATGTCTATATTACTGTCACAAATGCAGGTTTAGATGGACCACTGCTTCTGGCTCTGACATACCTATGCTTAAGTAAAAAACAATTGCTTCCATAATACAGCAAGCAACAATGGAATGATAAAATCTAAGTGTATTGGAAACAAGCATTCTGTATGAAACTTGTGGTTTGCTGTCCATTTTGTAAGACTTAATCTTCTCTCTACAGCAGGAATTTTTTGGCAGCTCTGGTGATTCCACATTGTGTATGTTTTGCTGTAGGGTATAACCTCATTTTGTTCCTAGTTTTGATACAGAGGATGGAATAAGTAAATATGAGCACATGTAAAGTATATACACACAGATGTGTACACATATACACACAAATATATATATATGTGTTTAGCAGTAGGTATTTGTGAAACCAGATGATAACAGATGGTTCTGTGACACTGTGAGCATGCTACTAGCTACCAACAACAATTTCCTAGTGTGCATAAGCTTTAAGGTTTTTGAAAGGAATCTTTGGAGACTGCAGCATACTATTTTCTGGTGTATTGAGTTTCTTATTAGATTTTGTTGTTGCTGGTTGTTTTTCTTGTGGGGTTTTTTTGTGGTTTTGTTTTGGTTTTGTTTTTGATTTTTTTGTTTGTTTGTTTGTTTTTAATGCAGCCTTCCTTATTCTTTTCCCTTCAAGCCTTACTCTTGGGTGACTGTTAATGAAGCAGGAGCTTACTTATTCTGGTCCATATTTGTAAGATAAGTTCAAAGCACTGAGGTTTTTGGTGCTCTGGTCCACTTTCAACCTCGTTCCTTTGCAGCAGTTCCTGCTGCAAAGAAGACCTGGGTGACATGGGTCTGGCCAGGCCACCAGGCAGCAGCAAGCAGTCAAAGTGGTACATCTAGATGTTACACTTTAACTTGGATCTCAGGCTCCATGTGGGATGTCAGTGTCATGCCTTGAGAATGGAAGGGTTTATCTTAACATGTCTAACTTCAGATGAAGCTGCACGCCCACAGGATAGCTGGGAGGTCTACATGGAGAACCAAAAGCACTGATATGTACTCTGAATTTTTGTACAAAATATTATGAAGAAAACAAGAAGTGTTTCTTGGGTTGACTATGTATCAGAGTTGAGGAGTTCTCCCTGAGATATTAAACCCTATCTTCCACAGCACCCTTAGGAGAGATGCTCATAAATGCTTTTCAGGGATATATAATCAACATGGACCTTAGTTTTTATTCTTTCTTGTTAACCAATTATATTTTTTTAAGATAGAGATTGTGAAATCACACTGACTGATTTCTGAAGATACATGCTTTTTTCCATTCAAGACAATAAAATGCATTGTAAGTGCCTTTTTAATGAAAGAGAAAGCAAGACCTTCATGTCCTGCAACATCTGCTGGGAACATAATCTAAATTGAAAACGTATGCTGTTCTGGTGCGGAGAGGGAGTGAGAGGTCTTCTAGTGACAGGAAGTATCCAAAAAAGTTAATCCTCAAATCAGTAAAAAAGATGTGTGACAGGAGGAAAACGAGCACATAACCTTTTTCTTTCTTTCTTTCTTTCTTTCTTTCTTTCTTTCTCTCTTTCTTTCTTTCTTTCTTTCTTTCTTTCTTTCTTTCTTTCTCTCTTTCTCTCTCTCTCTCTTTTTTTTTTTTTTGAGGATGTGGAATGGAGATGGACAAAGACAAGACAGAGATGGGTGAAGCAGGGAAGTGGGATTATCTGTGTATTGACAGAACTGTTTATTTGTTCCTGGCAGAAGCAAATCCCAGTATATATTCTCTCTAGCTTTTTCTTGTTTATAAAGATGGAAAGCCTAATCTGTCGCCAAGACCCATTATCCCTCGACTTGAGTGAGACAGTACATCTTGCATATTGAATCAGGGACTAGTATGTGTTTTATGAGGACAGAAAGGAAAAGATGTGTTTACTCTTGTAACCTTCTCCTGTTTATTAGTGTGTGTAGTTACTACCAATACCGAAATGAGAGAGCTTGTATTTTAGCCATAGCAGAACAATGCAAAAAAATAAATAAGTAGATAACATCTGTTGAAAAATAATTAAAATTAACCTGTACTCCACCACCTGTGAGAATGTGGGATGGTTCTGTGGTGAGGTGCACAGCATTTCTGAAACTTCTGGTTTTGATGTGCCTTCTGGTTGGCTTGATTGTACCTATGCTAAGTTTAAAAACATTTCTTACATGTGCTTTATGCCTTGCCTGAGCTCAAGCATCTCTAAGTACTTCCAATCTCCTCATAAATACACCTTTGTATTCTGCCTAATATATAAACATCACGACCCATGTCTGAGAATGTTGGGAATTTTATTAGGTTCATAAAGTTTTAGTTGCGGTCTAGCCCAATGGGTCCAAAATAAATACATGCATGGAGCAAAGAGTAACAATTTTGTACTTATTTCTCCTTCTGTCCCCTGAGAGTTTCCACAGTACTGGTGAAGCACTTGCTGCATTTCTGTGGCTTGCTATCAAAGTACCTGCAAGCCAGTAAGCGACAGACAGATGCAGAGAAGAAAAGCTGGGGAAAAATAACTGAAATGGTCCTATTAATGCATTTCACTGATTTCCTCGGTCTCTTTCTATCTTAAGGACTGACTGACAAAAATTTTGAATAATTGTGAATGACTTGTGACAGCCATGTTCCCTCTGTTGCTGCTCTGAGTAAAACTGCTTCGTCAGGACAGCTTCCTAAGCCCCGTGGATGGAGTATGTAAACAATCAGCATGGCAGGATGGAAACCTCTCTCTTAGCATAGAGAGAGGTCTAACTCTTGGAGTGAGGTCTTCACTCTAGGGTGGCCCTTTCTCTGGATAGAGAGCTGTCACTGTTCCTCCATTAGCACAGAGCTGGCTTTGCCTACAGCATCCACTGTTAGCATCTGAGGTAGATACAACAATACAGAAAACAAGCTATCAACAATGCCAACATCTTCACCTGAGCTTGGGGTGAGTGCAGTTGTTGATTCAAGATCTTATACTCCATAGATATTTCAGGTCTCTCTCACTCGGCAGAACCACCATGCTCAGGACATAGAAGGTACATAGGACAGACACTGTTGTTCCTTTCCTGTTTGTAGAAAGGTGTTGCATTACCTTGAGACAAGCCTAAGTGCATGCAGCCATCAGGCCTTTTAAAACAATTCTGTAGTGAGCCTTAAACCGGTCAGAAAAATATAGCCCTGAAAACTTTGTGAACCTAAGGAATCAACAAGCCAAGGCTTATGTGGGAATCAAAACCATGGTTTAGGGCAGTTAAAAAGCTAAATACATGAATTTTTGCACATCCATTGCACCAGAGCCAGAGATACCACCTCTGCAGGAAGAATTGGGAGATAAACCTTTAAAGATCAAGCCCCAAAGCACTTACTGTTTGTTTAAATGCACTGCACTCATTCTGTTTCAAGGCCATTGGAAAATTACTTCTGGAATGTAGCAAATGGCATAATACACGTTACAGATCCCATTCCTAGTTAGCTACAAAGCTTACACTGCATTTGCAGGGGGGATAGAGGCAATTCTTGTTGTTCAAGAATTTTTATAGAGGAAAAGATTTTTTAGAGCAGATAACTTTAACTGAGCTGCAATTACAAACCAAGTAAAACCATGCTTTTTTTTTTTTTCTTTTTCTGAACTCACAGCTGCACGGTCAACTCCTAGGCTTGGAAATTTTTCTGGAAATCAAAATTTTTTTTGAAACCTCTGCACAGCTTTTTTAGTCCAAGATACTTGGGCTCTTGAAATGCCTTGGATTTGACAGACTTCTGCAAGCTCAGAAGTGAGTTCCTGCCAGGTATGGCCAGAGGTGAGAGCTGCCAGGCCCTTAACACTAGGGCAGATATTGAGAAATACATTCAGTGCAGGTAGCTTGGTGTGCAGCTGCAGTGAGAGCTTTGGGAGTCAGGCAGGGCAGCTGTGGGCTCACTGGAGCTGCATGCTGTGAAGGGGCTTTGGTCCTAGCAATTAAAGTCTCTGGTGGTGGGAGTGTGACTGCCAGAGTGCTCCTCAATGGTCAGACAGGAAAGTGCCCTTAACAGCAGATGCATCCATAAGGAGGCAGGAGAATGTTTTCATGTGGGCTGAGGAATCATGAGTCTTACTGTCCTGTGCTGTTCTGTAAAAAAGTGTGTTTTACAGGACCAGCCTATTGAACAGCTCTAAGAGGGCAATGGACGGGCATGGAACCCAGGTGGAGGTAGATGCCTTCCTTCAACAGAATGTAGATGTTGGTGAGACCCTAAGTGCTCATATCACTGCTGTGCACTGGCTGATTTCCAGTGTCCTGCTCATCTTACCAGTCCATGGCCCTCAGGTTTGCATGGAAGGAAGACTGCTTTTGCTGAATCCAGAGCAGGGGCAGCAACTGTATGCCCTCCTGGGCTCCTTCAGGCATGGCAGGTGAGCAGAGGTGTACTTGCTTCACCCTTGGCTCAGCACCCTGCAGGGAAAAGATGGAAGGGGAGAGCAGCCAGTGCCAAGCCCCTGGGCAGGCAGTCCCCCTGCCCTCACACAGCTGGTTTCCAGCAGGCCAGGTGATCCTGCAGGTCAGCAAGGCTTTGGCTGCAGGCCCTCAGACAGCTCGTGAGCTTGTAACAATTGCTAAAACCTTCTGTATCTTCCACCATTTGGTTTTTTTTGTTGTTTTTTTTTTTTTTAATGCAAGTGCAAAAGCCCAAAATTACTAATGTTCCTTCCAAGGCAATGACCACAAAACAGAGAATCAAACCCACAGAAATGCTTTCTTTTAGAAATTACTCACATTTCATCAAGCTTTGCTTATACCAAGGTGACACAGCCAAACCCACTGACAGTTCAGCTATGTGGTCTGAGAAACTCAACTACACTAACAAAGCTGGTCTCAGATGTAGAGCAATGCTTTTCATCTCTGTTAGAATACCACACTGCTACTCCATTCCTAGCCTGTCAGCTTCTCACTGGCTTTTCTGCCTGTCCCACTGGAAATCTGGCATATATTGCCAAGCTCCTTGCATCTCCACAAGTTAAATATTCACCCCAGAATGCCTTAGAGATGTGGAGACAACTGTTTCTTTGCTCTTCCTTTTTTCAGAAATGTAACTAAATCTTCCTATTGTGTGAGATACTTTTTTCTCTTATTAATAACACTGTATTTCAATTCATCCTACAGTGCAACAGTGGCAGGGGGCTGCCCAACACTTGTACTCTTAAAAAGGGAAAACAATGTAAAGAGAGGATGTCCCTGGAGGGAGATCATGCCCTGCCCCAGCTGCTCACACATGCAAGACATATTTTTTTTCAAGGACAACAGCCGGTTGGGAACATGACTGTTGTTCTTGCCCTTGGAAACACCCCTCTTTGCCTTGCAAGTATTTGGAAACTTGGCTTTCACTACTACAAGGGCAGCTAGGAACTTTACTGATTTTGAGCACTGGCATTTTAAATTAATGAGTATCTCAATGGCCAGTGGTGTGACACACTCAGGGGTGGGACACACTTACATGCCCCCAGGGGGCAATAAAGTTTGAAGAGAGGGACCAGTTTCTTTTGCCCTGTCCTGACTGGAACTGAACAGTCTCTTACAGATGAAGAGGTACTTGCTCAGACAGTGAGTAGGATCTGGCAAACAGTTTTGTTGTTCTGCTTTTGGCAGTTAAGCAAAAAACCTCAGTAGTCTGGTAGAAAGCTAAGCAGTTAGATTACTTACTCAACATCGATGTCCTTGGGGTATCTTTCCTATTGAAATGAATAACATTTTAGAGCATATAACTTGAGTGACAGCTTGGAAAGGTAATGCTGAGGTTACTAGCAACTGCTGCAAGGTTCAAACAAAAATAATGGCCAGCCACAAAAACCAGAAAGTTCTACAAATTCTGCAGATAAGTGGAGGTTGTTGGACTCTATAAAAGTGTGCCATGGGGACCAGAGACCATATAGGAAGAGGCAGGAAAAACATAAGATGCTTGGCACAACAGCTCAGCTCTTCCCTGCTGATGTGCTGACACTGAATGTCTCATAGCATAGCGGGTGTGCAGTTTGGATGCTTTGACACAGTCCCAGGGTCAGTATTTGCCTGATGCTGTCTGTGTTTTCAGTCTCATCCTTGGCCCCTGCAGATAAGAAATCTTGGTGATAAATGGCTCTTCCAGTGGCCTATAATGAAAGCAATATTCTTCTTCACAGAGGTGTCTTTATAAGGCATCAACCAAAGCAAAGGCATACAATTCTGTCCTATTTCAAAGTGTGCTATAAAAGACATGAACTGAGCTGTGCATAAGGAGGATTTTGAATGACAATATATTTTTGACACTGAATCCTTTAGATCAGCTGTTACAGCTACGAGAAGAAACTCCTATATACTAAAGGAAGTTGCCCATAGAGTATATAAGAAGGATGAAAGGATGGATTTGTGTTGAAAACAATGGACTGAGATTCAGGAGGAAAGGTTCAGATGCCAATCTCTTCACAGGCTTCCTTTGTGTCTTAGTTCTCCACCTGTGAAAAAAGGAAGTAGTATGCCAGGGAATATACGTATAAGCATGTCCTTAGAACTTAAGTCTTAAATTAAGGTTTTGGTGAAGCAAGCACTGGCATTTATCACAGTTATGATGATAAACCTGTCCAAATAGCACACAGATGCTAAAATGTATTTTCACATAAGTAGAAACGTTTTCCTGTAAGCAGAACAGAAACCATCAGTTGTGATGATGTCATTGTCTCAACGTGGTAAAAGCAGAGGTGCAGTTTGTCATGGAAGAAATGTGTCAAAACCCTTTCATTGGTAGAATATTCAATTTCTTGTTTGGTTACTGATTAGAATCATCAAACTATAAAAAATAATAAGATTGGAAAGGATACTTGGAAGTTATCTGGTCCAACCCCATGCTGAAAGCAGAGCTGACTTCACAATTAGATGAGGTTGCCCAAGGCCTTGTTTGGTGAAGCTATGCATCTCTCTGGGAGCAGGGATGCTGCAGTCTCTTTGGACAATCCATTCCTGTGCTCAACTGCTCCCTGTGAGAAGAGTTTTGTTTTTTCAAAAGACAGGTAAGAAAATACCTATTTTTTGTTTCCCAGAAAAGCTCAGGTGTACTTTGGACACTTCATTCTTTAAGCATCTTAAAATGCAGGTAGCTATGCACATGCCTGGTGACAAAGACATTTGCTTTTCAGAATTTTGACCTATTCTAGTGTTGAACAGTTCCTGACAAGGGCTAGGAACAGTTTCTCTATTGATTTTTCTCAAATATTTGGTGAAGTTTTTCTTTACGACTTTTTAATGATAATTCAGTCATTAAGACTCATTAGCTGCTTGCTTTGAGGTTTGGGATTCTGCTGGGGTTTTTTGTTTGGAGTGGTGGGTTTTTTTGATTTTTACATTTGGCCAGAAAATGTACCTGATTTTGCTTTTAGCACTGACACTGGGGGGAAAAAGTACTTCTACTGTAAGGTCTCAAAAATCCAAGGCCTGTCACTCTGAGAGTTGTAGACCTGTGAGTAAAATTTTTCAGGTAGGACAACATGCAGTGTGAGATAGTATAGGAAATAATACAGGAAAACATTACAGAAAGGGTAGGATAAGAGGCAAAGTGGTCATAGATTACTAGGTTTGAGTAGCTGTTACCGACATTTTGGTTCAACCTAGCTCTAGCAGGTTTAACAAAAATCACAGGATCAGAAAATACTAGCATGAAAGACACATATAAAATGAGACTATGAGCAAAATTTTAGTAGAATGTGTGAATATTAAGTGGCCAATAAATGTTAGGTTTTGTCTTATTTTGAATAAGATC
The DNA here is from genome assembly GCF_001715985.3 of Manacus vitellinus. Classification (NCBI taxonomy): domain Eukaryota; kingdom Metazoa; phylum Chordata; class Aves; order Passeriformes; family Pipridae; genus Manacus; species Manacus vitellinus. The sequence continues at coordinate 38,164,842 of NW_021938789.1, read as the reverse complement.
ACATGGTTATGATCATATCCAATTGCCTTCTGTAGATTTAGATGTCTGTGTTGTTGCTGAATATGGTAAAAGATGAGTATGGCTCCTAGAAGATGTTTCTCTGTTCTAGGATCCCTCTTCTTTTATCCCTGTCCTGTAGTTTTTACCAGCATTTCAAGGCAAATTTTTAGGATGTGAACAAAGGATGACATATAATCTGAGACACAGAGACTGTTTTGTTTTTCTTCTGATTCCTAAGGGAATGGTGGGCAGTATCACTTTAAGGTCTACAAATTGAAGCTAACTATCAGTCATTAGCTAGTTTTTAAATGCTACTTAAGCTACAACAGAATGGAGGAAAGTTTCTTGTGTCACTTTCATTGGCCTTCAATCACAAGTTATGAGCGCATTACTTTCTGGTCATTAATTTTGTTATGTATAAGGCTGTCAGATATTTTGGGACTTGGTGATTTATGTTTTCTGAAAAACACAGAGCTTTCAGACGGCTGGGTTTTTGGGACTGGAGTAGCTAATGTAGCAGAGAAGGCACCCATTTGGGGAGAAATCTGTGAGAGATATGGTCTGCATATGAAGAGGACAGGCTACTGGCACAATAATTGTAGTATTACGGATAGCTATATAAAATAACAGATGTGGAGAAGTGGGATGCCAAAAAAGCCAACAAGATCTCAGTGGGAAGGTTTTGGCATGTCAACCTTAATGATCGAGCAAGACATCATGAGAAAGGAGAATTTTTTCCAGGAATCAAAAACCAGGGATGTGGTTGCTGAAAGCAAGAATTCCAGGAGAGGGAAGGGGGAGAGAAAATGTCAGATAGAGATGTACAGTGCATTGCTGGAAAGCTTAAACCTTAAAACATTTGAGTAAGGGCATTCCAGTTTAGAAATCATTGTGTTAAAGGATAATACCCTAGCCAAGAGAATCCCAAATAGATGGGAAGTAATTGTGTTGCTCTACTGCATGCTCTACTACTACTGCCATAAGATAGCAGACTCCCTGTAGGCAAGGACTGGGTCAGGAGGTCATTTGTGAGGACCTGGTGTGTGTAACTTACAGGTATTTCAGCCACCAGTGGGAGACTGCAGTAGGCTTTGTGTTTCATAGGCAACTACACACAGGCATAGCTAGAATAAGCAAGATGTCTTCTGCCTGTGGCAGACCACTGAACGGACATCTTGGCTTATTCATAATTCTCAGCAATGAAGTACCACAGGGATATTTTTGCTGGGATAACCTTGTTGGCTCTGCAATACTGCTTTTTTTCTGGAATGAGAGTAGAATTATTATTGGTATGATTCTAACATACTTAAGGCAGTCACTTTTCCCACACTCTAATATTACAGTTCCGCATTTTTGGTATTAACCAGTCAGATGTGTTATAATTATGAAACAGACATTGGTTTTAAGGCTTGCAGACCTCTCTCATAAGGCTTTAATTTCCTCAGCCATTTGCAATATTTGTACATCTGTCACATTCACAAGGTATCTGGACAGGGTACCACCAATGGGCAAAGTTGTGCCAGTCACAATACTGAGTTATGTCTGTGGATTGTACCTAGTTAAGCCCTAAGTAGTGCTTGACAAGTCACTGGCACACGATCCAAGTCTTTCCTATTTACCAGGGGTACAAGTGGTTTGTGGTCAGTCAAAAGTTGAATTAACTTTTTTTATACATTTTTCACATGTTTCTGTTACAATGAGACACTTCTCAGTCTGCAGAGAGTGATTTATATCATCAGCGAACGTCTAGGGGCAGTATGTAGCAGCCCCACCAGTCTGACCAGGTGGCAATGCTGCAGGTGGCTATGAGTAGTTATGGGAAGAGAGCACTGATGTGCTTCAGGTAGGGCTTTCACTCAGTTGAAAACATATTCTTGTATTATATTCAAATACCAGGTTATTTCATTTTCCAGGAGTTCATTCCAGGGATATATCACTACCATTCATAACCCAACACTGATTTCACTTTGACATAAGATTCAGGAGTTTGCATTAATGTATTACTTTCTTAGGCCAATTTACCTTTTCTCGGTCTGCCCTTATGCCTAGTTTTCATGTGTGTTATCTCAATAGTTCAGCTAGTTTTGATGTAGCCCACTGTTTATTGCCTTTCAGACCCAAATACCAAGTGTCTCTGGGAATCTAGACCAGCTTTTATCATGTTTCTCTTCTCAATGGCAATATCCCAGGCTTTTTTTGTACAAGCAACTATCCCTTTCCAGGTGCTGCAGTAGCCTTGTCATTTCCTTTGGAATATATTGGGTGCAGTAGTGATGCCAAAAGGAAGTCTGCGGGAAGATTACCATCCAAAAGGCATAATAAAAGTAGTTAACTTGGCGCCATCTGGGTGTAGAAGCATCTGCCAAAACCCATTTGCGGCATCTAAAAGGGGAAAAAAACTTGAGCATTCATCTTGGAAAGATGTTGTCCACTGCAAATAGGACAGTGCTTCTCTCAAGCACTTTGTTTTGTTGATTTAGGTCAAAGGATATGCTGACTCGACCGTTTTTGTTAAGGCCTTGTAACCACTGGTAAATGCCATTCAGTGGGTTTGGCTATTTCCTCTGTAACACTGACAGGGCTTGGACTGTTTGCTCCTGCTTTTTGATTGGGAAGCACTGAACTGAACACATCATGACTCTCTAGACACTGTTGGGAGCCGTATTCCATTGTGTAACGGGGGGATGAGCTTAGTCTTTCTTCCAGTGCTTTTGTGTTGCTTTCTTTTGACAAATATAGCGATGCCATTGGTGTATCGTCTTGAACAATTAGTTTTTGAACCCCTGGGAACAAATGCAGCTCCCAGAGCGTCCTGTAACATTATAAATTAGTACAGACCTTACTGGCATTAATGTTCATCCATGAGTGCAAGTGATGCAAGTGACCCAGTCAGTTGTTATTTGTTTTTAGCTGGTTCTTTCCCACTTCTCATTTCTGAATGCTTGTCTTGTGCCCTCCCTCAGGGACTTTATTCTTGTTTCTCCTCTGCTTTCATACCCAGGAGACTGCTTTCTACTTGTTTATTGCCCCCCTACAATCTCTAAAAGTCTAAGAGGGTTTTACTCACCTTTTATTGCCCAACTTACTTCCCTCCATTCCTGCTGGAGTGGACACCACCAGTGCTGTCTCAAGGCCTCTGTTGACTGAAGCTCTCATCCACAGGGATGTCCTTCTTGCACTAGAAATCTGTCCCAATGTAGCAGAATATGGAGGTGTGAGGGCTTATAGGAGTTTTCATCACAGTCAGCTAATAGTTAGCCAGGGCACAAGGACATCAAATAGATGCCCATTTTCCCATTGTTTTCCCTGGCAAAGAATTAATTCACTTTGCAAAAAAATTACTGTAAAATTTCTTCCATTTCCTCCTGTTGATTTATCCTGTGCAGGAAGGTGGATAAGTTGTGAGTTTGCACACTTTCGGCTGAGACTTTACAGCCAATAGCATTGCCAAAAGCCAAGCACTGTCATAGCCAAAATGTGGGGTTTTAAAAAATGAGACTTGATATTGATTGCCCTGCATTTTACTTGACTGGAGCAAGGGGTCTGGTTTTGGGAAATCATCAGGCCCCTTTACAAAGATCAGGCCTCAGTCTCATTTTAAAGCACTTAAAATTGAAAATAAATCCTGAAAATGCTGACTTAAGCTCCTTGTATTATACAGAAAGCATCAGAAACTCGTTTGACCCTCAGAACTGAAATTTTCTTCTTCCTTCAAGTTCCAGACCTATATCCTGAACACTTTCTTCATATCCCTCTATTAAGTACTTCCAGTTGCGCTTCTCAATGAATAAGGGAGGTAGAAGTTGACTGTATCTATGCATGTGTGTGCTTCTATCTATATCTATGATCAGGATTTAGGTGGCTCAGTGTATATGCGTGTATTCTTGCTAATTCTACCTTTATGAGCCTACAAACTTTTGTTTAATGCTTTTATTGCTGAAACCAAGAGGGAATAAGATGAAATTACTGCAGCCAAGTAGAAAACTTAAGATATGGGAATTTCCTTCCTGAAGTAATACGCATAGGATTATGATACTAGAAAACAGAGCTGAAGCTATGAAATCTGAGAAACTGATTTATTTTTCTCATCTTTTATGTGTTTTTGTTTGTTTGTTGTTGTTTTAATGTGAGAAAAAGAAGGTAGAAAAGGAAAAGTGGACCCTTTCCATTCCTGAAATTTATGCCCCTCATAGATCACAGGACTCTGCACCACCATGAGTAACTTTGAGTGCAAAATGCTGTAATTTAAAAGCTGCTTTCAGAGAAGTACATACTTTTTATGTTTTATACATTCAAAAACTTCAGTCATTCATTTCTATTTGCCTGTTGTGCACAATTAAAATTGAAAATTAAATAAGCAAAAAGGAATTAATAGAGTAAATGTCTTCCTTCCTTTCTTCTTTCCTTCCTTCCTTCCCTCCCTCTCTCCCTCCCTCTCTCCCTCCCTCCCTCCTTCCTTCCTTCCTTCCTTCCTTCCTTCCTCACAACATCAGGGACAATGCAGAACACATATGGTGGGTTGTACATGATTTTCTTGGCAAGGCAATTTGAGGAAAAAAATTTTGTGTGGTCATTAAACCTCAGACATGGATAGTCCAAATGAATGCTGTTAGACAAGGGAGTGGCTAAGAAAGATCATTATCATTCAGTATACTTTTATTTTAGGTCAACTATTGAGTATTAAAAATCTTCAAATTTTCTTTTGGGAGATCCTCTTGGTAGAGTCTGGTTGCATTATGACTTTTCACATCAATAACTTGCAGTAGGTTTCTCTCAGAAACCGTCTTGGGATTGGAGATGAGATTAGTTTTCCTCCGATCCCCTTTGATGGGTATTTACAACTCAAATGGGGGCGCTTTTGAAAGAAAGCATTTAGTTTTCATCTTGCCACAGTGACAGTTAATCTTAGTATATTGATAGTTATCTAGTAATTTGTATTTGCCATATGTTTTTCTCTTTAGGTCTAATGTTAAAGTTTTGAGGGGTCACTGAATTTGGCACACATGATTTTTCACTTGACTGTATCTTTGATTGTCGGGCTCAATATTGTTTCTGAACACTAAAATATTTTAAAGCGGTACACATAGGTTAAGATATTTATCTTTAAATATTTGAAACAAGAACAATAACAATAAACCCCAGCAAATTATTTTTTAATGATCCTTTTCTAGTTTATGACTGGCTTTGCAGGTGCCACAGTCCTCACACCTGTACATTGCCGAGGGAAGTCCCATGCAGATAGAGGTTCTCACCAAGAGGTGGTGCTAACAACGACCACAGTCGGAATAACGTATTTGTAAAATCTACTATAATCTCTTTGCAACTGTAATTAAAGGTTTTATGTGGGCATGTGTGCTTATGCAGTAGTATGGTATCCTCCTATTTATGAGCTGTGTAATTGCACGTTTAGTCCTTTTTCGGTGTAGGAAAACCACACTATAATGTGTAATTATAACCTTGGTAAGTATAACACCATTAAAGTTACAATAAGTGGTATGCACAGCATAACAATGATAGGGTGATGACAGAGTGACATGCTGTAACCAGCATGGCATAATAAGAAGAGTCTCATTGATCCTTCTATTAAAAAGGCTGTTCTCTGTAGCAGCTAACTTTTGGTTCCCCAGAAGAAGGGGGTGTTTCTAAGCCTCACAGAAGCACTGGTTGTGTCTGTAATGGTGACATTTGCTGAGCACTTACCAGGAGGACCTAGAGGCATCAGGACGCTGGGGGTGGCAAAGCCTAGGGGGTCCTGGCATGCCTTGGGGCCAGCAGCACTGGCTGTGCCACCAATGGACCTTTCTGCAGTGCTTGCCTTGGAATGCTTGTCCAAGCTGAGCACTCTCCAAGCAGAGAGCACCACTTCAGCCTCGGACCCTTAGATTCCTACAGTGCAGCAAAAAGCCTTTATCACAAGCCAGGCTGGGACTGCTGCAGGTGCAGAAAACTGACTCTCTTTGCCCCCTCTGTTTTCCCACGGGAGGGGAGTGAAGCAGTAGGTGTTCAGCATTACAGGGTGCAGGAAGCTGTGGCAGGCACTGTGGTGGGGGTGGTGGAGGACCCACCAGTGCCCCATGTCACTGATGGCTGTGGTGGGGAAGTGGTGGTGGTTTCAACAAGGGAAATGTCTAGGTGAGATGCTGGAGGCTCCCCTCCAAAGTTTTCTGTAGGTGGAAACAACCAGCAGTGTTGTGAAAAGCAGCCTAGGGGAACACAAACTTTGCCCAAGAGAGCACCAGCTTTGCTTGACTTTAGTATTGCTGCCTGCAGTGAATCCCATGCTCATATCTGTGCTGGGAAGTTTCCACTACTCTAGGACCTGTGGGATGCTGTTGACCACATTGAAAGTGTGTACCAATTAGCATCACTGAGGGAATTAAAATTCTCAGTGTGGGTATGTGGCATAAACTACACTGAAAATTGAATTAAACTCTCAAAAAATCCTTCCAGAGAGGACAGTTTATTATCAAATCCCAGACTTGCAAGCACTTTTATATGGTATTGCAGAAGAGAGCTTTAAAATGGTCCTTACGGCATTTTTAATGGCGGCAAATCCAAGGGCTGGTTCAAGGCAGCTGGTCCAGTGGTTCTCTTTTTGCATTGGCAGGAATACATCACTAATCTGAAAGCTGTTGAGAGTCTTCTCGTGATGCTTTTTTTCCATGTTTGTGTTTTGTATTTTCTGGCTGAGTTAGCCTGTAAACTTACTTATTGTGCTTCGTATTCATTGCAATGACATCTACTGTGGAAGGGGGAGAGAAAGCTATTAACCACAGGCTCGCCTCCTGCTGACTGCACTCAGAGATGGCCTGGGAGAACACTTGCAGCAGATGTTTCTGCTTTATAGATCAATGGAAACTTTACAGATATATTTCCCTCTTCTTTCCAAAAACAAATGCCAGCAAGTCTGAGATCCAGTAACTTTGTGCTGGACAGCAAGAATTTTATTTGGTTCATTATATTTTTTATGTACACACAAGCTAGCTACCAGTAAGTTGTCTTTAACTTTGCTTTAAATGGCATCTCTTAGAGCAATAAAGCTGCTATCCACTTGCAGGGAGCAGTCTGGCTGTCTTTGCCCGCGCATGAAGCATTAGTGTAGGCTACAGCCTGGCAGAGACAGGCACACATCAGACACAGACCATCAGCCGTCATCATGGGGTGGTGTTTTCTGGTTCTGAGTCTCCCTGGACTCCATGGAACAAGTATGTATTTCAAAGAATAAAGTAGAAATACGCTATTATAGCCAAACAAAGGGGAAAAATGCATCTCTATATTTCTGCAAATTATCTTCTTGCTTTCTGAAGGACGGGCTGACTGAGACAGAAGCAATATGGATTGGAATGGAAAGGGAAAGCTTAACATCTGTGCCTACTCATGAATCCACAGAGATGGGAACACATGACCCTTTTCTCAGCACAGCAGTCCTGTGTGCTACAGCTTTGAGTGCAGTTGCTCCCAAGCAATTGCAAAGAGGAAATAAACACTTTTACTAGTTTGACCAAGAAAACTCATCTATGGTTTCAGATCACCAATGTGAAACCAGTGTGAAATGGATACCCTCCAGGACTCCTCTTTCTCTCGTACTTTACTGCTTGTGTAAAGGAGAACAGACAGCTGAAGCTGAAGGAGCTGCTTCATTTTTGTGTGTGTGTTTGCTGCAAGGGTGATAGCATCTGTGGTAAAGAAGCTCTCATACATCCCACTCATGTGATAGACACGGGACTCTTGGCTCTACAGACATTTCTAGGAAAGTGAATTCAGAGACATATCTTTAGTGATGGAAACTTCAGCTGTGTTGAAACCTCAACTGATGTTGACAGAAACATCAACTGTCCTATCAAAGAAGACTTAAGTTAGTGGGAATATTATTTGTAGCAGCAAGTAACAAAATAGACTTCCAGGAATTGCCTGCCATAAAGGAGCTGGAGATGTCCTTTGACTGAATCAGGCCAGATCTGGAGATATTTAATGTTCCTTTAGTGTTTAAGGATCCGCATGTTTGGAGGATGAAGATCTACATGAAGAAACATCTGTCCTGTCTCCTAGCATCATCTTTTCTCAAAGGACATCTCTTTTTTGAATGTGTTATAGCCTTCCATTTAGGGAGAACAGAGAGAAGCAAGAAGACCCCAGAAGCATGTGCACAGACTGTACAATAACAAGAGTTTCCTATAATTCAGTTGGCATTTCTGTATTTGGTCAAGAGGTCCATGAGGCCATGAAGGTTGAGAGAGACAATTTCTTTTACTGGTGGACTAGTAAATGTCCGCTGTTGTGTAACACGGTGATGAGTCCAAGCAGGTCATGCCAGTGACTTGTAAATGCATAGCTCCCTACCTTGTAGTTTCCCAGCTAAGCTTCATTGTTCTAATAGCATTTAGCAAGCAGCATTGAGATTAGAAAGGGTATGAAAAGCTAATAATTTTCTTGTTAATCAAAATAACCATGATCATCCAGTTTACATTCTGGCTACTCCTGGCTTCAGAGAGAGGTGCCATGAGCATTGGGCAGAAGCAAAACCATTTGGTGCTGTGGGGAGCTCATGCTGCTGCAAGTATCCTTTTTAGTAAACACACTCCTCATCTTCCTCCTGCCTAAGGTATGGATAAAGTGCTTGAGATGGTTATTTCATGGTTAGGCAGAACCACCTCTGGTTTCCCATGTGGATATACAGCATCATTTCCAGTGCATGGTAGCACCTTTCAGGATGCCCCATTGTATTTTATAACTGGCTTCTCTTTAAATATTTCTTCATGTACCAGCAAGTCCCTGATGCCCCTGAGCTCACTTTCTCATAGCATAGGCATCATTGATTTTTCATTTCTTTTTGAAAAAATGTCTGCAGCTGACAGCTCATATATCCCTCTTCTTATTTTATAATTTAAATGTACTGCATATAGATGTGATCAGCTCTCTTCCTCCTTTGCCAATAGGTGCTTTGTTACATTGATAGCTATGCTCATTGGCCCATTATGCTGGTATAAAGGGGATTTGCATCTGTGTGTTTGGGACTTCACTGCATTTTGTTTAAAACTCTCAACCACTGGTGGGTGCAGCCTGTGGTCATGTACTGTTACGTGAAGACTGCCGTGCTTATTACAGGTAGAGAGAAGAGCAGCCCCTTGTTTAGTGGTGCTGTCTTCTGCTAATCCTCTCTCCAGGAATGAGAGTTGTGGAGCTGTATGAGGAGGCACTCAGACGCCACATACTCCATGACAGGAGGTGGACTCTGCAGGTGCAAAACTTGGAGTGGGTCACTTCCCAGGGCTGGGGCTTGAAATGTAAAAGCAGGGCAAGTCCTGTGTCCCTGTAAAGTTCTGTAACAAAAGAACATCCCAAAGATGCCTGGTTGATTTCCCCCGTCTGCCTTACTGGTAGCAAATGACAATTTTACTTGGAAGGTGAAGATCTCCCTCTCTCTCTCTCTCACTTTGGAGGAGTTACTACTGTAACCCTTGGAGGAGTTGTCAGTTCTTCCCTCCACTGGAGGCATAGCAACATCATCCACCTCTGGTCTTTGCACTTGCATTTCAGACTCTTGCTCTATAGGCTGTGTTTCTTAGTATGATCTCCTATGTTTTTTATTTGATATACAAATACTCTCTCTTAGTAACAATCTCCACTGTTCCCAGGGCAAGTTTGTCATGCTCCTTTCAGCAGTAGCAGTAGGTGATGTAGTGTCCTTTCCAGCTATTATGAGCCATCAATAGGTGAAGACTTGAAACCTTTGATACCTAAATACCATAGTCAAACCTTGTTCTCTTTTACAACACACTGATATTTTTATTAGTATCTGTGAGACATAAGCTCATGCTTTTAGGAGGACCTCACCAGTACCTCTCATGGGAGAGTCCAAGGGCTTCTCAGTTTTTCACTTATTCTCTTAGAAGCTCAGGGCTGAACTTCTTTGCTACAGTCCTGTGATTAACTGCCTCAGTGCAACCAGTATTTTATGATCCTATCTGCACAGACCCATTTTCAGGCTCTCAGGTCAAATAGCTGGATTAAGCATAAATTTCCTTTTTTCATTCATTATTTTGAGGGATGTCTGTCTTTTTTTGTACCCATCTCTCCTGATGTACCTAGAGTGTGATGGTCTTAGTCCTGGTACTTCTCTGACCCTTTTACTCTGTTCATTTTTCTCCTAGGAATGTATTCATATTACACACAAAGTGTATTTTTAATTTTTTAGCTTTAGGCCAGGACTCTGTTTCTTTTCAGTCTTGTGCAAAGGCTCTGCTCCTCCTGTTTTCCTTCTGATCAAAATTTTTTTTATGTAAACATTTGCACACTTTTCACCATCAAAAATGTAATGCGTTCATTCAAATCATCAAAGCCATTGGACTTCCAGTCCCTTTGGAGAAAAGGTCTTCTCCTTTGCTGCATGAACACAAATATGTGCTCCATTTGTGCATTGATACCTGCCAAAACCTTATATCAAGCACAATGAAAACATTTGGCATCAACCACTTCCTCAAAGACTTCTCCCCTCCAAGGGGAAAACTCCATTTTTCTCTGTTACATTCTTTCAATAATGTACATTAATGAAACTTTTAAAGGTTTGGCTGTGTTTCTCCCCCTCTGCAAAGTCTATGCATTCACTGCTTCTGTTATCTCTCTGCCTCCTTGCCTCTCTTTTCTCCATTTGGTAAGACCTGTGCTTTAGCCATTAACACTGTTTCCTGTGGTTTTCCTTGCAATGTTAATGTTACTCTTCCTGGCACTAGTCTATTCTAAAGCTTGAACACTCCAAGGAAATGTTATGATGGATCTGACCTCTTTATCCAAATGCCAGCTGTCTCCTTGGTAATGCCACAGCAAAGGTATCTCGGAGTACAATTCCTCCTGAATTCAGGCTCTGCACACCTCTCTGACCTGACTGTCCTCAATAGGATCTGTGGCTCTCTGGGTTGGCCAGAGCATTATGAGATTCAGTCTCTGTGCATGCTGGGATCCTCAAGTGTCCTCCTGTGGGACTCCATTCCCATACCGACAGCTTAATAGCATCTCAGACACCTGGAAATATAAATGGGCATTTTCTGAAGGGGCAGAGCTGCCAGCCACATCTGAAAGAATATGGATTTAAGTACAGGACTGAGTGTCTTCAAATAGGATTGTGCTGATGGCTCTATCGCTGTTCATTTTTGGATATGACATCACCTTTACCATGACTCTGCTGCCTTGTCCATAAAATGAACGTAACAATATTAATCTTATTTGTAAAGTGCCCTTGAGACTCACTGGCAAAGGAATTGTGGCACTGCAGAGCTAAGTTGACTGAAATGAGCGAGCTATTTTTGCTGAAGACTGTAGATTCTCAAAAGCCTGAGCTAACTGAAGCAGCAGTTAGACAACTGGAGAAATATCTGGGTCAGGAGTTATATTTATGAACAACAGCGGGGGCATATTACTCATGTGAATAATTTATCTGACAAAGACATATAGTTTGCACCATGGACTGTAAATATCGCAGTCTGCTGAATAATTTGAGAGATGAGTCAATGGGATTTGGTTAAGATCCAACAATTTTTTGAATTTTTGAGTTCCTTACTCTCAGACACTTATTTGAACAGCATGAGCTGCCAAACGAATAGGTTCACACTCACTCCAACTGGAAGTTGCCTTCTTAGAGTGGTTTTGAGAACTGGCTCAACATGGTTGACAGAAATCTGATCCTTCAAGGATCACCGGCTACTTAACTGCTGTTGCAGGCAGTAAGCAACTGAGTCTTGCCTGTTGCAGTAAAACTTGTTTTAAAGAATGGGAACTTGTGGTAAAACCTTGCCTCTTGTTCTATGTGGCTGAGGGACTCTTAGACTGATCTTTGTGTGACACTAAAGCTTGAGCATTTTACAGTAACTTTTGCTCACGTGAACATTTCTTCTCACAGTGAACTTCTGTGAACAGCACAACAACTAGCCTTCATAAGGCATCATTCTGAATTTAGCTTAGCACCCTTGAAAACTTTCAAACCCTGTGTTTGTTAGTTCCTGGCTCCTCACTGTTTTCTGGTTGAATAAACCTTTGTGGCATGAACAGTGCTCAGTAATATCTGTTTGAATATGTTTGAATGAAAGGAGGGCCTTAATAGTTTCTGAATGTTATTCTTTCATTCAGAGTTGGAAAAAAAATCCTGTATCTCATGGGGACGATGACAACCACTCCCTTCTGTCAACTCCTCTCTTTCAGCATTTGATTTCACAAGATGAATCAAGTCAGTGCATGAATGGCTGACTGGTTTCTGTAGGACCTGTTGGAAGTGGCTCAGAAGAGTGTGGTTATGCTGAGTCAACTCTTGTGGGGAGAACTGCATCACTGGTAGACAGGACCTTGCTGAGGGCTCCTGCAAGACATGGCTCTTCATCCTATTTTGTTTCTTTAGAAAATTCATGTTTCACTGAGAGTAACTATGTCTTGTGCACCACAGGTCCCCTTGATCATGATCAGATCTGTGCTCCCCTCCTATCCAACATGTCAGAGCTGCTCTTTCACTTGCCCAGATTTGCTGCATGATGCAAGCCTCACAGTTCGGGCAGGTCCACCAGATCTTTTCCTTCACATCCATTTAATTATTATTAACTTCCTGTTTGCACTGCCCTTCCAGACAGCAAGAGAAGCAGAGATGCTACTCCTCACCAGAGAGGGACTGGTTGAACTCTCATGAGTTCCCTTGGCCAGGAGAGTGGGGCCAAGCAAATATTTCAGGAGGCAAAAGTAGCATGGGATGATGAGGAGAGTAAACTTCTTAGAAAAAAGCAAAGCAGTCAGATAGAAGGGAAAGAGAGACTAAAAAAAAGAAAAGTTAACTGTTGGAAGAAGAGGGGGTAATTTGCTTCTTAAATACAACTAGCAAGAATAAAGACTTCTGTGTCCTCCCAGATCTCCTACTGCCTGTGTGTTCGCACGAGAAGAAATTTCTTCATGACCCTGGGATTCAATTTTGATGCACCAAATTTAGATTTTTCAAACTAATTTTTTCATCTCCAGGTTAAATGGGTCATGAGACATTGTATTATTTGGCATTTGGAGTTAGAGAGAAGACCCAAGGGCAATCATAGGCTATGTGCACTGTTAATGTGCTGACCCCTCACTTACTCACAGATGCGCAGTGAAAATACTGCTATTCAGCCCTGCTGTGGGCATGAAATACTGAATTTCAGAACTGAACTTACTGCCCTTAAGTGAACACTAACCACGTGCCCAGACAAAAGGAATGCATTTGCTTGGTCAGTAAACATGTTTTTATGGGCATTTACAGAATTTGGCTTCCATTTTCTCCTCACTAGGCAGATTTTATTTAGTTAATACCAGAACTGTCATGGGCTGTGCTGTTTTATTCTGCACCAAGCACTGTTCTCTGTGTTATTGTGCTGGAGCTCTTCTTAGGGGTGCTTCAGGACAAATCCAGGCACAGGGCATGAAAAAGCTCAGCTGCCTTACCGGCATTGTAGCACCCTCGGCAACTTACTTGGAAAGCTTAGAGCTGACTTTGCAATTTTTGGCCTTGATCTCTGGCACTAAAGTTAATGGGATAATTCAGAGTTCACACCCATCTCCCTGAGGAGTTGGTTTAAAAATGCATGAAATGTGAGTTTAAAAATAATTTCTCTTGATTGGAAGTATTTGAAATTGTTTCTCTGTACTGGTTTTAAAAGGTGTCATTTTTTTATGAATGCTGAGATGTTGATTAATAAAATTCCAAAAGCATTAACTCAATGGAGTGGACTCCAGCTTTTCCTTTTTTTTATTGCTATGATTTGTGAAAATAAATGCAATTAAAAAAAAATCCCATCAGCTCTGTTAAACTGTATCCTCAGCAGTCTCCCTGTTGATGGCCTTACCAGATGTTTTACAGTGTTAGACATGGGGCTGTTTACTCTTTTCTTAGGGGAGGGTCGAGCAAAGCCTTGGCTCAGCACCACGAGCCTTCAGCTTGTGGCTGTTCGTCTCAGGCGTGCTGAACCCTAGTCTGTACCCTGGGAAGGGAGCGGGTGGTTTAGTCTCCCTGCTTTAAGGACACCTCAGGGAGGAGCAGGTTTTTGGCAGCCACCTTTTTGCCCTCTTCCAGCCTCCTGATGACAGCTTATAGGATGTGGTGCTCAGGTCCATCTTCTCCATATCCCATAATTTGTGAGGCTGGTGAAAGGAGGCTCTGGCTGTACCCAGCCAGGGCCACCTCCCATGCAAGGATGGCCATGGCCACCCAATGCTGGGACACCCACCAAGGGAGACCCCTCTCCGTTGAGGCTGAGCCTCTGGATTTCCTCTTCCCAGGTCTACCATGAAATATACTCTCTCAGTGGAGCTGGAGAGGCTGCAAGCCTTCATATTTGGGAGGGAAGAGGAGGATTGAGGACTGTGGAGGCAGAGGCAGGGACTGCTTGTGCTCCCAGCTGTTGGCCAGGGAAGGATTTATTGCCCTGGCTATGTTTGGGATGCAGAGTGGATGTAGGCTGCTCAGAATAGCCATCCACTACACATCCAAACGAACTGCCATTGGAGATTCATTTGTAATCTGGCCTTCATTCTTCCTGAAGTTTCTTTCTCCTTTATACTGCAAAGGCTAATACATTGTTCATATTAAAGTGGGCCTGGGGACTGAAGACAGAGCTGGTTATTGAGTGGAATGGACTGATGAGGAGTGGGTAATATATTTAAAGACTGTGTAGGAGCCGCTAGGGATGATATAGTCTGATTTATTTGATTTACCATGATTTACAGTACACTGGACTATGTTGTGATTCTTCAGGCTTTTTATCAGGAAATTTGCATTCAATATTTAAGGATCTCTGGGCAGAAACATTCTCATTCTTTTATTATTTTGCCTTTAAACATATCATGTACCACAGAAGAATTTATAAGTGTATAAAGGGTTTTAATAAGTTCAGATGGCCAAAAAAAAGAAAAAGAGTTTGAAATCTAAGATCAACAAGGGAGAAGGCTTTCTGCTTTACCCTTTCCCAAGAGCATGGGTGGATTTGTTAAAAAAAGGCAATGCCGTATCTGCATTAATTCTCCTTTTTTTTTTTTTCCTTTAGGACAGAGCCAGCCATGGTAGAGTCACTGTCATCCAAAAATTAGTGTCTCAACTGCTGTAAATCAGCACTGAACCTCTCTATTTGTGCCCACTTATAACCACAGATCTGGCCTTTTGTGCACCTCCTTCTTTTCTGAAATGTTCTTTGATTTTAGGGCTGGAATTTTACTAGTTTAATACATGATAGTCCATTTCTTTGATACTCTAAGCATGATTTTTACATTGTAGAAACATTGTGGTTTGTAAGTTAGTCCTCTAATAATTTTATCCTCTTCAGAGACCATCACTAAATGGAGATACCTCAGATGAAACTGGGGCTGTCATTAGAGCAGAAGTGCTGTGGCACACGCTTAGGTCTCTAAGCACACCATCAGGGGAGACTAAATTGTTTTTTCCTGGAAGTGTAAACTTTCCCACACACAGAACAAGAGGACAGGTTGGGGTGGTGGTGCCCAGTTTGTGCCCTGCTGAGGTACGTCACGATGCACTGAACATCTCAGCCGATGCTATATTCAAAACACCTTAAACATCATAGAAGGATCTCCATCTTAAATCTGTGACATGTCATGGTTTCAGCAGCTCTGCTGGACTTTCCCTGATGTGATTTATTTGTAGGCACAGTCCACGTTTTTGAGGTTTGCATCCCATTAAAGCATAATGGGCTGCAGCCCTTGAGCCCTCAGCCTAAAGGTGTTCAGTTGGGACAGTTGAATCCCTGGTGATCTGCAAACTGCAACACTATTTAAATCCTTTTTTGACAGTCAAGCACACTGAGTGTTTAAAGTTTTAACAGGCTTAGAGTTAATTCTGGAGTCCACCAACATCTGCATACATCTGTACTTTTGAACACCTCTTACTTGGTTCGTTTAGTATATTGTATCTAAGAGTGTTCTTGAGACTTTGGCAGCTCCATGTAGAGTTTCATGATTCATCTGTGTCTTTGCCAACTGCTTCAGTTCTTTTTGTTTTGCCTCTTACTTTTTTTCTTCACCCATTTTCCCCATTGGAAGATGTTCTTAAATACTTAATCAGGACTGTGTATTTGGAATGCACTTTATCACACACCTGTTCTGTGCCAAAACCCTTTACACACTCTATTAAGAGTAACTTTCCACATACTAATGTATTTATTTGTGAAATGGCTTTTAAAGCCGGTGTAGATGGCAGAAGGCTAAGCGTGATGGGCCAAATCCATACTTTTGGAGGAGCCCTGCCCCTTTCTCACAGCTTACATCCCTGCTATGGAGGCAGGGCTTGCTCTCCCACAGTCTCTCCCTTCAGCATGCCAGCAGTGAGGGCAGGGCAGCAGCAGATTGTTTTGAAGGGAAAAGCAATGGGCTGGGAGTTGTGGGAGGAGCTACGGAGGGGAAGGTGTGGGTGGGTGTGGCAGGTCCCCAAGGTGTCATTGGGTGCCTGATTTCTGGCCAGGGACATTTGCTTCAGCTGGGAGGATCCTGTTGAGAAAAATATAGGACAGTTGCCTGGAGGCAGATGGAGAACACAGAGGCTTCCAAAAAACCTCTTTGTGCCTTTGCCCTGGACAGCCCTAAGAAGCTGGGCTGGGAGCCGTTGGGCTGGTTTATTGTAATAGAAGAGTCAGTCTTCCTTGCGTGTATGAACCTTTTACTTTCTGGCAGCCCTTGTCAAAATAATCCTGTTTTCCTCAAAACATGTGAATGTTTCTGGGCTCTTGAGAAAGCTGAGTGCCTGCGTTTGTCTCTTCAGGCAGCTGGAGGTGGCAGGGGCACAACTGCAACATTGGCTGCACTGGTGGCTCTCAAAACTTCCCCTGTTATTTTTGTTGTCTCAGCCTCCAGAGTGCTTTAATTAGGTTGGAATCCTAGCTTTTGTTTTTGCTTTTGTTGGTTTTTTTGGTTGGTTGGTTGGTTTTTTGGTTTTTGCTTGTTTGGTTGATTGGTTTTTTGGTTTGTTTCTTTTGTGTTTGGTTGTTGTTTTTTTTTTAAACAAGTTTCTAGCCCTTATGGCTGTGGTTAAAGGAGCTTGAAAACATTTAGTATGCTTTGGAAGTGCTAAAATCAGAAAGCGAACAAAGAGATCCCAGCTGGAACTGCAGGGACGGGAGATGTCTTTTTTTAAACTCTGGGTTTTTTCTCTGGCTTGCAACAGTTTCAGTCCTTTTATGAGCCTTATAGCAAGGTGTGAGGCCATGGCACAGCTTGCCTGATGTGACACAGTGGGAAAGAAAGTGAAGAACAAGCTCAAGATGTCCTCGCCACGTGCTGTGCTGCTGCTGCCTCACTGCCTCACACAGGCATTTCCCAAGGGCTGGGCTGGTGCAGGGGATGGTCATGTTGGGAACAGTAGGCAACCAAAAATCTAAGTTAGAAAAGGAGTATTTGCATCTCATAGCAGGTCAGCTTGCTTCCACATTATGTTTCCACCCCAAAACCTTGTAATTATGCATTTTCATTGCGGCAAATTTTGATACCTCCAGCCTTGATGACACATGCTAGCAAGACCTAGTGCACATTTCTGCGGCGTTTGGCAACTCAGTAAAATTTGCCTTTATCAGTGAATTTGGCAGCATTAGCCTGAGAGCATGTGCCCTCTCTCCCTCTCAGATGTCACACCTTTCTGAAAGGGTGGAGCTTTTGGCACCCTTCATGGCTGGGCACTAAAGCGGTGAACATACAACAAGAAGTTCCCAGCTCTTATGAATTAAGGTCTAGGAGCTATGTTTTGAAAAAAGTGTCAGATCTGAGCTGTAGAGCCACTAATTGTTAACAGCTTGTGCTCTGCTGACACTGGGGTTTGGTTTAAATTATTCCTATACTGAAATAGGAGTGGCTGATGCTGTTGTACTGACGCTGGTTGATGTGACTCAGGCAGACAGGTCTTCTGGACTGATAAAAGAAATTTTAAACTGAAAAGAGACAAAGGGTAGAAAAATAAACAAAGTAGAGCCAGTCCCATCTTAAAAAAATATTAACTTACAAAGAGTTAATTTGAGCAGGTTTATATTTATCTGTCTGATATTTATCTGTCTGACATGTGCTTGGTATAAAGAACTGGTGTCTACTCTGTCAGTAGAAGTATTTTATCATTGTTAATAACTATTTGTTAACTCTGGCATCTCTAGTATGCCAGGCACTGTGCAAAACCCAAGGAAAGCATAGTATCTCCCCAGAAAGCTTATACTAATCTATTCTGTTGCAACAATATTTTTTTAGTGCTATGTATTAATCATTCTTCTAGCAGCATTTAGTGCAGGGGTTTACACCTCCCCATTTATGTTTTCATGAGAAACAAATTTGCCACAGTGAAAATACTATGCAGTTCAACCTAGCTGCATTTTATGGCAGTTTCTTTCAGGCAAACCACTGAAAGCCATTGCTGCAGAGAGGCCCTTAACACACATTTAACTTTGAAATCTGCCTAAGCATCATTAACTTTAATGGCCCTGAGCACGTACTTTGGGCTAAGCATGCGTTGAAGAGCTCTCCTGAAATGTGGACAGATTAGGCCCATGCAAGATGTTTTGGTGAAAAGTGGTGTAAACCATCAGAGGGATTAAAATCTCCAGGGATTCACTATGGAAGTGGGTATCATATGTTCTGTCATGAGGGGCTCCATTCAGATGCTTCATCAGTCAGCATGAGCTGACCCTCCCATTCAGGGCCATTTTTCCATCTGAGGGATACCGAAATCTCCATCAGTCCTGGGGACGTTTAGCGACAATGGGCTCTGTTGTGCTGTGTGGAAAAGCACTGTAGTGCTGCCCGACATGTAGGAGAAATGACTCCTAAGAGAATAGAAGAAATCATGATGGGCCAGTAACATGAGATAAAGAATTAAAAAGCAACAGACCCTCATTATGTCTGACTAAAGCTAAATCTGTAGTTAAATAAAGGAATATAATGGCAAAGAAGCAAGAAAAAAAATGAAAAAAATGTGTGCCAAAGAAAGAGGATCATCCAGTCTCAAGGGGAGAATGGCTGAAAAAATATAGTATTGGAATAACTTAAAAATATAGAGTAATGCCTAGTGAGGTTCTTAGGGGACCATTTATTAGACTGCATGAGCGACTTGATTCAAAGGGAGCTTTGCCCACAGTCACAGTCATGTTCAGTTTAGTCTTATTTATTTAACACCTGAAGCCAGCTTGCGTCCTCTGTTGAACTGCGATCAAGAAGCACTGGAGATGCATGATATTGCCCTCCTGTCTCTTTGGAAATCACAGTACAGCAGATCCATGATAAAACTTGCCTGATGGCAAAGAACTTTTGATTCTTCACTAGGTCACTGCCCCAAAATTACCCCATGTGGACTTTTTGTGACCTGCTGGGGAGTCAGAGGCAGAAATCCTTCCTAATGCAAAGAATATTTGAGCTAACCTTTTTTTTTTTTTTTTGCACAGGAGCATGGTGCAGAAACGTTGTACAAAGGAGGTGGTGGAGGGAGCAAAATCTTTGGGCTGCCATGAGCTCCTTGATTGACTCACCACATCTCATATGGCTTCACCCTAAATTTTTGAAGAGATACAACTCACTACAGGGATTTCCATGTTCCCCTACAATACCAGACCTTGTATCTTTAGAATAAATTCAAATGGGCTTTGGCTATTCATTATAGAGAGCACAGGCAGAAATCAACTGTACCTTAGGAAACCACCTATGCTGTGCTGGATGTTATGGAAAAGCAACGTAAGCAAAGCCATAGGAGACTCTCTTCAAGGTTTATGAATGACTATTTTTTGTCTGATGCTTGAGAAATAAGTCAGGTTGGCACAAGCTGTTTATCAAAGACTTTGCTGAATGCACGAAAGCCCTGAGAACAGAAAGACTGTGAGTGGAACAGATGGGCGAAAAAGCAATTTCTTTCCCTCTGGTATGGTTGTTTTTATGTAAACAGACACAGACACAACTATAGGTAAGACCACTTGGAGAAAACAGATGTGTAAGGGCAACTGTATTCATTTAAGCCTCCTGACTCTCTAGAGGCAGGAGGCTTAAAAAATTAAAGTCCTAGAATCCTAAAGTGGTTAGATTATGAGTGTCCTTTGTTTTCAATCTCAGTCAAAGTCACCTTGGTTTTCTGTTTAGAATATACCATCATGAAAAGGAAATATTCAAAAAATTAGTCAACCACAGCATGGCTTTGTAGACTGCTTTAACTTGTGTTACATGGACAAGAGTGTGATTCATGGCCTCAAACAGCTCAGTTGGTTTGTAGAGTTATTTACTAAACAAGTAAGAAAATGGTTTATTTAGAAGCACTAAATGACAAGATTGAGAACTGGAACCAATAAGAAAGAAGGGAGAAATAAAATATTAGGCAGCCAAATGACTGTGGCTTCATATATCTAGTCTCAGCTTTTCTTTGATTTTCCCCAAAAGAAGTTGGCAGTGACAATAGTAAGGCTGTGAACGATATAACAATATGATGTACTCATGCCAAAATGTAAATACAAAAGAAATATTCTGAAATATGCTGTACCAAATTATCTGCAAGAAGCAGAAAAAGATGAAACACACTTTCAGTTCCTTGGAAACAAAGAGAAAATTCAAATGCAGAGCTCAAGTGTTTAACTTTACACAGATATAAATTCCTTATTAAAAATTTAATCCCAATCAGAGAAGAACAAATGAATACTTTGATGATGATATGATGGATGGGATTTGTGAGAGATATATTTCATGATCCCAGTAAGCTGAATAAAAGTCATGGCTGGGCTTTGTGAACAAAGATTTGGGGTAATAAAAGTAAAAACACCCCAAAACTCAGAATATGCCTCACACATTTCTTTCTCAAAAACAAAGGGTAAATGAGGGTGTACTGATTTTCTAATGAATTTTAAAGTCCACAAATGGGAGTCTTTTAGGATCAAGATATTAAGTGAGTATACAACATGACGTTTTTATAAGGCTCTCAGATACAGGTCTTAATGCAAGAGGTTCCAACTCCCTCATATAACTTCTCACTAACCCTGGATCAACACAGGTACTAGAGAGAATATGTAGGGAGGAGAAAACAGTCTCAAGCCAGACTCTGTGTGCCTATATATGTAAAGCACCACAGGCATGAAGAGCCTTCCTTTCCCTTTCCCTTTCCCTTTCCCTTTCCCTTTCCCTTTCCCTTTCCCTTTCCCTTTCCCTTTCCCTTT
>NW_021938789.1:37960252-38143586 GCF_001715985.3 Manacus vitellinus | reverse complement strand
CCTTTCCCTTTCCCTTTCCCTTTCCCTTTCCCTTTCCCTTTCCCTTTCCCTTCCCTCCCCTTCTGCAATCTGTTTTCATAATAAAACAAATATCTTATTTGTATTATTTTCTTACAGAAGGCCATGAAAGGGTTATGTTTTTTCAAAGTATTTCAGTGAAAGCTCATGAACAGATCTGCAGAGGTTCAGCAGATGTTCAAGTATCTGATCTCTTTTTCCTCAACTCTGAATCAGTTGAATAGGAGTTCAGCCCAGTCATCCTGGAAAATGTGAAGTTTATCCCCAAGTTAATGTCTCTGGACTCATGGCTTAAACAAACTGCATGCTGTCCCAGTGAGACTCAGGGTCACAGCAGTTAGAATTGATGGGTTTCTCCTAAGTTAGGCAGGTGTAGGAGACACTAATTTGAAGCACCAGTGGTTGCTTTATTTTTAGAGGAGGACTGAAAGTTTTACCCTCTAGCATTGCTCCTTGGCCCTCTCTGGCCTATGGCCAAGGTGCCAAGCCAGTTTGGAGATGAAATTGTATTTTCCATGGGCCTTGGTCACTACTCATATTCTCTTTTGCCCTTTTAAGCCAAAGTATATATCGTAACACTGACACAAATATATACCGTTTGATACATAATGCCCTGTAGTCCTCCTGTGGTCTTTGATAAAATTTTATTCACTGCTCTTGTTTTCCTAGCTGAGACCTGGTTAAGGAAACAGATGGGTGATTGCATGTATGTGATGTTGAGCTCTGAGAGGCAAGTTGAATGCTCTGCTTTTTGTTTAATATCAACTCAATCTGACATCATTGGGACTTTGTTCCTAGGAGGTTCTTTTTGACTAAAGTAACTCACTGGCTTCCAGCAGGTAAATGACAGAAAGACAAAGCAGTCAAATATAAATACTCTGATGGTCTCCTCTCTTCCAACTCTAGTTCACTAGTTCACAGTTTTTCAGCCAGATCTTACTTTTTTAGTGGCTAAAATTGCGGTCAGTCTGTAAGATTAAGAAAACATCACACATAAAACATGTACCTGAGTTATTTTTATTAGTTTCTCAACTTAGCAGAAATTATTAGTTTTTTTGCAACACAATCCCACAGCAGAAGAGTATCACAGTATCTTCTGACAGGCAAGTGTAGGAGGCTGTAAATTAAGTGAAATACATTTATTGGGATGATCCGGTTTTACTTTATGAGAAAGCTGATTGTCTCAAAATAACCCTTGCTACCCTATCTTTTCTTAAGGTCGTATAGATAGGACATCTGGCAGAGGTTCAGTCTCAGTGCAACCAATAACATTAACACTGACCAGCTCAAATCCTGACTGGGTCAGCTCATTCTCTATAGCAAAAGAAATCAAGCACAATTTCCTAGATGCTGATATTTCAAGGAGTACATGAAATAATTCCCTTTTCAGTAAATATCTAAGCCAGTCTGATTGCAAGACCTCCACTCCAAAGACTCTTTGTGCTAGTAAAAGAACATTATCTTTGAAAATGATAGTCACTATTTCATTGTGAACAAAGGCATGGTAGTCTGCCCCTAAATTAAAAACTGTGGCCAGATCTCATTTGTTCTGTACCCCTGTGGGTTATTGCTATAATTTCTAATTGACAATGATTGCATTTTATGAATCCATGAGGAAATATTAATTTAATTGACAGCATGTCCAGTTTTGTTATACATCAAAGAGGGTAATTTATAAATTACATCAGCAATTCTGACTTCATCCAGGGACATTTCTGCTGCCAGTCCAGGCTCAGGCTCAGACTCAGTAAGCCAGATGGCAGCTGCCTGAAGGTACTATATGATGCCCAAGCATCGCCTTCCAACAAAATGGATGTTTCTCTTTCTGAGAGCAAAGGGCAGCTCATTCTCCACATTTCTGGGAGGAAGATTTGCCTTCTTCTAGAGAGGGACAGCCTCCAGAGGCACCTACCTGGTGCTAGCTTGACCCACATTACATGGTGTTGCGGTTGTCCTGAAGGAGAAACTCCTTCCAGGCCTTTGAAGTAATGTGGGCTGCCCACCAGCCTCAGTGTGGTGCTGCTCCTTCTTTATGGGTACTTCACTGGCCTTGGAGATGCTGTTTATGCATGGCTATAGCAGCCTTCATAAGTCTGATGCCGGAGAAGCTGCTTGGCAGTCCTCTCATGGTACAGGTCTCAGCTAGAAGCAACCACCTTCTTCCAAAGCACTGGGAAGCTGGAACACCCTTTTCTAGTTCTTCACCATTTTTGCCTCCAAATTTCACGGCTCTGAACCTTAATGCAATTGCTGTCTCACAGAGTGTAGGAAGCTCAGGGAAATGCTGTGTGTAGATCCTGAGCTGTTTGCATGAGACACCATCTCCTTCCTTTTAGGGGACCATAGATCTGGAGAGGAAACTTCAGAATAAACAATTTAGCCATCATTGATTTGCATGTTTTTTTCTTGCTAGGCCTCCTCTCTGAGACACATTCTATGCTTGTAGCACATGAGCCTCAGTCTACCTTCTTCCTTCTCCGATGGAGATCCCACTCCTGCAGCTGCAGATATGATCTGAAACTGTTCAGGATGCTGCTATGGCTTGATTTTTGTTCTTCATTTCCACATTTTCTTCAGGAAAGAAAAAAAAGCCACTGGGGAGCACAGTGAACAGAACAAGACAATGCTCAGTATTACTGGGAAAAGTGTGAGAAAGGAAGAACTCCTTATGCTATGGAGGCAGGAGGTAGGAGCCTCTTGCCAGCAAATTCTGCCACCACAGCAGTGCTTTGCAAATGTTGTGGTCATCTGCAATTAGCAACAGAGATACATCCCGCTCTCAACTTAAGTGTCACTTCGTATCACTGTGTAATTGCACTCACAAAGTTGTCCACACCAAAAGTGAGCTGAAAGCGTCCCTTTTTACAACTGGGGACTTTGGATGCAAGAAATATGCTGTCAAAATGTAACAGTCCAGCTTATGGCTTGACTGAATGTTTTATCATCTTTGAAAGGCATGACAGCTGGTGTGAACTTTTGTATCAGATATCAGCATTCCCTGCTCCAAATACTTCCATGTGACTGGCTTTGGTTAAAGAAGGCATCTTGCTGAATTTAATTAGGTAGAAGAACAATTTAAGGGCAGATACCACCCCTTCCCCTTACTGAGGAAGATGGCCTGGAGCATTGCTTTGTGCTGAAGAGTCTCCCTAGCACAGCTTTCTGGCTGAGAAAACAATGTCCTACATCCAGGAAAAATATGAAGGCTGTATCTGTGCCTAGAAACTGTCACACTGGTATCTTTATAAATTGTACTTGATGATATGAAAACAAAGTGCCTTAATTTAATTATGTATGTTTTCCTTGGTTAGTGTAAGATGAGTTCTGATGGGGGATATGAGGACCTCTATGCTATCAGGCTGTCTTGAAAGGCAGAGGCCTCGAAGCAGCCCCTGTCTGTGCTGCAGAGATGTGCACATGTGCTGCAGGGCCATGGGGTACTCACCAATCCTCTCTTTGTGGGATGACTCTTGCTCTTCCCATCTGCACTGTACCCACAGCATGAATGGTGACATTTCAATTACAGCGACAAAAAAAGAGGGAAGGCTATACTTGGGACTGGGAAAAATATCTGAGCAGATGATTAGTTCAGCAGTTTTCTTTCTTTTCCTTCTTTCTTTGTGAATTGCCTGCAAGCAGGTAGGACTTTTCCAGATGAACTGGTGAATGACTAAGTGATTTTGGTTAAAGGCCTTCCTGAGTGCTGCTCTCTGGGCAGACCTGACCCTCTTGGTGTGCAAGGACATCACATCCTCCTGCCACAAATCCATAGGCAGAGAGAGCTTGCCCTGGCTTGGTGCTGCTCCCTGGGTTGGTGTAGGGTAGGGAGTGCAGGAGCCCCTGAGCCACGTGGCTGGTGTGCCCTCACCAAGGAGGTAGATGAGGTTATAGTACAAGGATCATAAAGGTCTCTGAACTTTCTGAAGATCATACAGAGGAGGGAGGCTCTTTGCAGCTGTGTGTCTTAGTATAAGTTACACCAAGCGCAGAAATGCATTGTGAAGAAAAACAAGTGCTTTCTTTTGGAATTTAAAAAAATACATAGAGAATATGAAACAAGACCCTGCAAAGTTTGGGAGAGCTAGTGCTGCCAGTGCACTTAAGTGGGAGACATCTGCAGTTAAGAGATGTATGAACTAAGAGGCACAGCAAAACATGTCTGGTGACATTCTGGCCTGAGCATATTGAGGAAGATGTAGGACAGATCCCCCTTGTCATACTGAGCATCCTGGGAAATGGGAATTGCACCTCATAGCATGCACCAAAAATAGCAATATTTTTTATAGGGTGGCAGGCACTGAATTCCCAGACAGAGCTGAAGCAAACAACTGGGAATAACTGGACAAGAAAACAAATGGCTAGAAAGATAGCCATCAAATTGCGTTTACTCCTTTCTCTGGCACTTAATTCTCTCTGTAAAATGTTGACAATGTTCCTTAGACAGAAGGAGACTAGAAATGGAAAAAGTAAGTGGATAGACTGTGGTTATGGCTTATTTTCTTTTCCCAACAGGGGAGTATTGTGTAACGGAATTTTGTTAAAGTATCATTTTTATTCTTAAAATAGTTATTATTCTTCATACTGCATATGAAACAAGAGCTATGTTTTGGGTCTAACATACTTCTTGATAACAGGCTGTGAGATTTTTAAAAAGTAAATAGAAAAAAATTGCTTTTTATTAAATTCATTCTAAATTAATTTAATTTAAACTAAATTAAAATTAAATAAAATGTAAAAGGAAATATGAAAAAAACCCTTTTTCATGTGTACTTGGGTCAAAAAATGATATCTGTAGACTCAGGGGCTCTCAGTGCAATATTTTCTGTCCTTTCTTCCCTGATAAATGCACTACAATACTGGAAAGAAAGACAAGTAAATTTTGAAGACAGTGACCAGATTCTGATATCAGGTATAATCTAACATTTCTGGATTGCTATGTTACCCACAGTCAGAATGATATCCACTGGGAGACTGAGGGTCTTTCTCTAAATGACATATCCATGAGCTGATACAAATACAGTATCAACACTCAAAATGTATAATGCAACAACCATCCATGTGTCTGAATGTTCCTGTATCAAAACAAGGCCACTGTGTTTTAAGAAACCTAAAAGCCCTGAAAGAGGAGAGATCTCTTATGGTTACACTTCAGAAAAATAAAAGAACTCTACATCTAAAGCCAAAAACTAAGTGGCAAAATTCCCAGCTCAATCTTTCTCCTTTTCTTTTCTGTTTTGTCTTTTTTTCAGTCTGGTTTGGCTTTTTTTACTTGCATTGGTGCAGAAATATTATCAAAAAAGCATCTCTCAAAGTGATTTCAGTACTTCCTAGAGTCCTGAAAAAAGATATATAAATCTGAGAAAAATGCTGCAGGGAGGGGAAAGTAGTGGAGGGAAGTAGCTTTGAAAGACTGTGGTTATTCATGGGCAGGTTTTGTAGCAGGGTCAATGTGCTTCCTTCTGTTCAAGACAAAAGGTCTTTCTCCAAATATATTGCCAGTATAAAAGACAAAATGTTGTACCTAACTCAGTTTTTATTCATTCTACCTCAACTTTTGGAAATTTAGTGTGAGAATAGTTTCCAAAAATAGGTAGAGAAGTTAAAGGATTGATGATGGAGATGGCAGCATTCATGGGAAAAGGGTCAGGTTGCCACAGCACTCCCTTCCCTTCTCTATGCCTCAGAAAACTGTCTGTTTTTTGATGAGTTTTGAGTGAAAATGAAATTCTCTGGTATTATTAATTTTGTTTTCCTTGGGTCACCTTTCCCTATATATTAGTCCAGCAAAATAAACAAATACAAGGAGTCATAGTTTTGATTTTGAGGTGGATGTGTGTGAAATACTTTGAGTCAGGACGTCTATGCTAACCATATGTACTGTTATATGTGTGTCTTATAGACAGATGACCATGAACAGGAAAATGCAATCAATCATGCAGTCACTTTCTTTCCAGCCCTCCACTTATGTGCTTATCCCTGTAAACCATTGATATGCATAAATGTGTTAACAAAAGTTGGCATATTTCTATTGCTTTTGTATTTTTTCAAATCCTTATGTAACACAGGGGATAATACTTGCCTCTCATTGTTTTAAGTGGCAATAATCCACTTGCTAAGTGGAAAAACTACAATGGAAGCAGTTTTAATTTAAAATCCCAAGCAGAAAACAGATTATTGCTGAAAAAACCCAATGTTCTGATATCCAAGTATTATAAGAACCCCTTTTTTGAAACTAAGTTGCTTGATAAAGCAAAAGGCTAATAGCAGTGATCTTAAATCAAGTATAATTTAGGCACAGTTTTGCATAAACTTCCCTGAAATCCTTTGCCAGGGTATTGTATTCTTCAGCTGTGTGACATTCCTTGCTAATGCAACTGGCCACACACTCCCCCCTTTTGTGATGTGGAGCTCCAAGTGAAGTCACCAGCTCCCCCTCCATGGTGACATCTTGAAAAAGGAAGATCCTGAAAGATCCTGAAAAATTAGCTGTGTAAGAAAACCTATCAGCTCTAACAGGACTCTTCGCCTACCTTAATGCTTTCAAAATAGAGATCTACTTCAGCTCTCCCAGAGTTACTTCCGAATGCATCAATCACATATGTATATATAGAATCATAGAATCTTGGAAAAGACCTCTAAGACCTAAGTCCAACCCTTGATTCAACACCACTGTGGTTACTGGACCATGGCACTCAGTGCCACATCCAATCTCATCTTAAAAAACTCCAGGGACAGTGACTCCACCACCTCCCTGGGCAGCCCATTCCAATATCTGATCACTCGCTCTGTAAAACATTTCTTCCTAATATCCAACCTAAACCTGCCCTGGCACAGCTTAAGACCATGCCCTCTTGTCCTACTTCTGGTTGCCTGGGAGAAGAGACCGACCTCCTTTCAGGGAGTTGTAGAAAGTGATGAGGTCTCCCCTGAGCCTTCTCTTCTCCAGGCTGAACAGCCCCAGCTCCCTCAGCCTCTCCTCATAGGACTTGTGCTCAAGTCCCTTCACCAGCCTCATTGCTCTTCTCTGGACCTGCTCCAGCACCTCAATATCCTTTCTGAACTGAGTGGCCCAGAACTGGACACAGTACTCCAGGTGTGGCCTCACCAGTGCTGAGTACAGGGGAAGAATCACTTCCTCGGTCCTGCTGGCCACACTGTTCCTGATACAGGCCAAGATGCCATTGGCCTTCTTGGCCACCTGGGCACACTGCTGGCTCATGTTCAGCTTCCCATTGATCCAAACTCCCAGGTCCCTTTCTGCTTGGCCGCTCTCCAGCCACTCTGTCCCCAGCCTGTAGCACTGCAGGGGGTTGTTGTGGCCAAAGTGCAGGACACGGCACTTGGCCTTGTTGAACCTCATCCTGTTGGAATCAGACCGTCTCTCCAGGTTGTTCAGGTCCCTCTGAAGAGCCCTCCTGCCTTCCAGCAGATCAACACTCCCCCCCAGCTTGGTGTCATCTGCAAATTTGCTGATGATGGACTCAATACGCTCATCCAGATCATCAGTAAAGATATTAAACAGGACTGGTCCAACACTGGTCCCTGGGGGACACCACTAGTGACCGGCCGCCAACTGGATGCAGCCCCGTTCACCACCACTCTCTGGGCCCGGCCCTCCAGCCAGTTCCTGACCCAGCACAGAGTGCCCCTGTCCAAGCCATGGGCTGCCAGCTTTTCCAGGAGTATGTTATGGGAGACGGTGTCAAAGGCTTTGCTGAAGTCCAGATAGACACATCCACAGCCTTCCCCTCATCCACCAGGTGGGTCACCTGGTCATAAAAGGAGATCAGGTTGGTCAGACAGGACCTGTCCTTCCTAAACCTGTGCTGGCTGGGTCTGATCCCTTGTCCATCCTGTAAGTATTTTGCAATTGCACTGAGGATGATCTGCTCCACAACTTTGCCAGGCACTGAGGTCAGTGCCTCAGTACCTCGCACTGTACTGAGTGACAGGACTGTAGTTTCCTGGGTCCTCCTTGCAGCCCTTTTTGTGGATTGGCGTGACATTTGCCAACTTCCAATCATCTGGGACCTCCCTAGTGAGCCAGGACTGGTGATAAATGATAGAGAACATCTTAGCGAGCTCTTCTGCCAGTTGCCTCATCACGCTAGGATGGATCCCATCTGATCCCATAGACTCGTGACAATCCAAGTAGCTCAGCAGGTCACTGACTGTTTCCTCCTGGATTACAGGGAGGCTATTTGGCTTCCTGTCTCTGTCTACTGGCTACTCTATACCACCTGCTGACTTCTGAACTGCAACCATGCAGCACAGCACAAATCCTCTGAGGGAAGAGGTGACTAATAAGATGCAGAGGGATCATGAGCTAGTTAGAAAGTAACATTAGACTTCTGTTGTCTTCATTAGTTAATGTGATATGTAAATGAGGAATATATGATATGATTTGAAACCTGTCTGAAGGAAACATGCTAGTGGAAGCGCTTCAGAGGATGTGGTTTTCCTAATTAATATGTTCTATCATTAAGAATGGCAGTCAAGTCCCAGTTTTCTTCCATCATCTTGTGCAACTTGTCTAAATCCACAGTTGTTCCAGGGGATGTCAAGTGTTTGAATAGGACCCACTCCATTAGCCTGATTTTGTACTGTCACACCCTGACTTCCACACTGCAAGAAATCCTAGCCCATTCTTCAGCTGCTGGAAATGGACTTTACAGTGTATCTCAAGCCGATAAGAAATTCCTTAATCTGCTGATTTGTCCCAAAGCTAGGGTTAGCACAGTGGACATTCTAAAGCAAATTTAAGACAGAAATGTCAAACAGAGACACCAGGGGTTGGATTTCCCCATTGTATTGAGGCACCTAGGCTAGGGGCTTGCTTTTTGACCCTGCTCAATATCTCTCAGCTCCCATGGATTTCTGTGAAGACTGGAAAGTGGTCAGTATCTTTGCAAATCAGTCCCGCATTAAGGTAGTGGCTAAGAGCAAAGGAAAGTACTGTTAGACATCAAGTTATCAAACTATTTAAGCTTTCTCCTGTGTGGTTCTCATTGCAGTGAAAGCTACTGAACACTCAAGTAGCAAAGCGGGGGAGGTTCTCATCATGTCTTCCTGCTGACTCCCCATTTTAATTTCTCATATCTTTCATTTGTCCACATGCACAGCCTTCCTGCATTTCTCCTATGTGAGGCCTCTGGGAAGTGGTTTTTATTTTCAAAGCAGGTAGAATTAAGAGAGAAATGCAGAGACAGAACATAGCCTTCAGTCATGTCTACCTTGAAGTTGATGAATTTAATTTCATTCTGAGTGAACAAATCGGAGAAAATTTCAAATGTTCTAATATTTTCTTCAGCAGCTTAATCCTTAATGTTATACTCAAGTAGTTAAGAAACAGGAACACACCACAAATCTTAGGGATCCAGTAAAAACAGCAGACATTTTTGATGAAAAAATGTTGCAACAAGCTATTTCCCAGACAGCTTTAGAGCAAGAATTCTTGGTAAAGATACTTTTGTAACTGAAAAAAAAAATAAATTGCCCACTGCAATAAGAAGAGTGCTGTTTGCATCTTATATACAATTTTTAAATTTCATGTTCCTTTTATTCAGATATACTCCTGGGTAATAGTAATACCATGTCCATGGATTCTCAGATCTTTTCAGTGTGCTGTGAAAACATCTGCTAATACTCATCAAACTCCTCTGTGGTTTGTTGTCCCCATTTTACAAGTTGAAGGAATTACAGAGGCAGGTTAAAGGACTTGCCCAAGACCACACAGGGAATTGGATGACAGAGTAGGTACTAGAATCATAATTTCCTGGCTCTACTTCCAATAACCTCGTGCCAAGGAAAAGGCCTTTTTTTCTAACGTAACACCTTGGTTATTTGACTTTGTTCTTTCTCTCCTACTCTTGCTCCACCTCACTTAAAATGTAATTGAAAAAGAATTCTCCCCTTTAGTGTGCAGCTTTCTATTTAATCTGTGGTGCCAAAAAGATCAAATGAATGTTATCACCACTCCAGAAAGAGCAGGTAGAGTTTATTTAGCTTGTGATGGCATAGGTGGGTTATAAAAGCCTCACAGATTTTTGCCAGGGATGTGACCTCTTGAGCCCTGATTTAACTCACTCATATTAATCAGGCTGTTCTGCACAGCTTCTCAGGCAGCAGAGGTGCAAAGCTGACAAAACAGCACCCTAAAACCACAGTATCCCACTATGGATGTCATCCAGAACGCCCCTCTCTATTCCTCATTTTTCTTTTCCTGTAGCTCTCCAGCCAAACATGTCTCTCTTTGTGACAAATGTTGTGATGGGGTAGGAAAATGGTTACTTTGCTCTCCTAAATTAAGTCTCCAGAGAAGGTAACCTTCTTTCCATATTTTAAAGGTTATAAAGGTTAAAGGGATTTGATATTAATACATCCTTAAGGGAATTATCCTCAAGATAGTTATTTTTTAAAAGTAACTAACCATTGCTCTTTTACAGATACCTTTCAGTACATTTTTTTTGAGGAATAGTTATCATCATCCCTGCAGCAGGTACTGCCTTATTCCCATCGGATTTTGTCCAGTGCCTTGTTAGCTGGAGAATCCAGTAATATCTAGAGATTCATGAATTAGAAGTGGTGTGAAACAGCCCTATGAGAGTCACTGCAACATCATTGTGAGATGCATCGTAAGGTGTTCCTGCATTTTTTTCCCCTGTAACAAACAGAACCCTTCAGTTCTGGGTTGTGTTGGCAAAGGGGTACAGATGATCAGTAATGGAAACCAGCTGTGCCAGGGAGCTCGCGTCCTGTGCCTGGGCTATCGAGGGTTCAGCCTTGGCCATGCAGTCCAGCTTGGGCAACACTGCTGCCAGTGCCACCTCCTGGCTGGGTTGGGCCATGCTAGGAAAGGGTGCCACTGTACCGGTGGCACCACTAGTACCGGTGACATGGAGCACTTGGGGGTCTTATGCTCTTGTGGTTAATAGAGGTGCTCCTCAGATGGAGTTATGCCATCCAAGCCATCGAGTAAGGGTGAGTGTGCCCACACTTACTCTCATCTTTTCCACCCCATCTCTATCTCATACCGTCATCATTCTCCATCGCCTTGGCATAAGCATGATCTGGCTACCATGGGGAATTTAACTAGTACCTGGAAATGTGTGGATTCAGTGCACAAGTGCCTTAATGAAAGCAGCCCAGCTGAGCAGAGAAACACCTCTGTGGAGGTTGCAGGTATGACACCTCTTACATTGGATTAAGTATACTGTGCATTTACACAGCAGGATCTGTAAAGCTTTGATTGAGTCATGTGCAGGTTAAATGAATTAGCCAATTCTTAAGCTGCCTTAAATGTGTTACTGTTTTTCATCCAAATTATAGGGAGCCTTGCAATAGCTGAGTGGTGCATGTGGCATGCTTCTTTATCTGCCTCTACAGTTGTTCTTGCATGGAAATGGATTTGCTACAATGCAGAATTCCTTAGTGCTACATTATCTTATTATCTCTGACCACAATTTGGACTGCATCCTTCCTGTGAAATACATAAATACAGTATCAGAGTTTTTAAAACTTTTAAGCTTCCTAGAAAATTATTACTTAAAATAGTTTACTGTTTCTTAAAAGTGTCACAAATACAGCATAATGGCCTGCTGCCTGAGGGCGAGGGCTGCTCCCTGGGGTGATGTCTAAGGAAGCACTAGTACTCACTAATACCCATTAGCTCATGACACTGTTCATGCATGGTATCTATGAGCAGTTGCATGAGGACGTTAAAAACTGAGTAAGAGATATATGAGTTTGTGCTTGTCACCATACTAAGCTGCAAAACTTGTGCACACTGCTGTTGTTGTAAAAGTTACAAGAATGGGACACAGGAAATTATATGGCAGAGATTTTTCATGGCCACATCCAGACCAGCACAGAAAGTGTTTGTTAGTGACATACTTTAAGAAAAAATGTGTTTGGTACAACAGAATGGATTAGTTCAGCAATACATGTTCAGCAGAGAAGTTCAGGTTTATATCTAAGTAAACAAATGGTTACTTATCTTCTCTTGTACCAGGTGGGATGATGTGCATCTTCTTTTACTGCTGCTGTATCATAATCCTCAATACTTATATTATATGAACATGGATGAAGTTGTTTTAGTTTTTAATCATGCTTTTTAAGAGGAGTCACTGGGCATAGTGGTCTGTTTATAGAATATTCTCAGGTTTTATATTTGCCAGAGGTATACACAGGCAGCAGCAGGGGTATAGTTTGTCTAGATGCCAACTTTTCACAGAAGAAAAGCTTCATAAATCACTTCCCTGAGCTGCCAGTGCTGTTAGCAACTCCCCCTGGTGCTGTACAGCTGAGGGGGTTATGTTGAGAACAGCACTCCTCCAAAGCCCGAGGAGCCTTGCTTTCATTTATTTTTCTTTCCTAATTACCTATAGTGAGAGAAAGTTGCCTCAAGCTGAGAAACCTTTATAAAACACACTGGATGATAAAAAAACCATGACGAGCCTCTTCTGTGCCCTAATAACTAATTGTGCACAGTAGCCTGCATCTCTGCTAGAGTCATCTTGGCATCACTTACTCCTTCCTAAACATCGTGGTAATGACCATTCCTTTTTTTTTTTTTTTAAGAAAAAAAAAAGTGTTTTTGAAAAAAAAATTGTGTGGGTGTCTGGACCCGAAGACATATAGCTAGTGCACACATATACACAATGCACACAAAAGCTTCCCACTATTAGACAAGAAGAACATGGGCCATAAATTCTCTGTCCTTAACTTATAGCCACACAGTTGGTTTTGATTACAGATTTATTTGTGTGAAAATTGCTGCAGCTTGTGGCTGTGGAGGAACAGTTGTAGAAAGGGGTTCAGGAGGTGAAGGCTATTTTTAAGACTCCTGTATGTAAAACTAAATCTTTGTCTATAGCAAGGTGGCATAGTTGACTCAAGGTGCGGGTTGTAGGCACAGAGGGGTAGGAAAATATTTACTTTTGCACAGCCACCTTGTATGAGGTTGACTGTAGATGTGGCCTTTAACACAGCTTCTGCTTAGTGATTTTATCTGCTTCAACCCATTGCTGTGCCAGTTGTCGCTTGGTATGAAGAGTTTCTCTGCTGAATATCAGAGAAGGAAGTGAAATGAGGAGAAAGTGCCTAGCTTATATTACATGCTGCTCTTCTTTCCCATGCTGATGTGCAAAGATAAGATGGTGCAGACTGGCCTTTTATCCTGGTCCTTGTGTAGGAACCAGGAGAGGTTGCCCTCCACAGGCAGCATTTGCACCCAGCTGATGCACAGGACTGCCTGTCCATCTCCCCAGATCTATGTGGCCTGAGGTAGGTGCATTAAAGGTGCATGCATGCTGCAGGTAGTATTTCAGGGAGGTGGAGCCACTAAGATTCTCTACCAGGCATCAGCTTTCAAAGGAGTACATGCACATTGACATCTGAGGCTGAATGGGGAAAATTGCCCCTACTTCCTTGTTTGCACCTCCCCTTGCCCGCAAATACATCCATCATGGCTGGGTTTGGAGGCCTCTTCCAGGAAGATGACATGAGTGCACTTGGACTTGTCAGGGCAGGCGATGGGGCGTGGAGGCACATACGGCTGGGCCAGCCGCCACTGAGCTGCCAGGCATGTTGGGCAGCTCTTTGCCTTCCTGTGTGGAGCATTAGCCTTGGTGGCCACTGCTCAGCATACATCTCCAGCTCTTTGAGGGAAACTTTCTATAAATCCAAACATGTCAGAGAAACAAAAAAGCATCCTATAGCAGCTTCATCTTCACAATGTAGTCAGCCTCCAGCAACCACCCTACCAGCAAGAAACTGAGAAGGAGAGACTGCATCCTTGCTCAGACATCTGAGCTTTATTCTGCCTTTTGTGGTTATTTTCATTTTCCCGAGAATATGCAGACAGAGCTATCTTCCATTTAATATTTGCTATATGGAGGATTATACAGACTCATTTTCTGCTTTTTGAAACTCACTAGTTAGCCAGTTTAACTCCTCTGTACTTGAACATTTGCTTTCAATAAGAAAAAATGTTGATTAGCTCAGCAACCTGGCCAAATCTAGTAAGTTTTTTCTGGCAATACCTCTAATGAGTCCCATTTATTAATTTTTTCCCCCTACCTTACTTGTGTAACAAATTTCCAGATATTAACATCAAGAAAGGCAATATTTGGCCTGTTATATGAGAAAAGTAAAAACAAACCAGCAGACTTCCTTTTGTAGTTCTGGATTTCATGCTCACTTAATACGTATGAAAGGACCATTTTATAAAGTATAAATTTGAGGCTAAGTGTTAAAGCATGCTGGTTTATATATGATTATGTACAAGCATGTATGTGCTTGTATATACACATGCAGACTGTAACATGTACATTGTAATCAAGTGATCACTGACCCATGCAGTCTTTTTATTTTTGGCAGGTTTTTACTCTTTTTTTTTAACCCCTGCCCCTCTCTCTGTCTCTCAGGGGGTTGCTCTTTAATGTAATTATGCAAAACTGACATTCTCTTTGTGGTATTTAAACAAAAAAGAGTCACCATTTTTTAAGCATTCATATATTAGGAGTCTGTATTTTTTGGCATTAAATTAGAATGACATTTGATTGTGTTTTTAAAATATTGTGGCTAGATAAATTAATTACACCAGAAAATCCAGAGGAAACAAACAATAAAAATAATAATAAACATCAGCTGCCACCTCAGTACAAGCTCACGTATTATATGTTAAAACTTTATTATTTCAAGTGGGTGTATAATTACAGGAAGGTGAGGGCCATTACTAATGTCAATGCAAATGAAAATCCATTGGTTGTAGGCATTTGTCCTGGGAGTGTACAGTTCCCAGGGAAGGCAAAGAGGCGAGGGGGTTCCTCTTTGCCCTGCTGGGAAGAGGTCTCCAGGTTTAGCATCTCTGTGGGGCTCATACATGACACTGGGCATGTTGCCCCAAGAGGAGGAAGGTATGGCACCATGCTATCATGACAGCAAGAAGGGTAGTGTGCACCTTGCCTGATGGGCTCCACCTTGGCTCTCATGGGACCACCCTCCTCACTGAGAAGGTGGCCAGGTTTCCACCAGAGTGCTGTCCTTAACTTCCCAGGTAGAGCCAGCAGCTGTGTCAATTAGTTCTACTTCTGGTTCTGTTTTTGTGATATTTGCATTCGTTAATGGAAACTGGACTCACACTATCAATTTATTTCTCATTCTGTGGGCCACCAGCTGGTAATGATAATTCTTGTTTACTGCTGACCTTGGCTGGATGTGAAAGAGTGACTTAGATGTAAATGGTTCCATCTCCCATTCCCAGACCCTTGAGCCATTATTTTCTTTTTCCCTACCAAGCAACACACTGGTTTTAATAAAACATATTGCCATTGCTTTGAATATTTATATGCTTGAAACATTTAAAAAATCTATTCACATTAGTAAAATTAGGCAAAAATAGCCCAAAGACAGCACCCACTGCCAGCATTTTCTTTGGTTACTGCTACCGAAATTTCCCATTTCATTCTATGGCTGAATTGCAAGATAGTTATTCCTTATTAATCGTGAGCATAGTGCCATTAAGACTGCCAAGTAAAAGTATAGCCAATATAACTCCTACTCACTTTATAAAGACAAACATTAAAGTCATCACTTACTTTGTGGCTAAAAAATGGAAAAATGGAGGAGCATACCAGATGAACCTCAGTCATTGCACCCTTTGTAACTTGCCCCAAAATTTGCTGTAAATGCTGTCACCTGCCAAATGCACCTGATTACTGTGGATCCTGATGTTGTGGCCATACAATGAAGGCATTGGCTGTGCATGCCAAAGCTGAAATGCTGCTGTGGAGATGTGAGGATACACCTCCTGGTGTCTCATGCACTCAAACTTTTGTTTATTCTTGTTTGTAAAGCTACACCTAAAGACACTTGCTTTTGTGAACCAGTCTGTGGCAGTGTCCTATGTTGTTATGACTTTTTAAATGCATGTTTCTTTTAAATTTTTCTCCTCTGTGGGAAATGGACATTTGGAAAGCTAATTCCAGCTGCAGATAACACCAAATATTGCATTGGAATTTCCTATGGGACAGAAAGGCTCATGTTCAAGAGGCTCTAGGCAATATGCAGCACTACAGAGTGCTTAAAGAGGAACGGGCAAGCTTCCTGGGGAACTGGTTTTCAGGGTAGAGTAGGTGTGCTGTGGGACTCTGATAGACAGTAGCTCATCATTATGATATTGGTTTTCAATGACAAAGTAAGCTGGATCATTACCCCTGCTCCCCACCCCCAAATTTCCTGAAAAAGGATGGGGAATCTGTAGTGATTTACAGCCATTAATTGTGTCATTTTTAATTTAACAGGCTGAGAGAGAAGCGTGGGATGCTTTAGGTGTCCTTCTGAGAAGTGCACAGCACAACTTTTCTAGTTGGATGAATAACAGCTCATCAAGCGGAGCGTGGTGCAGCAGCATATTCTGCTGTCTGCTCAGCCTTGGAAAAATGCATCTGCCTAAGATAAAGGGCCTGTGGCTGGGGTTTCAGGGCATGCAAATATCTTACTGCTGCCCAGATGAGCCTTTCATTTATCATGAGCCTGTGCATTTTTCACACATTCAGAGTACCTGATCATTTCTTAGCTTGAAGAGTTTTCTGCATATTAATCAAGGAAAACATTGT
This sequence comes from Manacus vitellinus, assembly GCF_001715985.3. Taxonomy (NCBI): domain Eukaryota; kingdom Metazoa; phylum Chordata; class Aves; order Passeriformes; family Pipridae; genus Manacus; species Manacus vitellinus. The sequence goes on along the minus strand of NW_021938789.1, from coordinate 38,126,949 downwards.
TTTTCTTATTTATCTCATTATAAACTTATAAAAAGTGACCGTTGGTGAATTGTTGTTTATACTTTGGCACATACTTATTTAGGCTTCAGTAAAATCTACTCACACACAGGCACACATCACCATTAAGCCTTGCTCAGGGGAAGGAGTTTATGGGGTCTTGATGCTAAGATGCAAGGTCTTGTTCTTGCAGAGCCACCTGCTAGTTTCCAAACCCAAAGGGCTACATTTGCTCATCAATGCAATAAAACACACTCTTGTTCTCGCTGGCGTGAGGGGTTTGGAGAGTCACGGTCTGGATGACATAATGGGTTGCAACACACAGAGTGTTATACTGTCTCCAGCTGCCCCATACTGAGCACAGTGAGCTCCTGCCTGCTGACTCCATGTGAGCCAGTTGCTGTTAGGAGTCCCTGGGGAGCCACAGCAGTTGCCCAACAGTGGGGATGCTGTTGGTGCAAATACATAAATCTTTCTGTTTTAACTGACAATGGTTTAGCTGTAAAAGGGTTCAAACAGCGTGCCTCTAAAACACGGGAATCTGCTGTCAGGTTTAGTCATGCTGCTTGTATGGCAGGCTCTAGCTCCACAGCTACCTTAGCATAAGACCACACTGCCTGGAGCAGTGCTGCTTGGACAGACAGCTTTTATTCTTCCAGCTGTCCTGGGACAAGAGCATGACCAGCTGGAAGTGGTCACTTCAATCCTTTTGCTTTTCTTCTCCATCGGCCCTCAGGGGCCTCTCAATGCTGCTCTGGTAGCACAAACTGCCACGGAAACATCAGAATGACTGAAAAATTCCCTGAACTTGGAGGAAACTGATGTCTGAATGCAGATTTCAGTCCACTGGGCAACCCTGCCCACATAAATGTCTCTTCAATAGACTGATGCATTGGGTTGTTTTACCTGGTCAAGGAAGCATATAACTGGTAAAATGGGATCCACAATTGGTTTTTAAAACACATTTAATAACACGCAATAATATGATGAAAAAGTAGCAGTCATACGAAATTTCCAAGTTCCTGGGACTTCCACTAGACTTCAATAATATTTGATGGGATGATAACCTCACAGTTGCCTTTTCAAAGTGTTGATTTAAAAAAAAGCAAAGGGCAAGAAGGCATAGCCATAAATTGGCAACAACACTTCAAACCTGTCTTAGAACAGCTTCTCCCTACCCCAGGCCAGGGCAAGTTGCCAGCAGGGAGGCAGCATGGGGGCTCTCTTCCTCCTGTCTGTGGCCCACTGATACAGCCAGCTGAAATCCAGCAGCTGTATTCCCACTTACCTACAAGCCCTGAAACAGAGGGAGCAGTGGCAAAGTATAAGCTTTGGCTCCTTGTGCTCCCTGCATATGCTGCCAAAGGAGCCTCAGAGGGAAAATAAGTGTCTCTCATGGAAAAGTCTCCAGTTGCAAATTATTCTGTGTGCAGGATACAGAAATCTGGGAAGCTTTGTGGCAGGCTGCCCCTCTGGGGCAGGGCCAGTCTCCAGGAGGACCAGCTCACAAAGTCCCATTGTGCCCTAGGTGGTATAGCAGGGATGTGGCCATGTTTTGGTTGGGATAGGTCACCTCTCCAGAGCTATTCACTTCAGCTGGTTTTAAAAGATTCTGGAGCAGAAAGATAAGGAAATATAGGGCATATGTAAATATTTGTGTGTAGCTAAGGGGTACTATAAAATAGTTATTTTTTTCAGTGGATATTTGAAAATAAATCTTCAGTTTGTATAGCTTGCAAGCAAGCCCCCTTTATGTTAAAGGTTTGGGGTACTTTTTTTTGTGTACACTGAGTTCTTCTAAGACAGGCTATTAAAAAGAAGAAAGATTAGTGACACAAACTGTTTTTTTAAAAAAAGAATTGTAATAAAATAAATGGGAAAAAAATCAGAACGCAATTTCCTTAGGCCAAAAAAAATGGTGATGTGCATACAGTATGTATTGTGCTGTTATTACTGTATCCATAAAGGAAAGTTGCTCTTCAAATCCATTAAAGCCGGGCCAATTTGCTTCATGAGTCTTTCCTTCCATGTGGGCCAGAGGGAGATGAGAACTCTGCTCAGCAGAGAGCAGTAACATGTCCACAGAGGCAGCAGTTTTTCTGGGGAAAGAACCAACTAATTTTTAAGAAAACACATTCTTGCAAATGTATGTCTAGGTCATCATAGCCAAAGTAAACTTAAAGTTACTTACCCCTTAGGGAGCTGATAAGTGTTATACATACTGATAAAGTATCTGAGCAGAAAATTCTCTAAGATGACTTCAAACACCCATGTAGAAATCCTCCATTTCAGAGGAGCAAGTATAAACCCTTAGCACTTCTGTCTTTATCATGTCCTGCAGTTCTTATTGGGACAGAGAGGCAGTTGGGAGAGGGCAGATGAAGGGAAATGAAGAATGAGGAGAGAGCCACCCAGAGATGAGCAGATTTGGAAGTGGGTGTTGCTTTAGGGTCTTACTTTCTGTTGTTTGTTGTCAGTCTCTTTCTTAAGGAACAGAGACACCCTGTATGAATTCTGGTGAAGAAACTGGCTTTATGAACCTCCATGAGGATTAGGTTTGTTTAACAGGGTGATGTTGAAATAATCAGAGGATTCTGCAATGATTTTCCAGGTGTGAAATACCACTAAAACTGGTCTTACTTTGAGAATTCCACTGTTACAATTTTCCACTGGGGCTGATGAGAAATGCTTGTGAAACTCCATGCTGCTCGAGAGAGCTTCTCTTTCTCAATCCCTTCATCAAAGCAACAAAAATAAAGTCCCTGGACTGGATTTATTCTGTTTGGTTTTGCTCAGGCATCTCTGGTGGGCAGAACCTGGCCTGAGTGTGAGAGTAGCCTTGGAGCTCCCTGAAGGACTGAGCATCCTAATGCTAGCCTGTAGCACACAGCTATGGATGGCAAAACCATTCTGAGATGCACGGTGAAACTGCTCTTCGTCCCTACTGTGAGGCTGCAATAATAGTTCAAAAGCATTTTAGTGCACCTCTCACTTGCAGGGAAAGCAAAACACAGGAGTGGATCTTTCAGAAGTCTTTCATCACTCGTTGGCATCTCAACTGCAGTGAGTGATGAAAAATGCCAGCTGTTCAGGGGTTCAATAAGAGTTCTTCAGTGGATGGTGGATTGTACCATGTCCTATCATAAACACATTCCACACAGCTGAGACTTTGAATTGAATATTTAAGTCACTACATAATAACTTTCAGGATGATATCAGAAAGTAGAATATACATCTGGTAATGTTATCCCTACACAATAAAACTCAGTGTGCAGTTAATGTACAAAGCCCAACAAAGAGGCATTCAGATAAATGACTCATCTAAAATTCACAGAATTCAGATACACAGTGTTTGGGGATATGCAGGGAATTTGTATTTACATTTGCTGAAATGTGTTGTCCTCTTTTCTACCTTGTGGTCACAACAATTCAGAAACAAGTGTGAAGCAGCAGGCAATTAGGTTTTGCCACTTAAAAAACTAAAACTCCTGTGTAAGTAATCATGGCTGGGAGGCTGGAAAGGATGGATGGAAGAGAAACGCTTATAGAGAAATACATTTCTGTGCATTAGAGGTGATACAGCCTGAGGTCCGTGGAAATGATTCGTGTCAAACAGAGAACATGCTTCTTGGATCCCATATCTGCCTCACTTCTGTCTGTGCAATGGGACTGTAAATGTTCAACCTGAACATAGCAATCAGAGTGGTGTAGGGGCTTGTGAAAGAGTCTCACACTTTTTTCAGCATTGCCACATGAGAAGAAGAGGCTTGAATCTGGACAGCTTTGGCACAGGGTAGTGAAGCTGGGGGCGCAGCAGCAGAGGCATAGATACAGAGGCAAGGTTTGCTCCTGCATCATCGTAACTGGGTAGACATGGGGCTGTCAGCCCTTCTGGTGAGCCCGGGGGGGACAAAGCTCTCTGGCAACCTAACCCATGAGGCATCCCTCACTGCAACCCGAGACCGTGATTGAAGTTACAATCTACAGAATTAGGTGTTGCATCTGCTTTCCTAGTCCATCTAGAGACCTACTGGACTGCCTAGAGCCTGACCAGTGTTTTGAGTCGCAAGAAGAAGAGAAAAATGAGAAAAAGTCACATCTGTTGATTAGTAACGGGCTGAACTCCTTTAATCCGCAATTGTTAAAGAATAGCAGTAAAATATAGACAAGTAACTGACTTCTAACATCTAAATGCTACAAACTAAAACTAAATACAAATTTTAAGGGACATCTTACACTTAATTTCTTTGTAAGTAACCTGCTATAACATTTCTTAAAGGCCTTGTATGTGACTGCATTTTATTTTAACTGTAATACTAATGCAAGATTTAATGGCTGGCTTACAAGAATTAATAAGCACCTAAAATTATCCTAAAGTGTCAGAGTGAGCCTAGATGAAAAGAAATGGCTTGTCTCTAGCCATCTGTTACACACTGAGTTAAACAGATATACAAGTGCTTTTTCCTGGAAGCCATCTGCACAAATATTGATTGAGTAATCTCATAAAATTCCAATTTAGTAATTTACCAGTTGACAAGGTGATAGTGCAAAGTGTATGTTGAGTTCTCTGGAATTTCTACTGCAGCTAAAACAACTGTGATATGCATTTCTTTTGCTACCAGTATTATTGCAAAAGAAGACATTGGAATCAAGTCCAACATAACCTATTGAGAGAGTCTGTAAAATACTTTCCTCTTAACATCAGAAAAAAAATTATGCGGTATTCCAAAAAATTGAATGGCACTTACATTCCATAATCTTCATCAGATTACCTTGCAGGGGGGTTGTTTTTCCTTTGTCTGATTTGAGGCTGTTTATATTAATTCCATCCAGTTTTATTTTAATTAGTTTAAAATTCTAGGGTTTCAAGATCATCATGGTATTTACAAGACTGAATTTCAGCAGCCGTCAGCAGTGGCTTTTTAATCCCTCAACTATTTAAGAGTTGCAATTGTTTTTCATTTTTCCTCCCTCCGGACACTGACTTTGCCATCATGACACATGCCCTCATCACCCCTGGATGGCAGGCAGCTGCCTGCAGCAAACCACTGCTGCTGGATTTTCAGCTGGGGCTGGAGAAGTGAATTGCTGCTGGGGAAGCAGACATGGGACATGCACCCACCTTGCAGCATGTCCCTCTGCCACCTCTCCCCGGTCCTGTGAGCCCTACAGAGTGGTGAGCTGGCAGCTCCCTTGCCCTGCCTCTTGCCATAGAAATGGATTTTTCCAGGGATAAAGTTGCTCAAGAAATTTTTTCAGCCAGGGGATTTAGAGAAAACTTAGATGAGCAGTGAAGATCTTAGTTATAGGTGGCCCTGCCTGGAATGGGGAAAGGGCCTTCAGGTGCCCTTCCTAGCCCTCTCCCAGCAGATTCATGGTGCTGTATGTAAGCCCACTGCACCTGGGTCTGCCACCCTTCTTGCACAGGAACAGAAATGTCCGTCCTTCTGTCACTGTCATATAGTTGAATATATATTAAGTGAATGCATATGCATGTATTTGTAGCATGTATTTCACAGTTTGGTTATAAGACAGTCTTCCAACTTAAAGTTCCTAAACCAACAGTTATTCACAAAGAAAACCTCTTAAAGTATGAAAACTATGAAATGAAAAGAAATCTTGCTTGCACGTGCTATGGCTCATAATCCATCGGCTGGAATAGCACTAAATTTTTAAGTTTTAAGGTATAAGGTTTATTATGCTTCTGTCACACCATGACTTTGTTTAATAGGAAATAAAACGATGTGAGGAACGAAATGGGGAAAAAAAATCCCAACAACTCAAAGGGTCAGTTCAAGTGAAGACTTTGGAAAACACTGTCATTTTATGAATTATTCCAGTGCTATGCTCATAGCCAAATCTTAGCTGACAGAAAGAAACCTGATCTGTTCTTTATACAAACACCAGAGGAAACTGGAATCTGACCTTGTCTCAGCCATGTTTCACCATTTACCACCTTTGGGAATTTGGGATCAGCGCAATGCTATCTGTTGAACAATGCTCCTGTGTCAGCTCCCCAGCCTGGGCATCCAAGCAGTGCTTCTTTGGATTGGAGAGAATAGGCTGCTTATTTTGAGGAGCAATGAGCTGCTCTAAGGACAGATATCCTCACAAATTAAATTATCCACTAGTCTAGAAATGGGACCTCACAGTCCTCAAATAAAATTCAGCTCTGGAGCCATTCATTTCCCACATAGCTCTCCTTGATGCTGCAAGGCATTTTCTGGGCATGAATCTTGTACTTCAGTGGTTCAGCAGCAGAAATGGGAAGAAGAGCTCTGAGGAGGAACCCTGAACTCATAGGGTTCATGGGGAGCACATGAAGATGTAGCAGTGAAGGAATGAGGTATCAGGGTGAAGCTCAATGGGGATTTGAGGTTCATCTACCTGCAGGTCTGTCAGTGAGCCATGCCAGGGCTGGATGGTTTCTCTAATTAATCACAATAGGAAGCAGAACTCTGGCTACTGGGAGAGAAACCTTCTGCATCGTGCTTATCCCAGGAGCCTCATACAGAGCCCAAATGCAGCTTTTCCAGACTTTTAGAGCCCTTCTATGAGCAGAGTTCCATTTCCATTTGTAATTACTATTATACAGCTCTTCAGGAGAAATATTTTAATGTGTCAGCCTTGGTTCAGTGACATTCTACATTTATATCACTGACAAAAACTGTATTTATATGCATTTAAATAGAAATTATAAGCATCTCAAGTTCTACAAGCCATGAGAAGGCAAAAGCTCATCTAAATTGCTTGATTGTGAAATCATAGAATTGTAGAGTCACTGAGGTTGGAAAAAAAACCTTTAAGATCATTGAGTCTAACCATTATGTTTCACATAACGCATTTTCAATAAAATATTTGTAAGTGAAAACACATGACTTTTGGTTTTTTGGGTTAACAGATGGAGTGAAATGTTCCATTAAGCTACTTCTGTATGCCTCTTTTCAGGAAATCTCTGTAAAGAATGACTTTTTCTGTAGTTGAAATTACAAGAGAAAACAACACAATTACTTTTATCATAATCTTAAAAATTAATAAATAACAAACCCAGCTCATTTCACAGCAATAATCTTCATATGTGATATGAGACGTGGTGCCATCTCACTTGAATGGTTAAATGCTAGCAATCACTTAGAACTGATCTCTCTGTTACAGAGCAAGGAGCTCAAGGTGAAAGGTTCCCAGGGGACAAAGGTGACTCCAGCAGCCCAAGCTCCCTGCATTTTCCAGCAGCCCAAGTTGAGCCTGACTTTACAAGAAATGGTCTTCCTGAAAAGCAGATGACAGTCAGACTCAAAACTTGTGACATTTCCCTCATGGCTTGTCCTATGCAGACTGTGGAAACTTCAAGTTTCTATGCACTCAGCAGCGCAGCTTTGGTCCCCAGCAGATGTTTGCAGCCCTCTAAGGACACAAAACAGTAAACCATGACAAACACTGCCCCGGAACAGTGATTTCCCCCAGGCTCATTCCTCACTACTCCCTCTCCCATGGGGAGGAAGCCTCTAAGGGAAAGAGCACTGACCTAGGAAAACCATTTGGGCAGGGCCCAATAAGTCTTATTCCCACTTGTATTAATGAAGTTGTCAATGGTCCCTCTGTGTCACAGAGAACCTTCTTCATCGACCCATGTTTTTACTGAGCCCACAACAGTTGCCCTGCTTACAGTCCCTCTCCAGAAAAGCTCACCTGGAGCCCTGAGAGACAAATTTGTTGGTCCGTGGTGGAGCATGATACGCATCCCTTTGATCCAGTAATAATCTCTGACCTGTTTGTCAGTGGGTGACCCGCCTCTGATCAAAAATTTTACATGCAAGAAACACTGCATTCACAAAGCAGTAGCTAAAAGCAACGTGCTAATAACTACCATAGCTGCCTTTTAACAGGGCTCAAGACACCAGGGAACATGGACTAATTTGCTGTAATTGATTTAGTATGTTTAGTCTGAGCAAAATATTTTCAGTCCAATAGAAGTTGAGAAATCCCTTGACAGTTTTAACTGGGAGAGGGTTATGGCAGCGCCTGAGATGCTCTGGAGCCAGAGGGTACAGGTCTGTGCTGGCTTTCCCCAGGCAGGGCACAGCCCTCCTTGGGACCTGCCCCGGGGGCGCTCCAGCTGGGAGGCTGACACCTGACCTGGATGCTCTTGAAAATATGGTGTTCACTGCCTTTCTTTTTTCCTTTTTTCTTTTTCCTTTTTTTCTGCCTTTTTTCCTCTTTTCTTTCTTTCCTTTTTTCTTTTTATTTTGTTTTCTTTCCCACCCCTCCCTTTTTCTTTTTTATTTTTTTCTTTCTTTTCTTTCTTTTTCTTTTTCCTTTCTTATTTTTTCTTTTTTTCTTTTGTTGTCTTTATTTATACACAACCAGAATAAGAAATAAATATCTGAATTTCAGTGGCAACTTCTAAGCAAATGGGCCACATCAGTTTAGGTCTTGAAAACCCTACACAGGATCCACCTGAGTCTCTGCATGACCCTCATACACCACTTCATGAGACACACACCAGTTTGCATGTGAGGTGCTCACTGCTTGTCATCTCCCTCTGAATGCAGCTGATAGCGGCTTCAAAATATCGTTGTCACCACTTCTGGGTAACCAGGAAGGTCTGGACCCCAGGGGTGGGGAATTTCCTGCTGCAGAGACAGATGACTTAAGACAGATACAAGATGCCATAACCGCACCTAATTTATTTTGAAGTATGTACATTCCTGAACAAGGATATTAGATGGCAAAAGCAAGGAGAGCTTAATAGCTCACAGATGATGCGCATACACACACTTTGCAAACTCCAGCAGCCAGTTGTAGCCAAGTCCCCAAGCCTATGCCCCTGACTCTTTGCTTCCCTCAAACATTGCTGCAAGTGTGTAAACGTGCTAAGTCCTACAGCCACTTCCCTCTCCCCTTTGGCCTTGTCAACTCTGTAATGTGAAATGAAACCCAACTAAAGTACAAGAAAAGTTGGGGTTTTTTTTCTTTTGGTAATTCTGAGGGTCAGATATCTGTTGACAGTTGCTCAAGTTGGAAGTCTATATCAGTTAAATGAACTTACTGCTGGGTGGGATCAAAAATAACCCTTTATAATTTTCATATCTATTACTATGGCCAAGTCATTTAAAGCCAGACTCTATTCTTTGTGTCTCAGAAATATAAAATTGCCAGCAATGACATTACGAGAGCTTGATCCCCGAGTTTTACCTGCACAGAATTTACACAATCAGGGTGCTTTCAAAACTTTTCTACTGTCTAAAAAATCTACTTGAAATATGATTTTACACATATTTACATTGGTTTGACATGGGCTTACCACCACTGAGCTTATTGATGCCCTTTAATGAATTTCAGCCTTGCTGGGAGAGATCAGCTCAGCCCATTAGGTCTGTAGGCACATATGTAAATATAACAGAAAAAAACCCAGACAGCAAAACATACCAGGGTTTTGGTGGTTTTTTCCATCCATAGTAGCAATCAGAAGTCTACAAGCAATCACTACCCTGTTCAAACACACAGCAGTGATGGCTAACTTGCTTACAGATGCCTGGTAATATCTCACAGAGAGCTACGGCTGCCTCCTCAGGTATGGGTCCCATGGACAGCCACCCAGCAGAGAGAAACCCAACCTTCCCATCCTCCAGAAATCCCACCCATTTCCCACAACTCCCAGAGGCATTACTTTGGTGAGAAAGAGCATACACAAACCTTGCCCCAACTCCACTCACAATTTCTGGGAGATCAGCACTGCTAACAGAGAAACAAACAAGCCTCCTTCCCTCCCAAATCCTGGCTCTAACAATCACTTTAATTACAATTTTGTTTAATATGCATCTATTACTTTAGGTCCACAAAGGTAATAACATGTCAAAACAAATCCCATCTAAACCCTCAAATCTTAGTCCAACCTGACACCAGTCAGGTTGACAGAGGAGGGCATTAAAACAACTCCAACATTGAAAGCTATGCTGATATGCCAAAAACAAACAAACAAACAAACAAAAAGTAAAATTTACAACCAAAAAAAAAAGTATAATATTGTCTCCAGACTTCAGACAACAGTACTTATTTTTTTTTTTAAAAAAACAGCTGTGTCATGTGAGGGCTGAAGTGGCAAAGCCACCTGGTCCTGTCCTCTGCATCAGAACAGGTTTATCTGCCTTTGCCAAGTGGGAAGGTCCATCTCCTCTCTGGGTCTGACTCTAAGCAGTAAATGGCATTAGGCAAGATGCTTTCTGAGCAAGTGGAAAATTTACTGAGTGGGTCAAAGATTCCATGGCCATTTGTAAATTGGTGTAAAACTTTGTGCTCCAGATACATAGGAATTTAAAAACAATTTGGGGGCTCTTAGGCACTGATGAACACTCAACACATTAGGCAAACCATGTTAAACCCTTCAGCAATGCCTACAAAAGGCCCAGCCCTTTCCCCTCCTACTTCAGCAGCCCTTTACATCTATGGCTTTGAGTTTTAAAATCTGTCTCCAGCCCTGGCATCCCTCACTGCCCACTGAACTCCAAAGGAAGAACTTTAGGGGGAATACAAATGTCAGACACAGGTATGCACTTTTGGTCCTGTTTTTCTTTTTCTTCATGTTCTTCCAGAGAGTACTTTGTGAAAGGCCACCTGGAGTATTTTCAGAGCAGACATTTCAAAACTTGGAAAAAAATTGGACTTTAAGTTCAGTGTTCAATAGTTAGAGATGGTAAAGGTCCGTGCAGCCATTTTTATTCTGTGTCTGGATATAACTACTTTTATGAGAAGAATATACATGGTTCACATGCTTTCAACATCTTTGTAAGCTTCATTTGTAATCTAAAAACAAATACAAATCTTTCAAGTGGGCTCTGAACTAGCAAAAATCAGAGAACAATATTCCCAATTCCTTCCTCATTTCAACCTAAGGATATTTTGAAAGGATGAGATTCACTATCCTTAGTGAGCATAAAATTAAGCTATTAAAAAGACAACTACTGCTCTTAAAAAAAAAAAGGTAGAAAAAGCATGAAATATTTTTCTGTGCTATTTCTTTTGATTCAGTATTCAGTCTGGACACGAGCTGTGTTTGTCAATTAATAGAGAGATTATAGGTTAAGTTTCACATATCTGAACACACAAGTCTAGTAAGGATGCTTCAGCAAGGAAGGGAGAAAGCAAACATGAGCTTGCAGAGAAAGGTTGTTTGGGTCAAAGTTAAAGCAGCTGTGACTGAAAGTTTGACCAAGAAAAAAGGGTATCATAACCAACGTTGAAGTGTAATATTAAGAATTGGACATCATAGTGCAGTTCACCTTCATAAAATTCCTCATTTTGTGAGCATGTGGCAGGCTGAGGAGAAACGTGGGGATTCTAACCATGGTTTCCTCTAATTTATTAAATGGCTTTGCTCAGGTGATGTCTAGAGCTGGATCATTTCTTATGTCCTCAAGAATGGATGGAACTTACTTGTTGCCACTAAAATAAATGGATGGGTTTGGTAGCTCATAAAGACAAAGTCATGCCTGGAGAGGAATGGTGAAGCAGCCTGACAAATCTTCCTAACAGCAAAATGTACATCAGCTCAAGGATTAGGGACATGGCTGTTCTGGATGATAAAAACTCTGACTTTCTCTTCTGTTTGACAGTGACATACAACCAAAATGTTTTCCTGAGACAGCAAAACCATAGAGGAAATTTTAGGCAGAATATTAGGAAAATGTCCTAACGGTCAGGTCTGCTAGTCTGTGGCACATCCACCCAAGGGAAATGATAGAAGAAAGCCTAACTGATTGAATAATTTAAAACCGTATTGAAGTAAACGCTGGGAAATATGCTGTGAATGAAGAACTACCTTCCACTGGCAGGTCTCTGACTTCTGTCATTCCTCAAAAAGCCACCATCAGTGTCATTTTGGGAGTGATATACTGCTGAAGCCAAGGTTTCAAAATGCCAGATCAGTCACACCTGAAAGCAACCAGAAGGCACTAGGGCTGTGTTCGGAACATGTAGACTCATTCCACTGTGACTGTGGGAGTCGCTCTGGAGCTGGTACCAGCCCCTACATGTGGGAACTTGGCAACATGGGAACACATGGGAACAGGCAGAGGCAGTGCCTGGCAGCCTCAACACTCACGCACTAGTTACCTCCACCTCACCCAAGCAGGTACCACATATGTGGCACAACAGCAGGAAGCTCATAGACTCATGGTCAGAGTTGTTCAAGGATTGAGATGGCTTTTGTTTCTTTTGGATTGAGGGATTTTTGGCTGAGTTTTGATTTGGTTTTAGGCTTTTTAACTTTATCTGGAGCTGAAGGACTTGTACAACTGTTCGCCTAGTGCATTAGATGAGGGCACCTTTCCCAGATCAGTAATGCTAGCTGGAGCTTCCAGACTGAAAAACCCTTCATTGAAAATACCCTGTTATGGCTGTCCTGAACCTTGGAGGGTCCCATGTTGCCAGAGGGAGGAAGTTTCCTGGTTAGCAAAGAGATGAGCTCCCCAGAAACACCAGGAAGGACCAAAGACCTCAAAGGTACTGTGCCTCCTGATGGCAAGTTTGAGGCTGGGTGGAGATGCTCAGACTGGGAAAACTATGGGTACTGCCCTGGCTGTTCTACACCAACCTGATAGAGCAGGCAATGGTTAATACTCAGGAAAGCAGTAGAGAAAGGGAAAAAACATCGAGCAGGTCCAGAAACCCTACTGTTCATTAAAAGAAGCCATATTAAAAACTATGACACCCCATCATATTATTGTTTTTACAGGCAACATCTATAGCTCATGCAAACTTGGTCCTGTCTGCTCCCCTGTGGAATAAAAATAGGGAATGAGAAAGACAGACACATTATAATCTAAAGGTTTCAAGACCGACAATTGGTTTGGGGATCTGCTAGTTTCCAGTCTGCTAGTTAGTTCTCTGCGCCATCTCTGTGACCCATCACTGTCACCCTCAATAACAGCACCTTCAGCCTACAAAAAGCGCCTTGGGGTTTTCACTGGCGAAAATGAAGGAAGCACAAAAATATTTTCAATCAGTGCTGGAACAAACTTCACATTGCACAGCTGCAGTGTAAGTGCTGTCCCACAGGGACCCTCTAGAATTTGATTAAGGTATACGGAAACTTGACTCATATTTTATGAACATTAATTTTCATGATACATTTTTAAAGAGACAGCATATATTTCCATCCTTTGGAAGAAATTAGGGCTGTTATTTTGAGAGGAATAATATGTTTCTAACATGCAGCAGTTCTTGACGGCAGCTGAAGCAGCAGCATGGGAGCTGTGGCATTAGCTGCTGTGGGGGACTATGGTGGCAGAAGTACCATGAACCATTGTAGAAATCACAATGATTTCATTTTTAATTTTTAAAAAGAAGAACTTTAAAAAGGGAAGATGTGGTTTCCAAAGCTGCCATGAGATGTGTATCCCAGAGTTGTGGGAGCAGAGTGGAGTGCTCACCAGGTAGGGAGGGAAGCAGGGGTACATCCTGAACCCACTGGTAAAAGCCCAACCAAAAAACTGTGATGTGCTCTGGGACAGAAAAAAGCAATGAATAGGGATGTGGTCCCACTATCTGCCCACAAAAGAGCCTTTGTGCTGACATCTTGTCAGCATGGGGGTAAATAAATTAATGAATGGGCAAACACATTAAATGGGCTAATTAATAACAAAGCTCGGTAATGCTCAGCAGAGCACATGCTCTTTAGGGCTATTCTGTGGGCTGTGAGAACGGCCAGCACATGCTGCACTGGCCCCAGAAAGTGGGGAGCATGCAACAACTGCTAACCTATAGACCTTAACTTTTCTGCAGGCTATAAAACTCACAAGAGTTTTCTGGCAATGGAAGTAGGCTCTGCCCTGCCTTGTACCTGAGCCCCCAGGGAAGACAGGGAAGCTATTGGAGATTCACATCTCTGGTGACACCAGAATGAAATCTGTTGTTTGAAGAAAGATGGTTATTCTGTGGAAGACATACTTTACTAAAACCTCATTATCGCATAGGAACTCTCTCCATATATTTTTATCTAAATAATTTCAAAGTATATGATTTGTGTAATGGATTTTGTTTCAATTAGTTTTCACCAGTGAGATGAGGATAAAGATTTTCTTTTATATTACACAGCTGGTTTTACTTCTTCTTAGCATCCGATACTTTTATTATTTCTATACAAATTCCTTTACTGCAGGAGATTTATTACTTATAGTAATCTTGCGTGCTGTGAATTTCTTATAGCTCATTCATTTGGTCTTTCATGTGACTACTCTGGACTGGAGATAGAATGAAAATGAGGAGATCTAAATCTGGTAAATATTATGGGGTGGTTCATCAGGAGCCGTGCCTGCTGCCTCTTTCACGGTATCCAAGTTTTTATGCACATTGCTCTAAGAATTAACTAACTAGCTAATTCAAACAGAGCAGCAGAACCGAGTTATTTAATGCATCAAAATCCCTCAGAGATGTTGAAAATTATGAGGTTTCAAAGACAAATACTGTTTTTATTACATAGCCAGACAGGGACCCTTAAACCCACCGGTCTTAATGCAAATAATATATAACAATGAAAACTGCAGGAGCAGTTTCAGAAAAAGGATTGATACTGAAGACAAAATTGCATGTGTCTAGCTGAGAAATTACTTGAAGTACAGCAAAATTTTGTTAGGTGATAGAACCAATAGCAGATGTGACATGATTTCCTCAGTCATTTGGGTCCAAAATAAAGAAGATAGGAGGAAGAGAATGATGTACATTCAGATAATTTTCTTTTGACAATTTCAGACAAAAAATCTTTTTAGGCTTTTGCTTTGAAACAGCATTGCTTTAAACTGAAATAGGGTGGGTTTAGATTAGACATTAGGAAAAAAATTCTTTACTGTGAGGGTGGTGAGACACTGGAACAGGTTGCCCAGAGAAGTTGTGGATGCCCCATCCCTGGAACATGGACAGGGTGGATGGGGCTTTCAGAAACCATGTCAAGTGGAAAGTGTCCCTGGCCATGGCAGGGGAGTTGGAACTAAGTGATTTTTAAGGCCCCTTCCAACACAAACCATTCTGTGAATCTTGATATTTGCCATGTTTCATGCAGCCCAACACACACATATATGGACTGTGATGTCCTATCATATCCCTATGCCAAGGATATGTCAGTGTCGTTTACTGACACGAGTCATACAAGTTCAAGTTGCATAAACCAATGCTCCTTTGTATTGCACTAAGTTACTGCTCCTCCATCCAGAGGGATATCCCCTCAAGATTTTATTGCCTGCCTTACGAGTCTATTTGGTATGTATCAAAACAGCATTTGTAAATGAAGTGTGTGAGAGGCTAGGGGTGAAATATAAAGTAAAGTAAGCATTGCACAGCTACAGCAGCAGGGCAGCACCATTTAAAACACGCTCTGGAGATTAAGGAGTGTAAGCAATTTCTAGGCATCACCAGCATTGATCTCTTTATAAATAAGCAAGAGCAGTGAGACAGACAGCTAGAGAGAGGCAGGCATGACATAGGAATCTCTTTTCATTTCAGTCCCAGCCTTGACTATGAAGGAGATGGATTTAAGAGTGGGAAAGAGAAAGGCTGAGAATGGTAAACTAATGCTCTCTTGATGAAAGATGGAACCCACAAAACCTCTATACCATCCCCAGTGCCCATTTCACATGTAATGGCAAGGAAGGAAAACTCAACCCACTTCATCCTTGGAAGGCTCCAGACTTATTGCTGTATATAACCGTACTGCAGATCAAGGAAGAAACCTGTCTCTGAGACTACAGTGAGAACAAGATCTGACATCTTATAGAATCATAGAATTGTTAAGGTTGGAAAAGATCTCTAAGAATACCAAGATCTTGATCCGATCCCAGCCCTACATATGGGGCACGGGGTCACTGAGTATCATAAGGTGTACAACTCCATTTCCACTTTGGGCTACTGTGGGACCAGTAGCAGATCTTACTTAAATCCTCCACGTATGTATGGTACAGGGGGGATGCAAAGTATGGAGCTGACATTGCATCTCAAAAGCCAAGGGCTGAAACAGGCTGAGTGAAACCAATTTTTCCTCATCTTACACTTTGGTTTTAAGTGAACAGATTAAACACTATCAAGGCAGTCCAGAGAAAGTAAATGGTATAAAGCAATATCAAATTCAAGCAACATCAGAGAGAAAAACGTAGAAATTGTTTCTGGGTATCGTCTTTGCCTGCTGAAAAGATTTGTTAACTATACTGGATCACTGTATAGACATACTGGATGTGACTTTGGTTTTCAATGGTTTTTAAAAAAAAAAGAGTAGGCAATTACTGACATATCTTACCATGATTTAAACAAAACCCAAAACACAGCACTGCTCATTTTTTTTAGTGAGAAATGGAGTCAAGCTTGCAGTTTCTTTTTGTTTCCTGTACTTACACCTTTAAAAACCGAGTACTTTGACTTTAAGACAGCCAGCGGAGACTACTGGGTCAATGCATAGGTGGATTTGCCTAAAGAGTTACTGAACTCTTGCCACAAGTTGGACATGAAACACTGGAAGTAAGATGACTTTGTTAACTTATGGCATATGTCTCATTATTGTACAACTCCCCTGCTTGTGGGGCACATTTTTAATCTCTACTTCTATCAGCTGTTACAACTTAAAGGTGAGAGAAGAAATACTTGGGACTTCCAGAGGTCTCTTTTGAGTTAGAAAAATAAATCAGAGTATGTTCACATTTTTAAGAATTAATTTTGTTCCTTGTCTGTCCTCAGTATTTTTGTCTATCCTTAGTGTTTTGTCCATCACATTTATCATACTCCATATAGGTCTGCTTCTGTTCTACAGATCGGTAATTAACCACTGCCTGCATACATTTGATAGCTGGTACCCAAAATTCAGCCTGTCCCCACCAACTGACTCCATCCTCCAAATCACGTACTGTAAAGAACTCCACGCTCTAAACCAGAGGGCAGAGGAAGCAAGGTGCTCCTCCAAACAAGATGATAACTTTTAGTAATAACCTTCACAAACCAAAGAGCAAGGCAGCATGGGCTGGAGCACCATCTGCTGGCATCCTCTCTGCTGACTGCTTTTACTTTTGGTTGCTCCCACACACTCATGAGCACCACAGCTTATTGCCCTCAGGGGACACAGTGGCCAGGGATACTTGCCCCCACTTTCCTGCAGGGTGCAGGAAGGGGCAAGAGTGTGGGCTTCCTCCTAACCAAGAGTGGCAGGAGTCCAGGGGGCTGGGACAGCAGGGGTCCAGCCTTGCTGGCCACACTCCCCAGCCATGCACCCGCTGGGACAGCCCAGGTCACACGGCTAGGAGCAGACACGCACCCGAGGGAATTCTCAGCCAGCAGCCCCATGGGGCTGCATGTCCCTCATGTTCTCAATTTTCCATGACCTGAGCACAGGGGAATCTCACAGCCACTGCTGGAGAGGCGAACATCTTGGCAAACACAGCCACATATTACACAGTGATCAACTCTCAAACATGAAATTTTTTGCTTTCTGGGTACCACTGACCTTGCTTGAGGCCTTCCCTGAGCAAAGTGGAATAGATTTTTGCAAGGGTGATTGGCTGCCAGGAGAATTAAGTATGGTTTTGGTAATTTTTTCCAGTACATCACCATAAGTATTCTCCCTGTAAAACATCCTTTCACTGTCTGGTTTTGTAACTGTCAGATGACATTCACATATTTTCCCTTTCCCCGCATTTGCTGCTCGAAGCTCAGTTCACATATAGATTCCTTGCCACAGGCAAGAGGACAGAAGGGCCCAGGCAGCTGTGGAGAAATCCTGGCTCATGTGGAACTCTCCACAACTTGGAGCATGCACAAGTGCCAAAAGCAACTTTTTGCATGGCCACACTTTCTATTTAATAGTCACTGGATAAAATACACAAATATTAGAGAAAGTGTAAAGGAGAGACCAGCAAGAATGATCTCAAAAAAGTGTCTTCTGAAGAAAGGCCAAACACACTGAGGCTGCTCAGGGCACACTTGAGATGCAAAGACTGAGAAAGGGGAAAGTAATTATCCTGTCATGCTGCAAGGAGAAACAATACATCGTTCTCTGGGTCCCTGGGAATAGGACAAGGTGTAGAGAGCTCAGCTTGCCATGAAAAAGGTTCAGATTGGACGTTTTGAAGACCTTCCAATAGAACAGATATTACAGCACTACGTTAAGTTGCCTGTGGGGTCTCTGTGGCCAGGACCAAGTCAGGCTTTTCTCAAGAATGAGGGAGGTGTAAGTGACCTTGTCCCAGTGTACAGGGGTGGATCTTGAAATCCTCCTCCAGCTGTATAAGCATTAGTCTCCTGGGAGCAAACCCATGCATCCCTGGTGCAGCCTACCCAGAAGGAAACACGTTTGTCCTTTTAGAGGCATAGCCTGGGTTTTTGGAGAATAGATGGGAAGCTTTGGATGAAGATATGGAGCAGATGAAAGTGGATGTCCAGAATTACAGGTTTAAATTTAGGCAGAAATTATGATCAAATTCTACTGTAGCATCTTAAACATTTTTTCTCCCACTTTGGAGCTGAAGTTTGGTCCTCCCTACTGCAGTCTCATGAATAATGTTAATGAAAATCAAGCCAATGTCTAAGCATGCTCAACGTCCTAACATTTTAGGGCCCAGTTGTATTACTTTGCATTATTCCTCTACACATTCTCAACCTTATAAGCAAAATATGGTTTGAAAAATTCAGGGACCATTTTAGACTCCAGTAGGCAGACAGAAAATGTGCCATGTTAGAAGGGACAATAAGGACCCTTGTCTGTGTAAAATTGAGAATTCCCATGGCCAATGACTAGATGTGGGAGAAGGGGAAAGCAAGGAAATTTTTAAGGAAAGATAGCAGACTGAATTAAACACTAAGTTTCAAATGTTTCCAAACCTCTGTCACTAGCATCAGTGCACTTAATAGAAATCATGCTAATATGCAAATGTTTTCAATTCAGCTGTTATCTTTTCATATTTTATTTGTTTATTTAGTCATGGTGCTAACAGTAAAACTATATTTTCAGCACAGTGCCTTCGGGGATATTAAAGAAAGTTCCTTTATTATTTCAGGCGGCTCCTGAGAATAGCCTACATATTTTATATAGATGTAGCAGATCAGTAAAAGCATTTCCTCACAAGACATACAAATCCAACATTTTGCATTTTGCAGCCATGCAAAGGGATAACAGAAAAAAAATTATGACAGACGCAGAACAGCAAGATAGGAAAAATCCTACAGTCAAGCAACACAAAGGGCCAAATACTCAAGTCTCTTTAAATCAAGTCTTTCTAACTTCCCTTCTAGATCCCAGTATGTAACTGACACCAACTTACACTCTCACCTGTTTGGGTATAAGTCTGGAAGAGAAATGCATACTTCATCTTTGGACTTCACTCTGCAAGCAGAACCACATGTATGCCTCAAAAGCCTCAAATGTGTCCCTGGCTGAGGATTAAATTTTAATCTGCATTTTAAAGCACATGTGGTGGTGATTGAAAAAAATCGGGGAAGAAACATTGCTGTAACCACAAGTTTTTTTAAAATGTTGACTATTTGAAATGGCCCTGAATGCTGTAGAGCTACATTAACCCAGCTGGTGAGATAGATTAATATGTTGCATGTGGCTGATGTGCTCATACACTTCAGATAATTCATTATACAATGCTACTGATATTTAAGAAAAAGAAATGGTAGGAAGTTTCTCCAAAGTAAAAAAGTTTCTCCAAAGTTCTCTATTAAGTATGTACATGTACAGATGTATACAAGCAAAATGTGGATGAACTCAGTGATTGTCAAGGTGGCAGCATGAGAAAGCTTCTTTGTTATGACACTGCACAATTTAGGGACATGTTTTTCTGAATAAGGAAAATCTCTAGTCATGAATAATTTCTTAAAAGCATACCAGGCTGCTAGTTACACATTATAGTACTGTCAAAGTAGATGAAGTTTTGTAAAACAATCACCTTGTGTCAGCTATATCTGCCAATACAGAGAGTGCACAGCCGAGCCCTGAGTCTAAAAAGCACTGAGTGTAAAATTTGTTACATAAGCCTATGCCTTGAGATAGGGCTAATCTCCTATTTATCTGGACTGCATCAACACTGCAATGAAAACAAACCAAAGTTTTAAGAGGCCACAAATGCCACATTCTCTCTGCTGTGTTGATGAAACTTTTAATTACAAAATGAGTGAAGCTAGTTAAACTCCATAACACTGTCGATTGTGTTGGCCTAACACAATTACAGTTGTTGCAGAAACATACATTTCTGCTAGCTCTTTCCCTTTTCTCTTAGGCATACTGCTCCATAAACATAGAATCATAGAATTTTTAAGCAATTTGCATCACTGCTTTTGTGATGCCATTGTTAATAGCCAAGATCAATAAACTGTATAAGTGTGTCAGTATGCTTTGCTGGCTCACATAGGTATGCAATAAATCCTGTTTCTGCTGTAGCCTTGTGAACTGGAGAAACTGAATGTTTTGGAATAAATCCATATATGCTCACTGGAGAAGTGGGGAGTTTATCTCTGAGAACACACTTTCAAATTTGCTAGCTGTTGAATGAGATTAGTACCAGAAATGGATCACATTCATTTTTGGTGCAATTATGTCATCCTCAAAAGTGGGTTGAGTTCTACATGTGTCAAATTCCAAATCATACACTTCAACCTGTAAATTTTCTCTGTGATTTTGTAATAGCAGTGTCTTTCAGTGAACTCAGATTCAAGTATGCTAATATTGTGAGTTTCAAATTCATAATTCATGAAAATAAAGTACTGCAGGAGTTTGAAATAAATTTGTGCGGATAAAAATATTCCCTAACAGGAGGTTCATGGATTTTAAGGAAGTTACAATGAGCACACTTCTTGCCAATTCTTTTGTACTAAGTCACTAGATGCTAAGGAAAGTATCTCATTAAATACTTGTACATGAGTTCTCATAGGAATGTCTGTTATACTGTCTTTCTCTGCTGCACAGTTGAGCAAAGAGGGACGCCATGTATTATGCTGTAATACATGTTAGCAAGGCAAGACATTGGCTGTACTAGGCACAGGGAAAGCAAAGCCACTATTAATTTTGACTCAGCTAAATACATTTTGGTGTTTCTCAAACAAGATAGCACAACAAATTCTGAAAAAGCCAAAAAATTATGCCTAGAATCTAATCCAACAATAATGGCCAAATCTACAGGGATAACTGTCCAGGCTCCCACAGGCTACATCTGCGGTAGTAAATCAAGCAGTGTCAGGGAACATATTGCTGTAACAGTCCCTATCTGCTGTCTCAGTTTCTGGGCATGGGGCAGAGAGATTGCTATCTCCACATTGCTCTTGGTGGGCCCCTATTTACCAAAAAGCACCTTTTAAAAGACATGCGCTTCTTGCTCTAACTGCTCCCATAATGACTCTCTCTGTCCTTGAAGTAAAGAGGTTGAAGGAAAAGATGAAAAAGAGCCTGGTACCTGGAGAAGAGGATCTTTTTAGGCGTTCCTGCCATGTTCACTGCAGTCTCATGTCACAGATACTCTTGGAGAAGCAAAATTCTCTGAAGTAGAGGGCAGAGAGCTGGCTTTTGTCAGTGCACCCAGCCCTCCTATCTGCTTGCCCCACTGTACCTGTCAGCCTCCTTCAACAGGTTTTGCAGGTGCTGAGGAATAAGAGCTGCATGTTTCAATGCAAAAGGAGCATTATGTGCTGAGGCTGTGTCTGTTTCCCCTGAAGCACCTGCATGAGGTGCCGAGAGTAGACAGAAGCGCTGCAGTGGTAAGTGGACAGTGGCTGTTGCCATTGCCCTGTGTTTCTGGGATGAGTTGACAAGCCGTATAACACCCCAGGATTGAACTCCCCTCAGAGCTCCCAGGCAGGGGTAGTGTTGGCATCACCCCCTGCCAGGGAGCTGGAGGACACCAAAGGGAGGCACAGCTCCTGCTATCAGTGTGACAGGATGAAACCACCTCCAACTGCTACATCTGATTCCCTACTTGCTCACACACACATTGAACCACAAGTCACTCTAAGAATTAAAAAGACAGCACCATAAACAGAGTCAAGAATCAGACCAAATAGGATGGAGATCTAAAAGCCTTAATCGTATGAGTAGCTCACAAAAATTTTTTCCACTCTAGTGCTCGCTTGTCAAAATCATCATCTGCCGTTTTGCTCCACTAAATACAGAATCACAGAACATGCTGAGTTGAAAGGGACCCACAAGGATCACAGAGTCCAACTCTTACCCTTGTACAGGACTACCCCAAGAATCACACCACGTGCCTGAGAATATCATTCAAACACTTCTTGAACTCTGTCAGGCTTGGTGCTGTGACCACTTCCCTGGGGAGCCTGTTCCAGTGCACAACCACCCTCTGAGTGAAGAACCTCTTTTCTGATATCCAATATAAACCTCCCCTGACACAATTTCAGCCCATTCCCTTGGGTCCTGTCACTTATCACCACAGAGAAGAGATCATTTCCTTCCTCTGCTCTTCCCCTTACAAGGAGGTTGTAGACTGCAATGAGGTCTCCCCTCAGTCTCCTCTTCTCCAGTCTGAACAGACCAAGTGCCCTCAGCCTCTCCTCACATGGCTTCCCCTCAAGGCCTTTCACCATCTTCATCACCCTCCTTTGGATGCTCTCTAACAGCTTAACATCTTCCTTATATTGCAGTGATCACAAGTGCACACAGACCTCAAGGTGAAGCTGCACCAGTGCAGAGCAGAGCAGGACAATCCCCTCCCTTGACCAGCTGGCGATGCTTTGCCTGATGCCCCCCCGGACACAGTTGGCCCTCCTGGCTGCCAGGGCACTGCTGACTCAGATTCAACTTGCCATAGACCAGGACTCCCAAGTCCCTTTCCATGGCACTGCTTTCCAGCATCTCATTCCCCAGTCTGGATGTACATCCAGGGTTGCCCCATTCCAGGTGTAGAATCCAGCACCTCCCCTTGTTGAAGTTCACATGGTCGGTGATTGCCCAGCCCTCTGATTTGTCGAGGTCTCATTGCAGGGCCTCCCTGCCTTCGAGGGGGTCAACAGCTCCTCCCAGTTTTGTCCTGCATCCAAGTCATTTATGAAGATGTTGAAGAGCACAGGGCCTAAGATGGAGCCCTGTGGAACCCCACTAGTGACAGGTCACCAGTCTGATGTTCTCCCATTCACTATTACCCTCTGTGCTCGACCTGTGAACCAACTGCTCACCCACCACGTGATGTGTTTATCCAGCTGTGCTGGACATTTTGTCCAGAAGTATCCTGTGAGAGAGAGTGTTAAAAGCTTTACTGAAATCCCAAAAGTTTACATCAACTGGTTTCCCTTGATCAGCTAGGTGGGTTACCTTGTCATAGAAGGAAATCAGGTTCAACAAGCAGGACTTTCCTCTCATGAAGTCGTGCTGGCTGTGACTGATGACAGCATTGTCTTTCAGGTGTTTTTCAATACTTCCAGGGTCCTCCTTCTTGCCCTTCTTGAAAACTGGGACAATGTTTGCAAATTTCCAGTCAGCTTGGACCTCTCTGGATTCCCAAGACTGCTAGAAAATCATCAAGACAGGTTTTGCTATGACATCAGCCAGCTCATTGAGTATTCTAGGATGAATCCCATCAGGCCCCGTAGATTTGTAGGGATCCAGCTGGAGCAGCAAATCCCACACAGTTTCAGGGTTGACGGGGAGTTGATCATACATAGGCTGTGAGTGGCTTTGTTTTCCCTTAAAACAAATCTGCACAAACTGAAGGCATCTCAGGCACCTGTTGAAGTACAACCAACCATTTTAATTGCATGGGGAGGCCTTAGCTACCTCCACTCCCTCAGCTGAGCTACACTATTCAGTTCTGAAACCTTTCCAAGCACAGAAACACACCAAACACAGATGAAAGGTCCCACTGCTCTGCAAAACAACTAAAACCACTACCCAGTTCCTGTCCACACAGATTTGTCATGCTGGCCTCCACTGGTTTCTCTTCATGTTTATTCACAACTGTAAAGACAATCTGTTTGTGGGGTAAAAACTTAACAAATGGACTGGATGTACTTAATGATGTGGCTATTGTTCATTTGCTCTGCACACTCTCTGTCAGACAGACATGGCTTTCAGTAAAGCCCATTGGGTTACTGGGTTTTTTACAGCCCAGGAACAAGTCAATGTGCTAAGCAAAATATTAAAATACTAGATCCCAGTCACACAACTAAATACACAGCTAGTGACATTCATTGAAGGAAGCCAAGCTTAGCTCATCCTACACCAACCCCAGGACTCACAAAATGATTGCCCTCTGATTGCCTGCAATCCCTTTTCAACCCCCTGTTGCAGGGCTACATCTGGATCTCCTCTACCTTTGAAGGATGCTGCCTGTGGGAATGGTCCATGGGCAGTGCTAGAGGGACCTTCTGTGAGTTCCAGATAGAGGCTGTCAGAAATCACCTGGACCTGTCCTTGGGGCATGCTCAGCCTGATCATCACAGCTGTGCAGTCAGTCCCTGTCAAACCTCAGTGTGCGATCCCCAGCGTGATGCTGCCGGTGAAGTAAAGCCAGTCACATTACGTAAAGTCCAGTAAAATCACATGGGAATCAAATGTTAGTTTTTTTTATTTACCTTTAAAAGCAATTAAAAGTTAAGCTTCCTAGTGTCCTTTCTTTTGGTCAGACCTAAGAGGACCTTTCCTAAAGGCAGATTGATTTTTTTTTCCCTAGGAATTATGTATTTAGAAAAATATGTACATCCATATATATACAAATATTTCATGTTTGATTGATAGATTGACAGCTATAAATAGTTGCATTTAATTAAGGCAGTACTCACAATATCCTGGCTCTTCACATCCACACCCACTTCACACTGATTATGTTCTGGATGTATTCACAAAACTCGGCTGGGATTCTGTATGTCATGGCGCTCATTTTCTCTGGTCTCACTGACAGCACTTACACATAGAGGTTCACCAGGACCTTTTGTTTTGGGAACATAAGTAATTTTTTTCAAGGTCCATATTTTTGCGTTGTGTGAAATTTTTAACTGTCTTCAGATCTAAAATATCATTTGAATGTGCAGTTTATTTCTACTAACTACCAGTTTGCTACAGATGAAGGTCCCTGAAACCCCTGTTAGATCACGGCCTACCTGCGGTTCTGTTTTTGCAATGGTACTACACAGAAAAGAAGTATGTACACACTGCAGCTGGCAGCTAAATGATGTAGTATTTTAGTGGTGAATCTTGGGGCCAGCCCATCATCATGTAAATCCACACTCTTTTATTGGTGTGGTTTTTTAGGAACCCGGTACCATTAATGTCTCCCCAAATCCAACAAAACAGCTCATCAGTGGGGAACCCACCAGCCCTGCTTTGCAAGTGAAAGGCTCATCATGAAGTCTTTCAATAGCAGCAGGCTATTTAAAAATTGAATTTGTGGCAGTCTGCAAGAGACTTCTGTAATTTCAATTAGGCTTTCTTTGGAATGGGCTATCTAAGAAAAGAACGGTTTTGGAAAATAAAGGCTTTATCTACTTATTAGCAAGTCAATAAAAGCCATGAAGTCTCCAAACTTCTGCTTTGGCTTTGTGTGCCTTAACAGACCAAACAACCTAGCTTCATTTGAAACTGGTTTCAAATTACTTGCAGATGGCTGGATGTAGATGAAAGACTGCATAAAGGTGTTCCTTATTCTATTCTCTACTCCCTAGACTATTGGGCTATGTGCTGACACTTGGATGCTTGTTTTACAGTATCATTTGACATGTGGGATTTATGTGTCAAAATTTCATTTAAAGCCAAGAAAATGTCAACTAGCACGTACAGAGAAGCAGCAAAAGACTGTGCTTTTCAAGACAGAAGTCAGTGAGTTGGACACTGCCAAGTCTTAACCTTGTACCAAGCACACACAGACAAAAATTTGACCCAACTGCCAGCAAACTAAGATTCCTTTGGTGTGTTCTGCTGAGATTCCATTACTGCCTTTATCATTAAGAAAATAATGTAATAAAATGAGACCTTTTCCCTGAATGCATTAATAAAGATAACTTGTTGGTCAAGCTCCAAAACCACTGGAGCCACATTTAATTTACTGCCTTTATGGATTTAGGATTTGGTTTGCTGCTATGTTCAGTCCACTGCAACAATATAATGGGAAATTGTAATGGCGTGTTTAAAAGAAAGGGTTTATAATCTATCACTGAAGCTTTAAAATGTCTTGTGCAGACATCCATAATTAAATGCTACCAAAAAAGGGCTTTTCACATGGTTTCACCACAGCTTACCAAAGGGGAAGCAGGGAGGAAGAGCCAAATAATCATTTTGTGTTAGTCACCTTAAACCAGTTTAGTGAAAAGAACTACTACAATAACTTCTAAGGGCTTTGCAACCCCATTTTGCAACTTCTTATGTCAAGAATGTCTGTGTATTACTTCATAAAATATCGGATGGCATACCACTTGATTCCCAATCAATAAAAATAATAATGAGTTATGTAAAGGTCCTTCTGATATCTTATAAGCAGATAGAACAGTGCCTTGTTCAGAAAGGCACTGGTATTTTGTTTGTGCCTAATTTAGGTGGTGGAGACTTTGCTGTTGCCAACACATGAAGCACTGAGAAAACCAGAGCACTTGTGAGGTGCAGTACCATGGACGGTGTCACATGGCAGAGATAAAGGTGGCATGAAAGACCTGTATCCTGTCAAACTCCACATAAGAAGAACCCTGCTTGCTAAGAACGTGATTCTACAGCCTCCCACATTGAGCAGGAACTGCTCCAACAGCTGCATTCTCTTGGGCTTGCTGCTACCTTGTGATACATGAAAAATGGGAAATTAAGTATTGGTTTGTTTGAAATGTCCCTTGCATGTAAATGAGATCATTTTTCAGAGCAAGGTTTTAAGGTGAAATGCCAGCCTGAATGATTAGACATAAATTGTCATGGCTTCGGCTCACCTGCAAAAAATAGGCTCAAGCTACCCTCCAAGTGCCATATGTTCCTCCCTTCCTCCTCCCAGGACAGCAGGAGCCTCCTCCTTCTCTTGCTCAGGTTTTAGGAGATGACAGCAGGAGTTCTCTCTCCGCATGGCTGAGCAGTCTCTCATGACACCATGATGTGATCCAGTGCCTGGGTGAGAACAAATAAAAGCCCCTGACAGAGTGAACACTAAACCCATCCAGTTCATTTGGATTTATTTTAAGATTGTGGGATATGGTAAAGAATGTCTGACAAATCCTTTCAAATTGTCCTAGGAAATGTGCCTGACTCTGCTTTCAGGCAAGGTAGGAAGGAATCTGCCATTTTAAATTTACCATCAGGACTGATTAAATGCTTTGTTGAATAAGATGTTCTTCAACCCAGGTGACAAAGAAAAGCCTTACTTAGAAAATGCAGCTTGTCCAGAGACTTACTCTAGTTGCAGAATTAAACAAACATTTTTTATTTGTGTTCAAGATTTTTCATTTCTGCAGCTTTTGCCAGAAGACTGAAGATGTCCGTGATGTGTAATTTACTGCTCAGTGATTTTAAAGATGAATATTTGGATTCTCGCTGATATTTGGTTTTTATTGTTCATTTTTTTACCAGGAAGGTTGTCAGATGCAGCTTTATATAAACTCAATCTATTTGCTTGTTCTGAAACAGTATGTCTTGTTTCAGGAAGAGTTTGGAAACAAATGCTCTGGTGTTTTGTTTGCTTTGCTTTTTTTCCTCTCCACAGCTCATGCTTATACTTTTTATTAATTCCTTGCTGAAAATAAATTTTGTATTGCTGGGATTTCTGTCAGTGATTTTGGGATTCTTCCTCCTTGCAGACCTAGTGAGCTAGGCTACCCAGAGCAGCAGGGCATGGGGGACGCTACCCACATCCTCACTTTTGCATGTCCCAAAACCTACTTGAAGCCTGTCAGCTTGTGTCTCCAACACAGGCCCACCATGACCAGTGAGAAATAGATTAGACCATGAACAGCCCAATCACAACAGGGCTCTTTTGACCAGCTTTATCACCATATGGATGCTGTAAATTCCACTGTGACCAGAGCAGCTTTCAGGAACCTCTGTGAGGTGAAGGTTCACAAAAAGTCCTGAGAGATATCAAGTTGGGCTCAGATCAAGTTTAGAAGTTTATATCCAAAACATTAATCCTGACAGCCCATGCCCAGCAGGCAGTTGACCTTCTTGGGAGCACTGGGGCCTGGATGCCCCATTGATAAGGACTGAACATGGTCCTCCTGCCCACGCCTTGGCAGCTCATCCAGCTTAAGCCAAGTTAAGGCCCACTAATGAGACCCACTTAGGAGTCACTCCAGGAGAAGTGCAAGGGCATGCCTCATAGGTGTTTTTAGAACAGGACTTTTCACAAAATACAGCAGCAATGCTATTGAAAGGTGGACAGAGGAAGCCGATATGCCTTTACACAACAGCCGTAAAATTCTGCCAAGGAGCAAGCAAATCCACTTCATTTCCTCCTCCCTGTGGAAGGCTTACAGCTCACCAGGTTCCCCGATTGTGTTTCACCTGGGCACCTAATCAAACAAACTGTTCATGAAGTAAGAGCTGACTGAGCAATGTTTCAAATCCTGCAACTCCATGTACAATAGAAGTTGTTTTAAAATTACTTGCCAAATTAGCTCAAGCAAGCCAGCAGCACGAACCCCTAGCCAAAGCCCTCAATGCAAGTCTGAAAGTTGAAACAAAACTTTTAGGGCTCTTAAAGAACAGGAGATGAGGGAAATGGCATTTACATATATTACAAAAATGTAATTCATAATCCCAGCGGTGGGAATGCTAATGCCTTGTGATTAATGACAGCAATTTCTTTGTGAAATCAAAAAGATCTCTGGACCTGAGGACACTACAAAGAGCAAATGAAACATCCTGTAATCATGGCTGTAACTCAGAAAAGCAGACAGGTATATGCCTTACCTTAAGTACAAGGTTAAGTGCTTTGCTACATAGGGTTGTACTTGAGTCAATGTATTTTTTTCCTGTACTGACCTTTGTCTTGTCTTCTTCTTAGTGAATGCATTCTACTTCTGCTTCATTTAATTTTTTAAAAAACTAGCTTTCCAGAAATGGCTAAAAACATTTTCAAGTATTTATTCACTAATGTGTCTTATCTGCCATTAATAAAGCATACAAGAACTGCCTCTAAAAATTAACAGACTTCAGTATGTCTATCATCCCCCACAACAAACATGTATTCCAACATAAGACCTCTGAACTCCTCTCTTGACATGAGATATTTTCACCCAATAGTAACCGCTAGTTAATTTCTCCCTGCCTCTTTCTTCACATTTGCCTGTAATGTAGAAAGGCTGTGACAGGCAGAAGAATACAGTGTCTGTCTTATTCTGTGGGTATTCCATCATGGCATATGAAACGCCTATTTGTTGCTCTGTTTATACAAAATTAGGTTATTGACTGTCACAGACACACACAAATAACACTGTAGGCTGAAAAGACATCCAGAAAAGTCTGAGTTACAATGCAACTACATTGCATCCTCTGAAGCACACATGGACCTTTAGGCCATCATCTGGCAAAGCACTTAAGCGCTCTACCTTTAAGCATGTGATCAGACCCACCGATGTCTATGACAAACAGCATGCTTCCTTGCCCTCCCTCTGCATGGACATGGGAGATGAGAGATCAGATTTTACCACATCCTTGTATATTTTGAATAATAGGTAAAATAGTATCCCATGTCCACATTTGTGCTGTTTTCTATCATTGATAAACTCTTGAATTCTTATAAACAGGTAACTTGGCACTGAGTATATTCCTCTCTGAGAACTAGATGCTCACTAGGCCTGAGGTTTTAAATCTGCACCATCCTTCAGTGAGTCTTGTACATGAAATACAATGATTTTTATTTTGATGGGAAAACTATTAACTGGATTTCCATTAAAGTTTCACATATGAGAAGTATGTGTTATTGCTCATTTGGAGGGAAGGACTTCTAAGCTCCTGTAACTAAAATCTTCAAAAGAAAATGCCATGCAGAAATACAAGCAGAGTGATTTCAGTGTCATTTCCTGGACATCAACAGTAAAGCAAACTGTGACCATTTAGATAACTAAAAGATCTGGATTAATGTGTCATGATTCCTGTAAATTTCTCCTATGAATAAGAATGTTTTCAGATTAAGAACTGGTAATTTATCTCTACTTGCTGCTCCACTGTGGTTACTTCAGCTACAATCCCACCCTAGGGATCACAATAGGGGGTGATTGCTGGCATCTGACATCCACCCCACCCCCAAAAAATAAGACTATTTATTTACATGGGGAGTGGGCAGGAAAGAGAGGAAGGAATATAATTGCTAAAACATAGGCTGTACTCAGAAATTGCTTTTTTTTTTCCCCCAAGTAATATACATTGGAATCTCAAGTAAATGGAGTGTATAATTCCTTGTGAAATGGACACAGAAACAAATACTCTGAAACACAAACCAGCACACGGACAGAAACGCATATATGTCTGTGTTGTACTCAGACACACAGAGAAACTGTAATTCCTTTTATCCACTTAAGTGTATGTCTTCCCCTAACATCTTACTTTCTGTACTTTCAAAGTCTTATTTTTTAATTAAGAACACCTAATTTATTTTTTTTTTAATGACAAAGCCACAGCAGACTTGTGGTAGGCTTCTGGAATGCAATTACCCGATTCCACAGTACCAGTCCCTTTTCTTTTTGGATGGCAGTCACAGACTTCAGATGCCAATGTACTGAGGCTAATTTTTTCCATCAGCAACATCTAGCTATTTGGCAGGATGCTCTAGAATTTTTGCTGGCTGCCTCAGAGCAGTTAAATGGCAGCACTCTCCATATATTGCCTGGGAAACTGATTTACCTGGGTGGTATTTTAACCAGTGTTTTGCCTTACCCATAGATTTTATGCAATAGCTTCCTACTAATACACATGCCTCTGAATTATCTTCTCATTAGATTTCCACAAAGACATACTTTTATTTGTAGTTGGACTTCTGTGCTTAAATGTTCTTTCATGATTCACAAGATCCTGTGGTCACAAATCCAGGGTACCAAGATTCCTGAACTCCTGTGCTGAGGGATAGTGGAAGCCATGCAATTAATCTGCACAATTCACCAGCCAACCTGAGAGAGACAGAAGGGAAATGATTTCAGCCTGATCTCAATTTCAAGTTGTATTTGTTTCATCAGCATATTTCCCTTCTCAGTGTTACTTCCAGTTGACTAAAACATTCTATATGGTTCAAAACTTTTAGAACAAACTACCTTCCAGGTGAAGAGCTATTAAAAATCTATTTCTTTTCTAATTTGCCAAGCAAATGTTGAAAAGAAGGTGCTGTTCTTGATTTGTTTTTCCCCCTTTTTTTTTGTTCTGACCAGAAGCATTCATGAAGTTTTCTATGAATTCACAAAAAAAATTATATGCCTTGCAGCTTCATTTCTTATCCATAATATGTAATGAACTTCATATTATATCATACAGCTGATATAAAAATAAATATTTGTGCTAAGTTCACATATATATGTAAAAACACGTAAGTACATATATATATGTACATGCATGCTACCAGGAACCCAACTTGAAAATATAGTTTACTTGAAAATATATAATGCCTAAGCTGAGTGACATAAAATTGGACGTCAGTAAAGGCAAGCAGAGCACAAAATTCAGTTGGGAGAAGGGTAAAACTGCAAGGAGAATTGAGTTTCTTGGTGCCCATGTGGTCATAGATAACGGGACAGAGCTGCACCTGGGGATGCTTAGGTTAAGCACCAAGAAAAAAGTTCTCACGATGATCTAGTTAAGTGTCCAAACATGCCTGTGGAGGATGGAGATACTCCAGATCAGACCCAAGAAGTGCCTGTCAAAAAAGGTTTGGGAGTAGATGATGTTCCAGGGTGACAGGGAAGAGCATCTGGGTGGTCCCTGAGCCCATACCTCCACACAGCTCTGTGAGCCTGTGACTCCAGCCTTGCTCTCCTGGCTGTCCTCACCTCTTTCTTTCACCAGAATTTGACTCCCTTGCAAGTGAGAGACCATAGGCCATTGCTTACATCCCCTATAATCAAAACATCAGGCACTTTCCAGGGAACGATGAACAGTTGTCTCTCCTCAAAGGAAGCCAACAATCCACTGCTATTCAGCTGAATGCTGGATGTCTTTCCCATGAGCTGTCACAATGATTAAGCCTTCTGCTGGTTTATCTATTAAACCTTTGCGTTTTAATTAAGGGTCTGGGAGGAGGCCTATTTTCTTTGGAAGGGGAAAGATGTAATTTTCATTTTTTCCCTCTAGTGCTCCCTCCTCTTGGGAAAGTTCCCCCATGGAGCTTAAGTGTGGATAATTTGCTTTCTGCATCAGAAAAAGCATCATCTACAGAGCACATATTCCAGTGGACAAAGCATCCCTTGGCTTCAGGACACATGCTTCAGTGCAGGCACATATCCATGGAGTGGCAGGTAGCTCTCTTCACTGCCCTTGATGGGAAGCTCTTGCCCTTTCCACTGCCTGTGCACTGCTCCTAGCAAAACAGGTCTCATACCTGTCACTGCACAACAGGTGACTCTCTGCATCTGTGCTGTGTGGTTGCAGAAAATGTCAGGTAAAAGCACCAGTGATGTGGTGTTCATGTGCACTCAGAACCCTCTATGTCCCTCCAGAGTGATGGTACTGCTGGGTTGGCTTTACACTTTATGAAGGGCTTTCTCCACATGAGAAACAGGTTCTTCATCACAGGACTGTTCCTTCTGTGCATCTTTTTCTGCAATCCTGGCTGGTTTCAGTGCTGTCAGAGCCTTCGCAAGAGCTGTGCCTACCTCCCCTGGAGCTGATGACAAGCCACATGAATGACCACAAGAACATTTTGTCTTATTACTGTGCCTGGAGCCTTTCTCCTCTCCACCCCAAACCACAGACTTACCAGAGCTGAGGAACGAAGCTGAAAAATTAAACCACGTTTTGCTCTGTGTCTGAAAAAAACATAGTAAGCAAACACATTTTGTAGAAAGTAGTAAACAATTGGGTTTTTTGGTAGGACTGAGTGCATCTGAATGACAAGAAATACCTCCTGAGCTTTCTCTGAAGTTAGATTTCATATCCATTCCTGTCCATTTTTTCACCAATATCATCATCATGGCCAGTCTTCGCGAGCGAAGATTTGGGAAAGGTCATTACCCTTCGAGCCTGCGCAGTGGATTTTTTAGGTGAGACACAGTGTGCGCTGAACTGAGCCCACCCTTTAATCCTGAGGTTCATCTGCCGGGGCCGAGCGAAGCTCGGACGGTGGCAGGGAGGTCCTCAGGACGTAGGTTTGTTTAGAGTGACCTTCTCTTAGATGGATGGCCTTGCAGGGCTGACGAGCTCCATCTGCCCAGAGGGGTTCCCTGACCAGGAATCGAACCCGGGTCATGGAGGTAAGAGTGCTGCATCCTAACCACTAGACCACCAGGGGGCCCCTCACCAACATACTATACTAGGAAAAAGGATGATGACTGGAAGTTACTGTAATTTATATTTTAAATTTATAGAGGGCAGGTCCTCTTTAGGATGAATTGAAAATCTTCTTTCTGCCTTCACCAGTTATTCAATGTTAATGTGCTGGACTGTGCCCAGGTGTTGGCAAATCACCTGCAGATTGATGCCTCCTTGCTGCAGTTGGAGCCCCCAGGGAAGAGCTGGCACTACCAGGGCTCCTGCTGAAAATCCAGGACAGCTGCTCCATCCATTGATAAGTTTCACAAGGAGCCTGCCACTAGCTCTGGGCACCTACATGCTCCTGAAAATCTGGCTCTACTGCCAAATACTTATTCTCCTTATGGTGTGAAAAGTGCATAACTTTCTTCCTTAGTAGAATTTAAGTCTCATCCCTGTGCCAAATGTAATATTGCAAAATTCAAAGGAATTATATAGAACCTACAGCCTGATCTCCAGAGCTACTTATCAATCTCAATTTCCATTTAGCTCAGCTGGGTCACTCCATTCTCCAGTGCCCTTGGCTCAGTTATATTGTCTTACAAAAGATACAGTTACAGATGGAGACCCAAGGGTTAAATTGCGTAGGGTATAAGATCAAGATAAACCTATGGAGTCCTAAAGAAGTCATGGTTAGATGTCAGCTGTTACCTCATGCTGGCATTCTTGGATCATGCAGTAATGTGAGTTCCACATACGTGCTCTGTCAATACTTTTATTTGTCCCATGAAGTGTTTCTCCTCGGCCAGCAACAAGTCAGATCCTGGGACATAAATCTCATTGCTATTTTATCACTGGCTGCTGCCATGTGGAAGATAAAACTTGCTACTCCCCCTGCTTTGCTGTCAGCCCTTTCTCTCTCAGCAGCTTGTCAAATGCCATTCGCAGATTACACAGCTTTCATCTACCCAGCAGTGGACGCCTGCCTGCCGTGATTCCACATGCTCGCAACTGTAGGTCATAGGGAAGACTCAACACCATTCAGCTCCTGATGCAGCCGATGATTGCCCCATCGTGAAGCCCATTGGTGGGCCACTGGGAATAGGAATATCCAGTGCTTCTGGCGAGCAGCAACATTGGTGTTGCAATGCTGTTGCATAATTTTCAAACTTGAGGCTTGCAGCTTCTTGTGTTCTTAGCCAGGAACAGTTTGACAGCTGCCTTTGTACCAGCTGAGCTCCAACTCTGCAGGGCTTCACCTTTCCAAGAGCAGCAGCAGTGGAAAGGAAATACAAGGAAATTGCAGAGAATGGTGTGACAGGTGGAGGGCTTTGCTCAAGGGTGGCAGTGCCTCATCCTTCATTTTTACTGCATTATCTGTTACAGATGTCTGTAGGCTATGGCTTCCCAGACTTCTGTAAGATCAGGCTCTGAACAGGAGAGACCAGATGAAAGTCTTTAACTGAGGAAGAGAAATCAATTACCATGATAGATGAGTTGTAGCAGTTGGAGGTGAAGAAAAGAAAAATGGCCAGTGAGCTCTCCTACAGCACACAGCAATAGTCCATGTGAAGCAGCTGTAGTTCCCCTTCAGGAGGTGTTTCCAGCCATACGAAACACCCATGGCCAGCAGGGTAAATGCCCACTGCCAGCCAAGTGTAGTGGCAGGAGCAGCTCCTGGCTGACTCACAAACTTCTGAAAATAAAGCCTTGAAGAGATCATATTGGTTTTCACATATTTGCATGGCTTGGTGCTCAGAAAGTAGTCATCCATCAGCAAGGAAAAGTGATGGTGAACAAATTTTTCCCCTTTGATAAATCTGCTGATTTACAAAATTTCTTTTCATTATTTTTTCAATAAAAGTGGGTAAAATTAAAAAAATAATAGCACTGAGTGTATCACATGAGAGGTGTTCAAATAAGAGGCTCTAACAATGTCAGGTCTTCAGAAAGCATCAAGCAGTAGCCTTCTGAAAATGAATCCTTTTGAAAGTTATTTGGTATAGGTATCCAAGAAATTTGACCTCTAAAGTAATAGTTTTTTTTAAGAACTGTTTTTATAAACCAGGAATTATTCCACTATAATTTTGATGTAGCAATAATTAATCAAATTCTGCTGGATATTTGTATATATAGTCATATACAAGATCATTACTTTCTTACCTCGTAGAACAAATTTAGTCTTTATTTTAGATATAAAATAACTTGGTTTTGTACTAACCCCCCTGCTTGTCTCCTGTACTTTCTACACAACAGAAGTACTGAAACATAGCACTTTTTTTAATATCAAGAAAAATACTATATCTGAGGTGCTTTTTCAGTGATGCTTTTTCAATGAGAAAAACTGGCCTTGCCAGATATCAATAGTGGCCATGTGTTAGATGATGGAGTCAGTTGCAATGAGCTTGTTTAATTTGCAATCATACACAAACTTAACAGTAAACAACATCAGCAAATAATGAGCAATTGATGGAGAGCATTTTTTACTAGGGACAACAAACATGAAAGTCAAGATGAATCCATTACTTCAATTTCATGGACAATGTGAATTAGAAACAGGCTGCATACATTCTGTTTTAACTTAGAGAATAAAATGTTTTCATTGTCTAAAATCTAGATTCATTTTCAGTAAAACTCAAAACTTATTTTACTTCCTCCTAGTGTTTTTTTCAAAAAGTCCACAAGTAGCCGTCTTAAATATAGCAAACTAATTTTTTTATTTAGATAAATGTGAGACAGCAAACAACTTTTTTTGCTATTAATTGACAGAAAAGATGCAATGGATCAACTCAGACAGCTCAGATCAATCTTTTCATGTTTAACATGTGTTTTGAAAACACAAAAAACACAACTTTGCAACTGATCGATGTGAATAAAATTGGCTACACTCTCCTTCTTCCGTATTAGCTAGAAACATCTATATTTAACACCTAATATACTAATTTCAATGCCTCGTGGCTTCCTCAGGCAGGTTTCTCCTATGTACCAGCCCCAGCGCGTATCTAAAGGTGCCTACAGGACACCACAGTGAGAGTGACGGTTCGTGGTATTTTCCTGGTGACAGAGTAGTAGGTGGAAGCCCCATTTTCATTCCTGCTGTCACACCTGGCAGTTGAGTGACTTCAAGACACCTCTCCATATCTCCCTGCCCTTGCCTCTCCTGCAGGAGAGAACAAGGCTCACCACTGCACTCTGTGCTCCATGACTGCCTAGTGCCAGCTCAAGGAGCCTCGCTCGGTCCCTCTGTGCCCCACACTAAAGCAATTACAGCAACAGACTGCAAGAGAGTGCAAAAAAAAAGATGCAAAATCCACTGAAATCAGCCAAATCAGCTCAAGCATTCAAAGTAACAACTACGTTCACAGAATAAGAAAGAAAAGGCTGCAGCATAAGTACCCCCACAGATGTCAAATGTGCATGGGGAAAAATAACACAGCTCAGCAAAGCAAGGGAGAAAAACACACTAGGAAGAACGTAGGAGCAGCAAGAAAGGGCTGCCCCCAAAGATAAACAATCAGGAGGATGGTAAACAAACCCTGGAAAAAGAGAAAAAAGACAAAGAACAGATGGTGGTGAATAAATAAAGCCAAAAACATAGCAAGGATTACAAAGATTTTTTCTATAAACATCAGTAGAGGAAAGAGCTCATAAGAATGGTAAAATGTTATTTATTAACTCACAGTTTGTTCATTTTATGGTGCCCGCCTGATGTATTGACAGGTGTATAAGCCCAGTTCCCATAAAGAAAACTCACTTTTCAAGTGCACTGCTGCATCTGGAGGGAGGTGGTTTGTATTTGTTTTGATGTGGATTTTTGCCTATATCCACAGGTTGTCATTTTTCTGAGAATATCCCCAAATGCTGCAGGGAAAAAACCTGCCACAAGCAGTTCAGTTTGCAGCTAGGACCAAGCCTCTCTAAAAAATTATGTTTTCTCAGTTCTTCAGGGAGGATGACTGTGGATATCACAGGTGGGACTTTCTTGAAGCAAACAAATGTTTGGGGAAAGCTTGAGCTCTCTGAAGTTGGAAAATATTCTTGGTCTGGATGAAAACAGAGGAAACAGTCCATCCTTGGTATGCCAAATATTTCTACAGCAGACATGTGCTAATAACTACCTCACCTAATAGTTATTATTTATGAAACTGCAAAAATGTGTTATTTTTACCAAAGTAACAATAGCAAGACACATAGAAAGACAATATATCCTGGTGACTGATGACTCCACAAAGGGACATTGAGACAGACATCTACCCTGCAGCACAAGCTCTGTGTTAGGCCATGGGCAGAAGTTGCGGCTGAATCAGGTTATCTTGCACCCTGTGGTCAGTTTGAAGGCTGAGGTCAATGAGAAATCATAACTGATAAGTTAGACTGAAAGAGCTAGCTGAAGAATTACATTTACTGACCACACTGGATCCTACAAAGGCTATTTATTACCCACCTAACTAATTGAACTTACTACTGATGGCATGGCCAACCCCTGCAGTGCCTTTTACTGTTGCCTGGACCTGATGTTTCCCTTGCAAAGCAGTTGTCAAAAAACTGAGTCTACTGTTGGCAGTTGTGCTTGCTGGTATTTTAGGTGTTGTGGTTACCTTGTGCCATTTGTGTTACATTGTTATTGACTTCTTTCTGTGGTACCCCTCTTGTTTGCAATAATTTAAAAAAACCCGTTGTAAATGTGTTGTGTCCTGAGACAACAAATCACAGTGGTTTGTTGTTATTGGGTTTAACCTTCATCAGTTCGTGTTGCAGCCTTGCTCCAGTTTCTCTGGCCTCAGTTGCCAAAGCAACACGAACTCTAGCCCTCAGTTTTTTGTCTTAAAAATATACATGAGAAGCAAAGCTGTGTTACTGCTGTTCTTACATTTCTATATGGATTAGATGTGTATAGATGGATGGATAGATAGATAGACAGACAGATAGATAGACAGATAGATTAGACAGATAGATTAGATAGATAGAAAGATAGCTACCTAGATAGATAGATTAGATAGGCAGAAAGATAGATTAGATAGATAGAAAGATAGCTACATAGACAGATAGATTAGATAGACAGATAGATAGATTAGATAGATAGATAGATAGATGTGTGGTTCTCTTCAGGAGTCATTGTATTATTTACCAACATTTTTCCACGTACAGTGGATTGGGTACAGAAGAGGTTACTACTTACATATCCAAAACTGCACTTCATGACAGACTGACTAAAATCATGCCTCCTGCCTGAAAAGTGACACAAAGTATTGTATGAGCACAATAAAACCTCAAACGCTAGGTATGAAATGGATAATATTTAATGATAAATGATAAGTTGTCGAGTCATGTCCGACTAAATTAGATGCAACCTATTTCTGTTTAGCTATATTCCACTCTAGCAGGGGAACTATGCTAGGGAACTGTAGCAGTGGATTGACAATACCTGTTTAAAATTTGAACATAGTTTTTGCAGTAAATATAAACTGAGAGAAACTTCATTCACCTCTGCCCCATTTGAGGGCAGGAATTTTTGCTGGCCACCAACATTAGCTCTTTCATTTACCAGGGTTTGTATCCTTGGCATTTGTCATCAGCTTTATTGGTTTCATCTATTCTTTTAAGGAAAGAATGAAATGGCTTTCCTTGATTTTATGATTTTGAATATGCTTTCCTTCATACCCAAGGAATCACCTACCATGCATCCTAAGAAAGTCCTGAGTGGGACAGGTGGGAGGTGTAGTCCCAGCTGGCCTCACTATCAGCTTCAACAACTTTCTAAAGCATCAACCCCAAGGCATTACTGGCCACCCCAGCCTGTACTCTCTCAGGGACCAGACATTTTCACAAGGTTTTGTACATCCAGCTGATGTGTACACTTCCTAGTTATTTTTCTCAAATGCTGTACAAAATCCTTCTCCAAACACCAAACCTCTTCCATGCCTGTATTCAGTCTCTACACATCTGTGTGTTTGTCATCTGTAGGTGAGTGGAAGGCATTGCAAAGGCCCCTTCTGGCAATGTCAGGATGTTATTTGTGCCAGTTAACATGGGCTTCCCTCAAACAGAGGCATTAAACCTTTAGCACCACAGCCACAGCTGTCTTCTTTCTTTAGAACTTTTTTTACTATAAAACACTCAAAAGTGTTTGTTAGTGTCTGCAGTGCATAACCTGCTGATTTAATGCTTTAGGTTTTAAATCAAGCTGACACGTATCAGTCTTAGAAATTAATTTGTGGTTGCACAGAAATATTCCCAAACATAAGCATCACCCAAAACAATTAATTCTGAATGCTATGAAGAGAAAGAAGGGTCTTTTCCCACACAGAGCATAATGATATGGTAAAACACATCATCCTTACCACATGGAAACTAGAAGTTTAAATGAATAAAAACAGAGATTAGGGCAATTAACAGAAAACAGGTTAGTGCAGTGGCTCCTGAACACCATTCTACCCATACACCTTGCAGCTTACCATGTGTCATGGAGGATGCCAGGCCCCACATGGACAATACTGTGCTGGTTTTGGTGCTCTTCTTCCAGGCATCCACTGTTGACTATGGTTGGAGCAGGACAACCATATGACCTTCACTGCCTTCCTTAGGATCTGTGGATACAGCAAGTCTTCCTGCATCTGCCTCTGGAGCAAAGTTATGACACTCTGAGAAGAGATCACCAAAGCATTTGAGCTGTGTCCTTGGCAGCAGATACTCTTTGCTCTGTCTTCTGATGGTACACGTTCCAACTCCAGGACAATCCCAGAGTAAGACTGGGCTAAGTGTGCACATGGGTGCAAAGAAAAGAGAGTCTTTTCAAAGCCAGATACTACCAGTGTCTTTCCACTCTGGGACTATGATGAATGCTTATGCTCACAGCACTGACTGTTCATTAGCAGAAACTGTCATTTTTTCATCTGAGATCACTTGGCTGAAGTGTTTTGCCAGTAAATTTCTGGCACCTCTCTTCGTGAGGAATGCCAGACAGCAAATTGCTCACCAGCTGCATCTACACTTTTAAATAATTGACAGTTCCATTTTGTTCATTTTTAGACATTGATGTAGCTGACAGTTCCTTAAGAGATGTCTCTGTGCTCAAACTGAAGGCATATCTGAAGAAACAGCCACTGGAAGTGCAATATTGCTTTTTCCCCTTCCGCCTTAATCTAAATACCTTCACCTTGAAATGTCAAATATTGGACTCTGTCATATTCTTTATCTCTGTATGTATAATCAAAAGGAAACATATTTCCAAAGATGACATTTTTATTTTGAAATAACCTGTTGATTTTTAAAATACTGTTTTAATTTCCTCTTCATTTTCCCAAACTCTTCACAGTCCACCCAAACTAATTTTGAGTTTTCCAGTGCTGTTCATCATTAAAAAATAAATAAATCTGAGCACACATTATTGAAATTGTAGCATTGGGACCTTGCTACAATTTCTGACTTGTTTCTTTTTAGAGGAAAACTTGGTTGAGAAGAGCTGGAGAGAGGGATTAACTGGAAAGGGACAAGGTTGATAAGGAGGTTTGGAGCCAAGTTTTGTGAATGGCAATTCTTAAGGCTGGAAAGATGTTGTTGTGCTTCCTCAAGCGAGCTACTCTCTACGCTCGCCTGATCTCTTCCAGGCTCTTGTGACTCAGCCATCATACAGAGTAGTTGGGTGTGCTGGTCTGCAGTTGGCAGCACACAAACTGGAATTCAACCTTTCAACGTAGCTGACTGATCAACATGGTGGAAGACTGGGGTCTAAGCCCTGAACCAGAATCCAGAGCTAAGAGACAACTGAAGGGGTTGAGCACAGGCCCAATCTGCTCAGCATATGGAGAAGGCAAGCAGCCACATGCTGTAATCCCACCCATCCTGTCCAATGGTCACACATCTAAATATCCTATTAGACTCCACGGCAACAAAGAAAATTAGAACAAAAATGTAGAAATCTTGCAGATCAGCAGATGTGCTCTGAGCTCTTGAAAACTAGACCACTTGGATTAAACTGTGTACCCTCATAATGTTGGTGGGGCAGGGAGGGAACTTTAGCCTTAAAATTTTTAATTTATTATCATATCTAAGCTCTTGATCACATTTTTGCTCATATATATAACTCAAAAGGGTGTATCATGGATCCCCTGTCATGGGGTCTTTACATAGTTTTGCATAAGAGATTAATGATTTTACTTGGCTTGTTTATAATGTTCTGTTGACTCGGGAAGTATGACTTTTTTTTGGAAGAAATGCTTTTCTCTAAAAAATGT
This sequence comes from Manacus vitellinus, assembly GCF_001715985.3. Lineage (NCBI taxonomy): Eukaryota > Metazoa > Chordata > Aves > Passeriformes > Pipridae > Manacus > Manacus vitellinus. Next base: position 38,085,390 of record NW_021938789.1, on the reverse strand, counting down.
TTGTTTAAATCAACCAAAATTCTTTGTGATTTGACTGACATTTTTGGCCAAAAATTATTAGACTTTCAAACAATTCAGAAGTTCAAATGTTTTGATTTTTCATTAACTTGAACTGTTTTGCTTCCTGCTTTACTAAGGACTTTTTAAAAATAAAAATGCTTTTATTAAACTCTCAATCCATTTTAGGTGGTGGTCATGATTTTACAATGACACAATTCACTGAATCTTTTTCACCTCTTCCTCCAGTTTTAGGGGTTGTCTATCAAACCCAAAAACTTGTTGTCTTACCATCTCTCCCATTCAGGCAGCCAGGAATAACCCTTGGCCCTGCTTACTGAAATTTAGAAATACATTCTTAGTGAGACTTGATGCTGCAAAGCATTTACACTCCCTAATCCATCTGATCCATAAGGAGAGAGTTCATAGGCAAAGTAGCAATGCTCAGAATGCTCAGGGAGCTTATGATCAGTGCACAGGCACTATGCTCCAAACCTCTGTGCACAATTACCTTAGTTTTCCTAAAGCTGGTCTGTTTTTACCTACATGAGACTGTGTGTCTAGAGCTTCTTTTATTTCATTAATTATATCACACAGGAGGTTATTCCTCTTAAAGCCCTCTTGGTTCTACTTCTCATATTAGTATAGGCAGCTTCTGCCCTGTGAAATGTGCTCATGCTACTGCCTCCTCCTAGAGCTTCATTGTTTTACAGTCAGCAGTCACCTGGGAGGTAAAGGCCCTAATCAGCAGTTTAGAGGCCTTTCTCATCTAACCAAATCTGGATTTATTTGGCGGTCAGGAGGAAAACTTCAGCAGAGGGAAATGAGTGTCACTTAGCAAGGCTGTTAGCACTCTCATGGCTCAACTCTAACCCAAACCTATATTCAACACATTTTGAATAACAAGTACTAGAAAAGCATGGAGTTTGCACAGCAGTCATTGTGCCAAGTACAAACATGAGAAAGTCCCCACACCATGTAAGATCTCCTTGATTATAGGTGCAAGGCTGAAGACTCAGCTCACATTTTCTTAGAGAATTGTACAGGCATCTTGAGTTAATCCATTAGCCACCATGATTTCCAGCTCTTTCCTTGGACTGCAGAGTACTGACAAATGTGGTCAGCACTGCACCAACACAGAATGCCATACCAGAACTAAAGGTATCTAACTGACCACTTTTCACCATAGCACAGCCCTTGATTGCTCTTCATTCACTGGTCTCTAGGTTAACTGCCACTTACTCTTCAGGCCATTGATAAAAGGTAGCAAACTGCACTGATGCGAGATCTGATCCTATTAATTTCATTGATTAGGTTGCAGAGATTTTATACTCCTTTCATGTCAAAACTAAAATGCAGCCAGGAAAAACAAATAAAATACCAGACAACTCATATCAGTACAGCAATCACTAGCAAGTAAATTCACAACCTCATCGCAGCTCTATCAAATTAAATTAGTAAATTATCTTTTCTCCAACCCCAAGTCTGTCTCAGTCTTTGTGAACTGGCATTATGTATTTAATTGATGTTTAATTCCTTCTTGAGTCACATCTCAGCCTTTCCAGTGTTTCGTTCAGACAGGCTGATCTGAGTAGCGACTCCAATTGTTTCTATTTCAAGATTGACTTAATATTTACCTTTATATGAGTTTCCCAAGGTGTGGGGGATCACCTCATTTAAAAAACAGCCCCTTCTCAAGTAGCTCTTTACAAACTCTTATGATCTAATTGAGACCTCTGGGTTAACCTAATTGACTATGTCAGTGGAAGCCATTGCATGATCAGCCAGCATAAAAGCATTGCTTGCTTGCCTCTTCTATCTGTCACTTCCAGTCTTTCCTTGAGAGGAACTTAAGAGCTAAATCTTTCTGCTTAGCTTCATCCACTGTGGCTGACCCAGATGGATTAACAGCTTGAATCATTCAACAGCAGAGCCAGCTGCAAACCCAAAAAACAATTCCCAGCTTCTTGTCTTCACAAAGCCACAAGAAGGCAAGACCTTCCTCCAGCCGTTCTGTGCAGAAGCTCACTGAGAACAGACGCAGCATGTCCGTCTCACTCTGAAGCGGGATGCTAAAAGCACTCAGGATATTTGCAATGACAGCAGCCACAGTGGGAGGGCAAAGCCTATGTTTTTTTCCATGAAACTCAGGACAAAGCAGTAAACATTTAATCTTCTCACAGGAAGCCTCTTTTCATGCTGCTGTTGCTTTGTTCACCCAAGTTTGAGCATATTGGATCAAAGGTCCATCTAAACCAGCAAATCTAGTTTTTCCAGAATATGTTCCCAAGCTCCAGACAGTTGCGGCTGAAGGATTTCCTGAGCCAGAACCAATGTCCTTCTATGAAGATCTCTGCGCAGGGTTTTCTCCCACAGGTTTTTGCAGGACGTTGGCATATATATGTGGCACATTTTTGATACGTTAATTCAGAGCAGACTATGTATCATTGATAAGCAAAATGATTATTAGAGTAGCTGCTTGGTAGGGGCCAAATGGTTACATAAGGAAAATGAATCCAATTAAAAGTCCATTCTTCTCACAACCACATTCTTCTGAATCACTCATTGTTCAGGCTGAAGTTTTCCATGCCTAAAGAGAGGGTTTTTTTTCTTATTCCGTTAAAGTCAAAGCAAAATCCCTGCAACCATTTTTAGGTTATGGGAGAGTGATTCTAACCAAATTTTTTCCAGAAGAACTACAGCAAAAAAAGATGAAATTTGAAACTCAGCCATGACTGAGTAATCAATGAAAATTAGTGTTCTTGCGTGCTCTGAAAGTAATTGGCTTTAATTTAGCAAAGTTGCGGCTTTTCACAAACAGTGTGCTGTATACCATGTATACTCATGGCTGAGATGTCTACAGGTGGATGTACTGCAGGGGTCAATGAGCACAAGATCTCTATGTTGCTGTGGAACCTGCCATTCACTGAAGTCAACCTGTAGAAAAATTATTTCTATTTTATGGGTATGTAGATCTGAGCTAATCCAGCCCTTGAATTTCTTCCCATCTCCATCAGGTGTGAGGGCTCTGTGCTCAGACTGTGAGAATAGTGCTTCCGCACAGGTGAAAGGGAATGAATCAATAAACCAACTATGTTTTCTAAGAGCTTTACTAGGTTTGAAAAAATCTTCTTCTTACTCTTTCCCTCTGGGAAAAAAATCCTTGCAGCAGCTCATCTTCAGAGGGGAAGGGAGAGTCCTTCCTCACAAAACCCCTGGTGGTTAGGGATGTCCCTGAGATACAAATGGTGGTGATTAGGACCCCTTAAGATAGGTCTTACCTCATAACTCTTAGTTCTTGGATGAGTCTTTAACTCCTTTCCAGTCAGCAAACAGGATGAGTTCTGGGTGAACAGAGGCCATTGGAGATTCCTGCTGTTCTCTGCGCATTCTGTGAGACACTGATGGTGGCCGAGTCATTTTCTGACCATGACCAATTTCTTTAGGGAGTCGACAGAGTTAACGGCCCATTGCTCAGCAGCACACCTCCAGAGGCACCTGTTGCCTCAGTAAGGAATTCACTGACCGAATAAATAATTCAGAGTAGGCAAGAACCCTGGCAGGGCCAAATGCTTAGAAAATAGTTAGGCCAGTGACCAAGGTAGGCTACTTGAACCTCCCCTTCTGCTTCTTGAAGGGAATATTTCTTTTAATGGGGGCCACATCTGATTATTTTTAAAGCTTCATTGTGTTTGAAACAACATAAGAAATTGTGTAAGACAACAACCAGCAAAGGAACAAACAGAAAACAGCCCCAGGCCTCACCCAATGACATTTTCTGAGAGTTATTCTGAAATATCTTGATATACCTAGGCATCACTCATTTACGCATCTTTGTTTACTTTACATGAATAAATGGCTCCCACAATGTCTGAAAGGTTTCACTTCTGGCATTAATCTTCAAAGAAATTCTTGTGAAGCAATTTCCTCCCTGTCAATTTTTAGCTCTTTTAGCTCTTCCTCTTCTGGGAATCATTTCCTTGGACAACTAATTATACAAGAAACCCTTTTTTGACAGAATTTATAAATGCAAGAATAAAGAAAGAACACCATTCTGAGTCACCTGAAAATTGCTATTGTGCCTTTTTTCTTATTTTTAAAGTCTTTAAAGCATATGGATGATACATGACAGATTACAACCTTGAATTTATGCACCACCAGGAAATGCCATTATCCATCAGCCAATACTGAAACACAAAACTCTAGAGGTTATTTATATGATATACACCTACTCTATATTCTTTTTCTTTTTCATCCTGAGCTCATCAGTTTAATAAAATTATCTACTTTGTCCTTCATCAAAGCACACAGTGCCATGTTCTGAACCCTTTGAGAAAAAGTGTACAAAAAAGGTTGGCTAGGTAATATCCATAAAAAATTATGCAGGAGTATGATGTTAAAATGCCTTTTAATATTAAAAATACTATTCTGCATGCCTGGGAAGGGTTAGTATGAAGAACAAAAATTTCTTCAATTCTGTAAAATCTTAGGTTTTCACTGCTTTACAAGTTTCAGTTCTTTTGCAAAGTTGCAGCTATAACTGAATAAAAACTTGTTACATAAAACTAAAGATAAAAAATCCATGGCAATTCTTTTTTCTTTAAAAATACAAAATTCTTTTTTATATTAATTTTAGCAGTATTCAAGATTGAAGTATAATAAGTATCTCATACAAAATAAGCAACTTCTGTGTTCTTTCCAAAACCTCAAAAATAGTTTAATGCTGGGTTAATCAACCTGTAATTATCAATGAAGGAAGGACTGGAATACTCTGAAGCATCTCAGCATAGGCAAGCAAGAACCTAATGAGACCCAAGAAAAGAGTCAGTTTTTAAATCCTTTTGCAACATAATAAAGTTGTTTCTGTTAGAAACCCTAAATTACCTATTCTTTTATTGGCTCCCAATCCCATTAGTTGAGTTTTTAATTTTTGTCACTTGCCATGGAAAGACTTTGATCATGTGTTAAATGGTTTTACAGTAAGTGGGCAGGACTGCAAGTAGCAAGGTACAGAACAAGGAACTTATCCTCAAGAGCTTCATTTTGATGGGCTGCCTTTGATCCCACAAAGACCAGATTACAACTTTGAAGTCCATCCTAGCAGTGGGTGGATCACCTCAGGAACCGACCAGAGAACAAAGCACATTCCAAAGGCAGGACCTAGCTTAAAACTCCTGAGCTGCAATTCAGGGACTTCACCAAAAAAAGAAACCCAATACTTGTGCCAAGCCATCTAACAACCACAGAATCTGGGAGAGTGTTCAGCTCACTTCCTTTTTATCTGTTTGTCCAGTTGCCAGCTTTCCCCAGGTTTGTTCTTCAGCAGCCACTGTCAAAGAGTTATTTCTTGAATCATATTCTGTTTTGCCTATACCTTGCGCAAATGACAGGAACTGCTTAATATTTATGGGAATGTAACAGAGAAAAGAATTTGAAATGCTTCAAAACTGAGGAATCGGAAGACGAAAAAACGTAAGAAAAGCATTCAAAATGTCTACAATAAAAGAAAGAGAAGGAAAGAAAAGAAGTTAAAGATTATTTTTCCTTTCGTGAAAGCCAGCTAGGAATTCTTGAAATTCTTCAAGCGACATTGAGCTACATCTTCTAGATCTAAATGTGAAACAGGATTTAAGCACATGCTTACACAGATATTTCAACCACTGACAATTTCTGTTCCCACAGGAAGATTTCCTCTTTTCTTATCATTTCTCTACATCTTCGACAGTGTCTTCATTAAAGCTGTTCCTGAGACATAAATTTGGTTTCTGAGTAGGGAGTTTTCTGAAAATCATAAAGTGTTAGATTTAATGCAGAGGGAAGCATAAAATGATGTAATTTTTCATGTTGTGAGCACTCTTCCACGTATTGAAGAGATTTGTCCTGGGTGAGAATTCCCACTGAAGCCCTGGGGAAGAATTGGATTCAAATAAATTATTCCCAGAGAGCTAAGTTCCATTTTCATTACATTTATAGGTATTGAAAACAGGGAAAATTTGTGAATAATGTCAAGAGGAAAAGATGTTAGAGAGAAGAAAAGGAGTGGAACTTCTCTCTCCTGTATCCCCTCTTAAAACAGACTCCTGGCTTGAAGGCCACTTAAGGAAGGACACTGTTTGTATTGTGTTTGCATTGCAGCACTGACTAAGAGGAACACCCACAGGAAAAAACCAGTTAATTAAAACACCAGCAATCAATTTAAAACAACAACAAAGCCTATTGGGAAAGTTCCTGGGAGGAGATACTACTGTTGTATTTCCTCCAAGATTTCCACAGAAATACATAATATCCAGTGATTGACTCAGCCCTTGAGCTACAGATGACACTTTGCAGACTATCAGCGGATAGGAACTTGGGATCCAGCTGTGGTAACTTCTTTCATATGCACAGAGGACTCAGACCCCAGTCCATGAGAGCAGGGTGACACTTGCCACAAGTCGACTACTTTCCTCTCAAAATAAACTATGAATCTCACCCTTGGAATTAGCCTGCCCAGAATAAAAGCTACCAATAAGCTTAATGACTCTCCTAGGTTGCAAGCAAAAGATTTAATTCCATTAAAAAGCCAGTAAGTCTCTTCCTACCTAACTGTTTATGGTTAAAAAAAAATCTCTGTCTGTGGCTGATCATGAGATATTTTGCTTTAAGAGGCATGCCAAAAGTTCTCTCATTTTTAGAGGTTTCTAAATGCATTATTTATAAGTTCCTTTACTCTCACAGAATTCTTTATAGTTGGAATTGTAGTATTAACAGATCTTGGCTTTACAGTCAGAGACAGAAATAGAAACAATAAAACTTTAAAACTTACTAAAATATTTTATGAATAAGCTCTTGTAAAATATCAGGCATCTACAGAGCACACTGTGGTGTGAAATACTCCAAAGGCCTTATTGTTGCTTCTTGGAGACAACATGTATCACTCACTGACAGCATCTTCAGTCAGAAATACTGAATCTTTCCAAATGCACACTGTGATACTTTCTACAACCACATTCCAAAAATGTTACAATTTTTAAATATGTCTCATACACATCTTTTATACTTCCACATCTATAAAATGGAGTGAGATGATTCAGTAATACAATATTTAATAGCAAAATCTGCTTTTAGTCATCTGACTACAGGTCCTCAGTTTTGAGTTCAAATCCCAAAATAATTTTTGGCAGGAAGAGATATTGTGGGGTGGGGAGAAAAACAGGCAGGGAAACAGAAGAAGGAAAAAAGGTAGATTCATGAAACTGGAAGCTTAGTAAAATGTGCCTGCCTTTGAGTTTTCATGCATTGTTTATGAAATGTGAACATCTCTATTAAATTTCAAAATACCTTGATGAAAACTCAAACAAAATATTTTTAAATATTTGAATCCCTGGGCAAATTTTGAAACTGCTCAATTGGTCCCAAACTCACATCAAGAAATGGCAGTTCTAGATAGCCTAATGGATTAAACAGAGTTCTGTGAGTTATGGTACTTTGAACAGTACTGAAGTCCGTGCCAAGATGCATGATCCTGGACACCACCATCTCAGTACATTCTCTTTTGTACTTGCATTCATGCTTTATGCAACTTTTTCAAATGGTAGTGTTTTCTCTGTGCTAACAAAGATAAATTCTTTCTTCAAATACAATTGTGTGAAGCACTATTAATTCATAAATGTTCAATACATCTTTCTAGTTTGTACTTCTGAAGAAACATGACAAACCTCTGACATTATTTAGGGACAATAAACATTGTCCAGTCCATTAGTAAGTGAAGGAATGGTAATGCTACAAATGTCAGAGAAGAGATACCAGGATGAATATGGTTGAATCAGCAGCTGGAGTACTTGGCATTCAAGAATCAAATAAAAATTGGCTGCAAATACTTCAGGTCTACAAATGTTAAGATGCAATTATTTTTGGTATTTAAGAATACTGGAATAACAACTGAATGAAATGTATTTCAAGGAGCTGAATATGTAGCTTCTGATGAGAGCCACAAAAATTTCTGAAGGACTGGAGAAAATTACATATGGTGTGACAGTAGAAAAGGTTAAATAGAGATTAAAACAGATATGGTTACAAAGACCAATCATATCAGAAATTCAGGTGCCCCTTAATCTAAACCAGAGCAAGGTAATATAAGAACCAATAGTTGGAGGATGAAGTTTGAACAATTCACATATGAAGTTAATCCAAATTCCCTCTTGTAAACTGACCAAGCTCTGTTCCAATCAGGCTTCTTTCTGTCACTGGCTCTATTGGAAATATTAAGCAATCCAGAAAAATCCATCTGCAAAACCAAGTCCAGAAAAATCTGTCTACCAATGACTTCGCTCCAACTCTGGTTTTCCCTTCCAATATACTCTGCAATAAATGTATCATGTTGCAGTTCTAGAATCAACTCTTACTTGGCACTGTGTCAAGTGCTTTTTTGAAACTCAAATACATGAATTCCATTGAATTTATGCATTGAGCTGTCTCCTAAAAAATGCAGGGTTTGGGCACATGACCTACCCTGAAACCTGAGCACAATACTGTTGCACCTGTGTGTCATGATTTTTCTCCAAAGCTGATTCCAATCCAATGGAGATAACTGTTCAAGGGTTGGGTGAATTTCCCCATCTTTGCTAGGGGGACTCCATCACGACTTTCTAGTGGCATGCTTTTTTATCCTTTCCTGTTGGGCATGCTAACTCCACACTCACATACTCTTTCACACTCTTAGGACAACAACTTTTATTTCCCCTCTCTTTGAGCATGCTGTTTTCATCTCAGGCATGGTCTCTTTTCCTTCCCTGCTCTTACTATTAGCTTTGCCCTGTCATTCATCCCATGGTCAACATCAACCTCATTTTCCAGGGTTCTTATTTCTTTCTTTTTATGAGCAAACAGCCTTTGGCAGTTTACAGTTATTTTCTGAAGTCTATTCACTGACTTTTTGTAATCCTTACACTTTGTCCCCTTTGAAACATAAATATAAGGATAAAACATACTGGACAGTCCATACCGTGGTTTGTTTTTTTTTTTTCCCTGAATAATGTTTGCTATCCAGACAGTTCCAGCTCATGTTCACATCTTTAGCTGGATACAATTCTAAACTTCTTCAGCATTCAGACTGCTGGGTCCCAATGCCTTCACCTCTATATTTTTTTGCTCTTTGAAGTCAGTAATCCTAGAATTTAGCTTACATTACACAGTAGGGAATATGATCAAACCTATTTTAGGTAGTGTAGCTATATCGGTACAATGTTCCACTTGAGCTAGTAAACTGTGATTCTGTTAGCTGGAGCAAAAAATGTGGCAGCACATCTTCAGATATTCAAATCAGCCCATTCAGAAGTATTTTGGTTCTCTTTTATGGGTAGATACTGTTGTGTAGACATAATTTTTAGTTACAGACCAGTTCCTTCCTTTCATCAGAACAGGTGTTGGGTTTTTTTTTAATTTAAACAAAATTAGCTTTTGGTTACAGACACAAGCTTGTTTTCTAAAGTTAAGTCTTCCATAACATACTAATTATTTATCAAAATAAAAATTAATATAGATCACCTGTTGTCATTAACTTTGTGAATAAATGTTAGCTCTAAATGATCCTAACATGATTAGCAATATTTGTTTACCAGACATAAATATATTATTACAGAGAATCATCCAGCAGTACAGTAACAGAAAATCTTATGTGTGCATATATACCTGTGCCTAAGCCAACCTTACAAGCCACAGCAGGCTCCATAACCAACCAAAACCTGCTCTCCCTGGACAGCACAAATGCTTTTGATACCCATGTTCTAATTGTAAATATTATACTTGACTTCACATCTTGCATGAGCAGTTGAAGTTTCACTGTGCTGCAAAGTATCTTTCTGAAAAACATACAGGAAGCTCAGTTGTGTCTAACCTCGTTCAATACCACACCTGACCTTTAATCACCCACTGAATCATCTACCTTTTCACTATTATTGATGGTAACACTTCTTTCTTACAGTAACAGAATAGTTTAGGTCAGTAAGGACCCCTTGAAGTCTCTAATTCAACTTTGTGTTAAAAGCAGTGCAAGCTTTAAAGTTATATCAATTTATTCAGGGCCTTGTTCAGTTTTGCAAACCTCCAAATCTCTTGTCCATTCCTCTTGCCTCCGTGATTCCTTTTTCCATTATTGCCTCCTCACTCACCTGATTTTTCTCTTCCATATTACAGAACCAAGCTTGAGAAACTGTGTGTGTCCTCTCTGACCTTCTCCACATTGTTTTTCCCTATTCTTTACCTCTTCTTGGCTGATCAGCAGAACTCTGCTGAAGGTCATTGCTGTAGTTTAGGGATAGTATTCTCCAGTTTAGTGCTCCTACTGCTCCACTGCTGCTCACTACCCCCTTCCTCCTGTGGCAGGATGAAGAGAAGAATAAGAGGTACAAAAGATAAAGATCATGGGTTGAGATAAGAACAATTTACTGGAAACATCAACGAGACAAGTAAATGAACAGTAAGAGCAACAATACTAGCGACAGAAAAGAAACTATTCACACAGAAAAACCCACCTGATAATAGACAATATCAGCCTCATTTTCTTGACCAGAAAGGAGGTGGTATGGAATAACATCTGTGCCCTGGTCATGCCCCCTCCCAGATACTGCAAAAAATGAACCCTGTCCTGGCTGGAACCAGGACAGTCATCTAGGCTGCAACGTCCCAAAGCCCCAGCTTTTTGCTACTAGCCTTGACAGACTCAAGCAGACAGTTTCTTTTGTCATGAGGCTGCAGGTGAACAAAGGAAGCTTTTTTGTTCCTCAGAGGTTATTTCTTAGTGCCAGGTCTTTAACATGCAACTCTGTCCCGGGCAGGCAGAACAACACTGTCTTCTGGACAGCTGCACTGGCTAGCACTCAGTTCTTCTTAACAGGGAATTCTCACTAACAGAGATCTGCTCTGCGTCTGTATGTATCTCTGCTCTCCCTTTCAACTCCAGTTTATCCCATTGTCTCGTCTCTGTCATAGACTTTTACATATCACCCTCTTTCTTCATTGCTGAGACTCAGAACATCTCTGCTTAAGAGATACACACAGTAAGCAAATGTACACACATTTCAGAATAATGTAATCAGAAGTCACTGGAAAGCTTTTGCTCAGATTCATAATTAATCTCTCTCTTAGGGAGAATACCCCAAAATCTGTCTTTTTGTTACTTACTTGTGGTAGTTTTTTGTAAATTAAGAAGCTCAGCAGGTGACAGCTTCGATGGCACTGTATCGGTCTGAGCTATTGCAATAAAGGATCACTAATTTTGCCATGGGAATTGCTAGGCACTTTTGCTTATACATGTGAGAATTATAATTGCTACAAAACATGAGCTGTAACAAAGGATTATCAGGTCTGCATTTCACAAAGTACTACCTAGCAGTATTGCCTAACACAAGATCTTCCTAAGCAGTCAGTGTCTCAAGCAGGTGGGTGAATTGGATGCACCTTTTACTCAGTCTCATGTTTCAAAATTCAGTTATCAAGATGTTCTCCTTGCTTCATCATTTCATCTTTACACTAGTTACAGTAATCAAATTTCCTTGCTGCTTTTTGGTTTTGTGGTATAAATATCACTACTTAACTCAATGTAAATCACAGGAGACCTCATTAAACCCCACACAGAAACTACCACTAAGAGGAAGCTTGTGTTATTAAACCCTCATTTATCTCTAATAATGATGGAACATATAACATTCTTTTAAGGGGAAACATTAGCATCTTGGTTCCACACCTTAACTGATTAGAGATAAGAATGCCTAATTTTCAGTTATTAAAACTAAGTTAAAAGAAATATGTGAGAGATGAAAATGGTGAACACTGAAACATATTAGCTGGATATGGAAAAACTGAAGGAAAATGGGGAGTTCAAACATATCATTGATCAAGCATAGTTTATGACCTTCAGCAACAAGGTTACATGTAGTTTACTGCAATTTGATTGCCACAGAATAGAGTAAGCCACTGAAACTTATCAATCTCTACCCAGTGAATGTGTGATCAGCCAATGGCACAAGATGCTCCACTAGTGCCACAGAAGACAGAATTCAAAGTGCAAAAGATATATGACTTTGGAGTTCAACTTAAAACTGAAAAAACACATGCATCTTTCAAAAAAACCCAAAAAACAACAAAACCCCAAACCCAAAAAAACACCAAACAAAAACCAACTCCACAAAATCCCCCAAACCCTAACAACCACTCAGCAACTCCCAAATCCTTCCTGGCTACTTTAACAGTTATTAGGATCATTTTGAAGATTAATTCTAGACAGTACTTGACCTCAGGTGAAGTGCTTACAAGACAAAGACAAGTGCAGAAATTCCTGTCTGAAGGCATGATTATTCTGTGCGTTCAGTAAAAGCAGTAGTAAATCAGGCAGCCAAACGTAGTTTACATAAAAGTAGAATGAGGAAACAGTAGGTGACCTTTCCTTTACAGACCTTCTCAGACTTCTTTTAAAAGTCACTCCAAAATAAGCACATAAAGCAAGGTTTGTATCAATCACCATGAAGCATAGAGGAACCTCAACTTCAAATCACAGCCCCTCACTGCATGCTGGTTCTACTCTCTTTTCCAGGCTCTTGCTGTCTCTTCTCTTAATGCTGCTTCCTGCTGGTTTACAGCACTGTACACTGGGGAGACAGCTCTCCACTGCCAGGGACTCTTGTGGGAGAACCAGGAACACACGTATGTTGTCGATTTCTTCCAGGTGCATTTTTTATTCAAGTCCCACTGAACTCACTAGAAGAAGTCTTGGGGTATTGGATCAGAACCCAATATTTTAAAAGCCTTTGAAATTAAATGAACTCTACAGTTTGTTAAAAAGGAGAGTCTAGAAATGAGTCTGCATCCAGCTAGATGGGGCTTGAGACATGACTTTCTGAGGTCAACGCAAACAAGTTTGACTTGCTACCCCTTTCTTTTGGTTATATTACCAGTAACACCATTTTAGAAGCTCTTTTGAATTTCCCATTTGAAAGTTTCCAAAAAATGATGGAGGCATATATATTACGTAACAGCTAGTGAGTAGGAATCATGTAGCCCTATCCATTCTGAAATGTCACTTTTAGACAACAGCTACTGCTAGCTGACCAGCTCTCACAATCAAGAGCTTTACTTTCATTTTCTTAGTTTTCTGAAAGCTTTTTGTAAGCAATTAACATGCAGTTTTAGGGCAAGGTGACCAGTACTGTGTAAATACCAACCTTCCAAAAAAATGTTAAACATAATATTATTTTCAATAGGATAAAGTTACACAGATGTGACCAACAGTTTTAAGTGTAGTAAACATGATACTCAAGAAATCTGAGTTTTCTAATTGTAATGAGATTTTCAATTGATATTTTGAATACCATGATGGATGCCTTCAGGCCTTTACTATGTCATCTGCATTTTCAGGCATGTGGCTTGGCATCTAATGTTTCATCCACTACAGGACTTGTTTGGTCAGTTGAACATTTATACAGTAACAAGTCAGCAATTGTGATTTTTATGACTATCATCAGCTAAAGGATTTGGTATTGTCTACATTGCTCAAGTAACCCATATGTGTCGAGAAGTATAATCATTTTGCAATTTTAGCCTACCCTGCTGCCCCTCTGTATTCCTTACAGATGCTCCTCTGTTACTTTTTACACATTTTAGAAGAAAAGCATCTGATGTTTTATGAGGAATAGCCCTAGCAGCAATGTAAAGTGCAAGTCTAAACCAAAAAGTTTTAGATCTTCATTTTTCCCTTCTATGAGGCCCCTTTTCTTTTGCTTAGGCATCCACATTTTTTCCAATGTTTTTGAAATGTTGCATGTATTTATGGAGGAATTTTCAAAGCCACCAAGAGGATTTTGATGTCAGACTGCAGTTCTTCTGAATGAGATCTGATTATACAAATCCATACACAGACTGAATATACATTAGGCCTTCTGTACATGCTGAAGAACAGTTAACAGAGCTAGCAACTAGGCAGCACCCAAAAGTATACTCAATTTGATTCTGCAACACTAGTTATTCCAACCAGATCATCTACAGGGAACTAAGTCACATATTTCCATAGTGAGTTGGTTCTCTTGTGGCAGATACTAAGAGCAAGAAGCCATAAAGCCATTTCACTAGCCAAGTAAGCCAAACTGTAAATATAAACCTCTCACCACAGTATATTCAATTAGAAAGCTGCAACTGCCTCCTATTCCAATTTGTGATTTTACAGGATTTTAAGGAACAGCACCTTTCATTCACAGCCAACCAGTGCAATTCCCTCATTGCAAGGATTCAATTCCTCTGTGTCCTTCATCCTCAGGGGCTGGTTTTCAAGGCAGCACTGCTGAGAGGCAGTCTAATCCAATTGCCTCACATGCCTGTGGTAGCCAACTGGATTGCCAATTGGTCTTTGACTCCATGAGCTGTAGAAGTATAAAGCCATATGGGCACAACTGTCAGTCTGGTGCTAGTAACACTTTTTTTGTCAGGGCAGCGTGTTTGTAGTTTGTATGTCTCCCAAAGAGAACAGTTAAATATAGTTTTTCAGGAAGCTACATGTCAATTACAGAAAACAAGTGACATACAGCACAGAGAATGGATGACAACTAAATGTAAATGATAGTAGGAACTGTCAGTGCAATAGAATTAGCAACAACAGTTTATTTTTATCAGAACTATTTTTACCTGTAACTGATTTAGGAACAATTCCTATCTTCAGTTGAAGATAAAAGACAAACTAAGTACGGACTTGTGTAGGTAACTAGTGGTTTTAGTATCATTTTAGAAAACAGGCATACATTTTTATAATCTGTAAATGATGGGTTCCCTAAAAATATGAAGGCTTTCCCCCTTTGCACAGAAATCTGCTTGAGCATCATTATAACGATTACTACCGGTGGATGGAATTTTTATATCCATTTGGTAGTGATTTACACTAGTGTTTTCAAGGCTGCCAACAAGCAAATCCAGAAGGCAGGCAGCCAAAATTCCAGAAGAGACAACTGTCTTTTATTTTATAGCTTATGCTTTTTGAGCTTAATATGATTTTCCACTAACAAGTTTTGTACCTTCTCCCAAGTGCTAAAACTGGTGTGCAGAATTGCAAAGTAACACACCCTCTTCAAGGCAAGCTAATATTAAACTCATGGTAAATTATAGAAGTTATACTGTTTACTTAGGGATAAAAACAGTAAGGTTTAAAAGAACTGTACATGATTTATTGCAGACACTTGTTTCAATGGTTATACTTTTAAGCCTGACTACAACGTGTTGTTTCTCATTTTATAAAAAATTAACTAATACATAAGAGACAATGAAAACATTGCTGTAACACTTAATAGGAACACAAAGTATGCATTGGTTATATAATGTGCTTGATAAATAGGATGCAAATAATATCAAATCTGATTAGAAAGGCACCAAAAACAAGCTCTGCAAAAAATGCATAAACAGAAATAGTTTTCACATTTTTCAAGAACTCTTGGAGGTGGGCAACCATTAGCATGGTGAGGACCAAATATTGTTCTAAATATGATGACTGATGCTTTTTAATGATTTCTAATTCTAATAGCATTAGAACTCTTGCAACAGCAATATTAGCAAAGAAAAAGCTACTCATCCATTAGCCTAGACTCTACACATGAAAGGAAGTCCTAGCTACCAGCTTCACATCCATCAATGTGAAGGATGAAATATAGTTTTTCTGTATAAAGCATTTATTCTTCCACTGATCACACACTGGAAAGATAATCCCCGTCAGGATGGCATGTGCTCATTGCTCCTCAGAGCAACAGCTGCCACTTGCCCATGACCATCTGAAACTAACAACACGTTCGCTAAGTTCTTGACTTTATAGAAAAGGTATCTTTGTGTGCCTCCCAAAACTATAACTGCACAGAAGTGAACACCCAAAGAACACCTTTCGCTCTATTAGAAATTACTGTACAACTTAAGACATGTAAGTCAAAAGTAAACAGGCTATAGATGACATAATGCTAACAAGTGGAGAATAATATTCATTCTGAAATAATGTCCTTAAACTGATACCCTATTATTCCCAGTTCAGATATGAACTGGAAATCAGTCCTCTTTTTTGCTTTCCTCTCCCTGGCACAGGTCTGACTATAAAACTTACCATTCTGTCTTCTTAGTAAAATTTGTCTATCCCAATGAATGCCTAAGCTATGTCTTGTTTCCTACTCCACAGCAGTACACAGAAAAAATGCCAGTTTTAAAAGACACTCTCTTGCATAGCAGCATGGATCCTATTCTATATGCAGGGTGTACGCTGACAATTTAGCCTCAGAAATAGGATCTTTATTCAAAGACAAGTTATGAGCCCACAGGCTGCAAGTCTTGACACGCATGACTGAGGACAAGCAGCCACTGCACACCTGATGCTGATTCCACAAAATCACTCAGCCTGACCACACTATGCTTTCCCTCCACCTGTACAAGGTATACTTCTGTACACATCCAAGTCGTAGCAGATTCCTGGGCACCAATTAGACACTCCCCTATAGCTCAGTTCTAATCCATGTGATGTAAAAGACTTTTAAATATACATTGAAGAAAAAACAGTTATTCTACACGTATTTTCTGTGTATTTTATTGATCTGATACAATACACAAGCATACGCAGCATGTGTGTGTCTGGATATACATACATACACAAAATGCCAAATGTATGATACATACAACAAACAAGGCCAGATTATCTGGTCTTGTAGAGATCTTTGGTCCAACACAGGACCAAAGACCAGGGTGGACACATACAAGACCTTCAGAACTGTAACACTGTCTGTGCTTACAGTTGCCTGAGGACCAGGACAGCTTCTGTAACAGGACAGAAAGACAGCAGGTATCTATTTGTGATGTAATAATAGAGAAGATGGTTGCTTTTCTCTTATGGTTATTCTGTTTTCCAAGGGTGAACCATTATTCAGATGATTGTGACTTGCTGGCTTTGAACCAGGAGATAAAGAAGAGGTGCACAGAAAGTGCTAATGGGTTTCCACAGCACAAAGATAGCTAATAAAGCCCAAGTATAAGGCATAGCAGATGATGAAACCACCCAGGCACAGCAGGTTGTTGGGACTCAGGGGCTGAGATTTGGGAAGTCTGGATACACACTAGAGAAAGAGCTCTGTAGGAATCCTTGCTCTATTCTTTGCCCACCTCCAGACCTGCTGTACTTACACATCCCTCTGGTATCCTCTTCTAATACCACCATAGAAGCAGTCAGAACCCACCAGCATGCTAATGAATCTTTGCCAAAATAAATAATTACTTCCCTTTATTTGTTATTGATGTATTTTATGAGAAGAACAGTAAAATTAGTCAAGTTGGTTATCAGGCACCTGGCTGTGGGTTTTACATAGGAAACCACAGGTGAGAGTTGAAAGAGGAGAAGCCTCATGGTCTCACAGTGTATTCTAGGAAGAATAAGATGTACAGTTACAAAGTTTGTGGTTATTTTATATTTTAACTGTTTCAGCTCACGGAAACAAAGAATACTGGTGATATAGCTCTGACAGGCATATTTTGCTGTTAAAAAATAACAAAATATATTTTAAGCCATATTTTTTACTGTAAGATATGTCAGTTAATAACCTAGACCTGAATTTCTTCCTCCATTGCAAGTTCATAGCTTGGATCAATAAGACATGTTCCTATCATTTTCCCATCAGATACTACTGGAGAAGCAGTAGGTGTCTGCATAGTAAGTAAAGAGAGAGAAGGAGAAAAACTTGGGGTCATGGTTGGTGGAGGGTATCCAAGATTATGGATAATGGGAGAATGAGCATATTTATTAAATGCTTGCCTTGATGTTATATTTGGCATTCTTGGTGGCACTGTCCGTATGCCAGGCTGTGCTACTGATGTTATCAAGGGAGGAGGGAAAACAAGAGATTTCTTCTCCTTGGGCAAGCTGTGAATGTGTACGTTTTCATCTTTCAGTTCTGCAATATCATTAAACACTGAGGCAAGAGATTGAAATCTGGGTTCCCAGCTGAGTACATAATCTCGGTTATAACTACCTGCAAGATCCTCATCAGAGGTGCCAACAGCTGCAAGTGAATCACACCCAGAGTCTTGCCTATCTGACATCGGGACACATTCTCTTGTGAGGTCTGTCATTATACCTTTCTCTTTTATTCCAATTTTCTTAAGTGTTTGAGACAAAATTTCATGTGCATAGGCTGTGTCACAGGCTTCTTCTCTGCCTTCTCCTTTAATGGTCTGCATGTTCTCCGTGCTTTGCATGGTAGCCATGCCATCCATTTCTCCAGACTGATAGGAGAACTGATCAGACTCTCTTGGGATCCCTGAATCTGGCATTCGCGAGCCGTATTCGCTCAGTGCTGAGCTGGTGTTTTTTCTGCAAGGATACTCGTTGATCCTTTTTATTTCTTCATCCTCTGCAGTTTCTCCTTCAGCAGAACCATGGCCACTGGAGTCTGAATGCCTGCAGGGGACATCATCATCCTTCCCCTCTCCAATTCTTGCTAGGCTCAGCCATTTTGCTATAGCACCCATGGGAAGCATACTGCTCTCAGTACTTTGGATTTTCTGGCAGTCCTTATCTTCTCTTGCTGAATTCACATCAGTAGCTGAGGAGGAAACTGCTTCTTTTTTCACACAAGCATTCATCGGATCTTTTCGCTTATGTCTCAGAGTAAGTGCGATCAGACCGACCACAAGCAGCAAGAACACTATCGATGAAATGGAAACACTAATGGTCAGGCTGTGTGCTGATGCTGTGAGATCAATATCAGGAGAACTGGAAACATTTACAAAAACAGTGCATATTGTGAACTTTGACTCCATTTTTGGGCTATGAGCTCTTACCAACACTTCCAGACTATCATCATTCTTTTTGATGCCATTTTTCTTTCTGTGAACAGTGTGAGTCAAATAAATATTACCACTGGTTTCATTCACAGAAAAGAATGGAGAAGGTTTTAGAAGAGAGTAATGAACAACTCCGTCCAGTCCACCATCACTGTCTGATGCTGTCACTCTGCCAAGTAACTGGCCTGCTTCATTCTTCTCGGGGAGATTAAAAAAATAATGTTCTTGTGTAAATACTGGGTCAAATTCATCTCTCCCCTCAATATCTACCTGAACTGTAATGGTAGCCAATGAGTCACCTTTGTCTTTTGCTTGGATTATGAGGCAGTACCTATTCTGACTTTCATAGTCAAACATTTGCTTTGTATGAATATCTCCTGTCAAAGGATCAATAAAGAACATGTCATGGTCTCTAGGAGCTTCACGATGAGCCAAACATGAAGACTGAATGGAGTAGGTAATGTGCCCATAGGAGCCTTTATCAAAATCCAGTGCACAAACAGCGCACACAAAAGAAAATGTAGGCATATTTTCACTGACAATGCAGCTCAGACTGGGAAACAAAAAAAGCGGGGCATAATCATTGTCATCTAGGACATTTACAAAAACAACAGCAAAAGCCATATTTTTTATATCAGCTCCTCCATCTGTGGCTTGGATGATCAAAGTGAATTTCATGGTATCCTCATAATCCAGCATTTTCATCAAATCCATTGATCCTGTTTTCTCATCCAAGCGAAAATGTCCCCTGTCGTCTCCAGAGATGATAGCATAAGTGATCTCTGCATTAGTGCCTGCATCACAGTCATTTGCTGAAACTTCGGTGACATGACTACCTATAGGGATGCTTTCTTTGACATGAACATGGTATTCCGGGCTGCTAAATACTGGAGCATTATCATTAACATCCAGCACAGTTATTAGCACAGTAGCAGTTGAATTCAAGGAGGGTGTTCCACAGTCAGAGGCAAGGAGGACCAAATGGTGAGAAGAAGCTGTTTCCCTGTCAAGAACATCGCTCAAAACCAGACTGCCAACAAGTTTGTAGGATGTTTCTGACCCCATGACGCTTGTTTCTATGGAGAATAAATTCTCAGCATTGCCTTCAATAATAGAGTATTCAACATATGTGTTTTCATGGGTCCAATCATAGTCGATGGCTGAAAACATGAGGACGCTTTCTCCGACTGAGGCATCCTCACTCACGCTGAGATTGTACAGAACCTTTGTGAACTGAGGGGCATAGTTATTTACATCTTCTATGTGCACCGCTATGGAAGTAACTGCAGTGAGAGCGGGACTGCCACCATCCATGGCTTCTATCAGAAGATGAATAGTGGAAATATTTTTCAGCTCTGTCACTGGTCCTGTAGCAAACACTGAACCTGAAAATACAAAAGAATTAACAAAAGGCCACACTCCACAGGCAAGTAAATGTGATTCCAAAAGCTGAATCTAAACAGTCATATTTGAAAATGACTCAACCATAATGGCTGCACAAACCATAGTAAATCTCTTGCATCCAGAGAATAGTGGGTCAACAGCTCAATGGATGGACACGATAGACATCACTTACTAGTGGTGTCCCTCAGGGGTCTGTACCGTGACCAGTACAGTTTAATAGCTTCATCAGTGACACAGACAATGGGATCGAGTGCACCTTCAGCAAATGTGCATATGACACCAAACTGAGTGGTGTAGCTGACATGCCTGAGGGATGGGATACTATCCAGAGGGAACGTGGACAAGCTCAAGAAGTGGGGCCTCATGAAGTTCAACAAGGCTCAGTGGAAGGTCCTGCGCAAGAGTTGGGGCAACCTTTGATACCAATTCAGGCTGGGAGATTAAGGGATTCAGAACAGCCCTGTGGAGAAGGACTTGGGGATACTGGTGCACAAAAAACTGGACATGAACTTGTAATGTGTGCTCACAGCTCAGAAGGCCAACTGCATCCTGGGCTGTGTTAAAAAAAGTGTGCCCAGCAGGTTGAGGGAGGCGATTCAGTCCCTCTACTTTGCTCTTGCTGGAGCCCACCTGGAGTACTGTGTCCAGCTCTGGACTTTTCAGCACAGTAAAGATACAGACTTATTGGAACGAATCCAGAAGAGGGCCATAGAAATGATCAGAGGGCTGGAGCCCCTCTCCTGTGATAAAAGGCTGAGATAGCTGGGGTTTTTCAGCCCAGAGAAGGGTCCAGGGAGACCTCACAGTGGCCATAAAGGAGCCTTATAAGAAGGATGGGGACAGACAGGCTGTTGTGACAGGACAAGGGGTAATGGTTTTACACTAAAAGAGGGTAAAGCCAGAGTAGATATAAGGAACTATTTTTTTTTTATGAGGGTGGTGAAACACTGGAACACATTTCCCAGAAAGGTGGTAGATATCCCATTCCTGGAAAAATTCAAGGTCAGATTGGACATGACTCTGAGCAACCCGATCTAGTTGAAGATGCCCCTTCTCATTGCAAGGGGTTGGACTTGATGACTTTTAAAGATCACTTCCAAACTATTTTGTGATTCTAAGAACTCATAGCTAATACTGTGAAGCCAAGGCCTCCCCACAACAATAAAGTATCAAATACACATACTGCATCTAGAGCAGCAAAAATATGCATGGTTCCGGGACAAACTGAGAACTCCAGTCTTTGATGCGATCAGTTCTTCACTGATAATGGCAGATTTAGCCAAAACATATGCATGGACTTTGGCCACCAAAAATTTCCAGAACTCAACTAATCGCTGGCAACAGGTGAGGAAGCAATAGGACTCTTCAATTTACACTAAAAAAGCTGAAATAATAAGCCATGCTTACAGACTCACCATTCTTGTGATCAATGGAAAATCCCTCAGAAGAAGAGAGGATTTTGTAGGAAATCATTCCGTTATGCCCAGAATCTCTATCTGTTGCAGAGACTGTCAGAACAGTGGCATCCATAGAAATAAGCTCTGGCAAGTTCACCTGACATATAAAGCAAAAATAGAGCTTAATAAAATATTTGAAACATAAAAAGTATACATTTGGCTTTATTTGATCTTATTAGAAAAAAACACACACAGTTCCCAGCTTTGGAAAAAGTTTTACTTACCCATTTTCTTCTGGGGCAAAACTATAAAGAGCTGAGATATTGAAAACTATGCCTTTAATACAGCTAAAATTCACAGTACACTATAAGCAGTAGTAAAATCCACCCAGCTCATTATGACAGTGAGTTCAGAGAATAAATGAATCACTTTTTTCAAAATTACATTAATGGACTGCAACTAATAGCTTTTCTTCTTGCTTTCAAAAACACCTTCATTTCCATACATGGAATACAGTCTGCAGTCTCTGTTTGGAATATATGCTTAACCACTAAAAAAAACCCAATACATGCACCCTGAAAATTCCAGCACTAGAGCACTGGATTATTCCTAGAATTTAGTATTTCAAAATTCTCCCTTTTTTCCTCTAGGAAACCAAGAAAGCCCATTCCCTTTTTAACAATTTTCATTATTTGAAGTCCAGATACAGTACTTTTGTGACCAAAGTTTCCTTCCAAAGTATAAATCTTTGGAAGTATAAATTTCAAATGAACAGCATGATATAGCAGCTACCTCTGTCATAACTTGAAGTGTTAGTTTAAATAATTTAAACAGAGAGATTATATGTATATAATAACCATACGTATATATTAAACTATATATAAGGAGCATAAATATGAAAACACTTGAAAGGATAATAAAAGGGTAAAAATACAGGATGATGAATAGGGAATTATACATATCATTGACCAAAAAGCAGCACTGTATCTTGCTCTCCAAGCAACACATCCAAACATAAGGATTGTGGAAAAGAGAAGCTCAGCTGTTTATGTTAACATGGTCAATAGAGCTACACTGTTTTGCATCACTTTATAATGCTGCCTATAATGTCTGCTCCAATCTACAAAAAAATTCCTAGCACTTGCAGAAGAAAGTACTTGCCTAAACTATTATCCATAATCAGACACATAGGAGGGTTGAAGAAAACTAAAGTCTAAAAATCACTTGAGCATTAATAGTGCATTTTTTTCCAGAATGTAGATTTATGAGTACAAGTGGGAATTTTACATAAATCCTGACAACTCAGGCACCTGAAAGTTTTACAGGTATCTAAGTGACTAAACCACTGTGCCTGCACTTGCTCATAGATTGAAAATTCTTTACTAAGCCAAATGTTTAGACTTATTTCTTGAATAAATCTGTCTGATATTTATAAATGAAGCATTATTCAATCCACGTCTTCTGTTGTGCCTCATATTTTTGGCTCTGAGGACGTCCACCACACACAAAAAGCACCAGATCAAACAAACAGTTCAGTTCACAGGATTGCAGAATGGCTGAGGTTGGTGGGCACCTCCGGAGGTCACCTTGTGCAACCCTTGCTCAGAGCAGGGTCACCTACAGCAGGGTGCCCAAGACTGTGTACAGATGTGTTTTGAATATCTCCAGAGACAAAGACTCTACAACTGATCTGAGCAACCTGTGCCAATACTTAGTCACTGCTAGAGGTTTAAAAATAAAAAAAAAAAGAAAAAGAGAAAGATGTTTCCTGATGTTTAATAGAATTTCCTGTACTTTGATTTGTGCCCACGCTTCTTGTCCTGTCACTGGACACCACAGAGTGGAGTGTGGCTTGCCCATCTGACTTGCCCATCTTTACTCCTCACCATTATTATTTACACAAATTGGTAAGACTGAGCTTTCTCTTCTCCAGGCTGAACTATCCATGCTCTAGGCTCTCCTGCGCCTCAGCCCAAGCTGCACAGGCCTAGTCCCACACCAACAAGTCCTAAGGAAACAACTGCTCTGGCACCCAATTTCTCCTGTGGCACTTTTATTGCAGCCGACCTTAACCTGAAGCTCCAGGCTTTGTCTCTCTCCCATTCCAAGCCCTAACTCCAAGCTGTTACCTCTGCTGAGCCTTAGACCACGCCCCACAGTCCTACGGCTGATTAAGTCAGCAAAACCCTTTTAGCAGCCTGCTCTTGAGAGTCTTGTGTGATATCATGCTCACTTTGGCAGCACAGATAGTAAAACTGCAATGACACAGAGAAGTTATCATGACCCCTGTGCAAGGATGACACGCAAATTCGTGAAGCATTCCATACTGTTTTAGGGATCTGGGGTGCTGGTTGGCAGCAGGCTCAATGTGAGTCAAGAGTGTGCCCTGGTTGCAGAGGCAGTAAACTCTACGCTGGGCTGCATCAGGTACAGCATCACCAGAGAGTCAACAGAGGTGAATGTCTCACTGCATTCAGCCTTGGTGTGGCCTCACCCTGAGTGCTGTAGGCAGTTCTGGGCCCCACCCTTTCAAGAAGGGTGTGAAGGTTCTTGAATGTGTCCAGAGGAGGACAACAAAGCTAGTGAAAGGGCTGGAAGGCATGTCCGATGAGGAGTGTCTAAGAACTCTGGGTTTGTCTCATTTGGAGAAAAGGAGGCTTAGAGGTGACCCCATTGCTCTCTGCAGCTTCCTGAAGAGAAGGGGAGAAGGAGGTGCTGAGCTCTTCTCCCTGATAACCCAGTGACAGGACACGTAGGAATGGCTCAATAGCTGTGCCAGGAGAAGCTCAGACCGGACGTTCAGAAGCACTTCTTTACCGAGACGGTGGTCAAACCAGAACAGGCTTCCTCGAGAGATGGTCAATGTCCCAAGCCTGTCAGTGTTTAGGAGGCATTTGGAAAATTCCCTTAAAAACATGCTTTAGCTTTTGGTCTGCCCCTGAATTGGTCAGGCAGTTGGACTGGATGATTTTTAAAGGTCCCTTCCATCCTAAATTATTCTAGAACTCAATGACTCTGAGATTAGGTCAGTTGGCTAGAACATGGTCTAATAACACCAAGGTTGCGTGTTCAATCCCCATACAGGCCACATATTTAAGAGTTGAACTTGATGATCCTTGTGAGTCCCTTCCAACTCAATATTCTGTGAAATCTGTGACTCTGTTTTATAGACGCTCTAATTTCTTAAATCATCTCAGTGGCCCATAGCTGTCCATAGTGACTAAAACTGCTTTGTTTCACTGTTAGACAATTTGATTTCTACAACAGTATAGCAGTTCAAATGCTTGTCCAAAAGTCCAAAAGCTGAGCTCTGCACCCTCCTCAGTCCAGTAGGGGAAACTGGGGAAGTCAGAACTCCTATGCTTCACTCCCTAGATGAGCACCACTACTGTAAGGCAGGGTTACACATTACAAACTATAAGTGCATGAACTATCACAGGGGCACTTGCTACACCTCTGTGGAGCTGTGTAACAGAAAATGAAGAAATTCATGCCATAGTAACAGGGTCAGAATAAATGTATCAACTTCTTCACCATTCTCTCAGAAGAAGGAAGTTCTGAACACTGAACCCTGCTCCTCACTGGTTTGGATAATATCCCGTAACTCCTAGTGATGAATGCATGGTGTATGGAATACAGCTAGCATTCACATCACTTGCCTTCTGAAGTCAGAAACCACAAACATTCAAACAGAACAATTCCCTCAGTTCTTTTAGTAGAATTCTTAGGAAGAGGCTGGGGTTTCCCAGAAGAGCTCTGCTTTGTTTCTGCTCAGAAATAGTTTGCAGAGACCTTTCTTCTTGGTGCTCAAATGCATTTTTAAGACAAACATAAACAAGTACTCTTACTATTTATCATCATATACGGAAAGATATCTATCACGTGTTTGTTGTCCATTTGCCATGTTCTCACCTGATATGAATCCTGAGTAAAGACTGGTGGGTTATCATTGATGTCCAAAACAAGGATAGTGAGTTCTGCTTCTGTTTGATGCACAGAATCTGAAACTATGATTTTCAGCTTATAAACAGCAGTTTCTTCAAAATCTAATGGTTCCACTACTGTGACTACACCAGTGTGTTGATCGATGGTAAATTTCATTCCAGGACCATTATCATAAATAAAACCAAACTGAAGTGCTGGCCTGGAGTCTGCATCACTTGCTGACACCTGAGTCACTATAAAACCAGGCTGGGCATCTGAAACAATAATTTTGAGAATAAGTCATAGCTAAAAGATGATGTTACAATTTCTGAGGATTTTGCCTATTTTGTAATATTGAATCTTTGATATATGTAAACTTTCAGTATAGCTTTTGATGTATTTTAACTTTGTGTTTTACAATAAGCACAGTATCCAGAAACAGTATGGAAATAGTAGTGGATTTCTTCAAAGGTATGTGCTGTATCCCAGTTTTAATTTGGGTTTTCTCTAGACTTTCTCAGATCCAGTGTAGTCATAACTGTTTCTTTGCTACCAACAGGAACTTACATGGTTTTACATGAGCATTTAGGTGACATGAATTTATTGAACAATGTCACAAACCTCCACAAGAATATTTAACTGAGGCATCAGAGACCCCTGGTCTGTGTAGAACCAGCAAATGCAATTCTGAAGCTTTTCAAAGGAGGAGGCCACTAGAGAGAAAGGAGACCTCCAGACAGACCTACATGGTACAAAAATATTAGGGTCTATCAAGGTATAACCCTATGAGGTTGAGAAACTGGATACAGACAGCTTTGTCATGGGCTAAATTGACAGTACCGGTAACTGCAAACTGAACCTATTAGTGATCATTTAACAAAGCCTGGAACTAACAGAAGCTAAACCATTTCCCATTTGCATGCCTGGGGCATGAGGCTTCAAAAATACTGTATCATATCGTAAAACAACTGTTCTTAAACGGCATACAAAAAGCTAAATAAGTAACTACTATTTACAGCTGCTGTGCATCCATGAATTCTGTACCTGTCATTACCAGTGGGAGCTAAATTTAGGAAAGGCTAAAACATATCACGAGAAAGACAGCCTTGATATCTTTTCTTAACAGAACTACTGGGGTTTCAACACCTAAGTCTTTATAAATTTTCCGTTGTGTATCTTAACGCATTCACATATATGATGCCTGTATTTGAAAGTTATGGGCTTAAGACTCAAGATCTGCAAATGTTGAGCTAACATCACACAACATACCAGATGTGTGCTGGGATGAGAACTTGGGAGGTCCTGGGTCCTCCTATTTATGATCATCAACTGGATCAAGTTATAGAGCATTTTAACACTTCATTCAAATTTACAGAAATTATTTCTTTCATCACAATGAAATTCAAAATGTCTCATTTCTAGCAATGCTAGTTTTACCACCAAGCATTTTTATTGGAAAAAAGTGGAAATTGAAGACATATGAAGGATATGATACTGGAGTTCAAAATGAACAGATTACAGTTGTATTTCTGCAGATTTTTTTCTCTTTATGAATTGCCTATGGTTTTGTTCCAAACTATTCCTAAACACAATGTCTAAAGATTAAGAACAATGCCTCTGAGAACAAAAGCAAAACACAATTAATTTTGATATTTCAGCTTTAATACTACCCATTAGCCTTTTTACTACAGTTGTTTAGTTACACCAATCACCAAAAGCACTACCGTTATCTCACAATTCCCAGCCTTAACAAAACTTAGCTGTACTATCACACTTACTTTCTGGGACCTCCACTTCACCTAGCAGTTGGAAAACTGGAGCGTTGTCATTAACATCTAACACCTCTATCCTCACAATACTTGTAGCAGAGAGTCTGGGGTTTCCTTTATCAGCAGCTTGTACAACCAACCTACAATTAAAGGAAGCAGTAATTGTCACTTTTGGTCAGAAATCACTGAATTATCCACCAATGTTATAAGCAGGGGAAATTTTAAACCCAAAAAGATTAGTCATTTCTGTTCCTCATGGCAACTCTGAAATTCCATCTTTCTTTCTGTAAGGTTGACTATCCAGAGTTTTAGTTTTTCATCTTTGAGCAAAAATGTCCAGGAGATTCTACAGGGTAAAAATATATTAAAATCACACAAAGAAAAGGAATTGTTTTTCTGTATTCATTTCATCCAGTTACATACCAAATGCAGGTGGTTAAACAACTCTTTTAAATAAGACACAGTTTTTCAGTTGGTAATTCAGAGCAGGAATTAAAATGTAAGCACTAAATTATCCTTTGGAGGAACCTATCTCTCTTCATTGTTTATAAAGAGACAACAGGGATGTGAAAATGGGGTAATACAAAAACATCCAAAGTAACATTCAGCCAAAATGCCTGCAGACACATTGAATAGCCCCTCCATTACACTATAAATGTAAGTGATGAAATGAAAACCCTGAATACATGCACCATTTGACAATGGTAAGGTTCCCGCTGATTTTAGCAGGACCAGAATCTCACTGCCAGATTAGAAGAGTTGGCCTATACACTTCCATATTACACCTGCATAAGGAAGGGTAGTAAAGATCAGACAAAAAAAGAAGCTATGTGAAGGGATATAAAAGTCAAAGCTGGGCATCTCAATTAAATGTTTTATGCAATAACAATTGTTTACATGTCACACCATATTGCCTGGGTCTCACTGAAGATCTTTCGAATGCGTTATTTCTCTTTCTTTCTTCTAAGTCACAGTTTCTGTTTAAAGTGTCAAATAGATGTTACTTCCTAAATGTTCACATGATAACATGGAATACCCAGGCTGTAACTCAAGCTGTGGATTGCAGCACTTCCATTCCTGAACCACACCAGCTCTGCTCTGGGTGTCCTTGTGGTTTTTGACACTGACAGAAGACATAACTTGAATTGCAGACCAGTATTCAATCAATGACCATGCAAAATTCCATACAAAAAATGTATTTTTTCTAGAATGAATATTGTTAAGGTATACATATGGAAATATTTTACTAAAAATAATCACTTTCTAAGGTTTCAGGAAAAAAACCTCTCATAAAAACATCTTAGCCAAGGCATTAAAATTCTCTCAACACTTCCATTATAACTCCTATTATAAGGGACTTAGAACTTCTGGGGGTGAAAATGTTCAATTTAGATAAATAAGCAACTCCTTGCAAATTTGAAAGAACTGATGGTAACATTTTGAAATCAAACAGGAAAACAGTTTTGAAAGCTTCTTTTGCTATTCACTATTCACCTAACAATGTGATTAATACAGATTAATAAAAATGTGATTAACACAGATTAATAACTAATTATAAAGAGAAGGAATATGAAGCTTCATATTCCTTGAATATACTGTCAGTTTGAAAGGCTAGAATTCCAACATAAATGCTGAAATAAATCAGGTTGCCAGTTAAAGACAGATATGAGAATTATGCTCATATGCTCAATATTTCACCAGCAGTAAACATCCTTCCATTGAAGGATTTATTCAAGTGTTCTTTTAAAGTACCTAGTTACAAATAAAATGTGTTACACTACTTAAATTACTAAAAATCAGAACTGGTGTTTTTGATTCAGTGAAAAACTGAAAAATAAACTTCAAGTTAAGTGTCCTATATGTTATGTTAAAACAACATATATTTTTTAGGACATTATTATCAAATTACACTGATACTAAGAAAAACCCCCCACATACTCTCTCAATCTTTCTGATGTCATTTTCTACAAGTTATTCACATACATAAGAATTCTTATTGGATGTTTAAAACTTTAAGGTCCCAGAGGACAGGAAAACTTGCAAATATTTTTACTGATGCTACAACCATATGTAAAAAACCCCGTAATTTCTACTGACACATACAAGAAATCTACTTTTTGTGGAGACTGTGGTACTTAAAAAGGGTCTATTAATGAATCTGCATACTCATATTTGTCTTCAAGGCATGATTTATTTGCTTTCTAATTCCAATTATGGCATGACCTGCAAAGAAAAATTGTTA
Source organism: Manacus vitellinus (assembly GCF_001715985.3). Classification (NCBI taxonomy): domain Eukaryota; kingdom Metazoa; phylum Chordata; class Aves; order Passeriformes; family Pipridae; genus Manacus; species Manacus vitellinus. Next base: position 38,055,838 of record NW_021938789.1, on the reverse strand, counting down.
TGTCCACTTGACCATATTTATGCACAGTTTCTTGAAAAACAGGAAAAATATTTAGTGCAAGACAGCTTATAGCTGAAAACAGTTTACAAAAGCATCTTTATCAGATTATGGAGAAGAAAATTTAAGTATATTCTAATCTAAAACCAGAACATATCTCTATTTCTTGGATTTGATTTGATGTTTTCTCTGTGTCTTTACATATTTATAAAGAATGTTTCCAGAGAGGGAGTGGCTATACAGTTCTTCATAAACTAAAATCCAGGAACTGTCATTGTTCCTTAGTGAATCATCACACTCATTTATGTCAGTAAGTGTTGCCATTGATTAAACAAGACTATTTCTTTCTCTAAATTTGATAAGTATGCAAGAATCCATAGTACAAATGGGCAGCTTTAGTGCTGTTCTCAGTGCTGTCTGGCTTGCACCCAGGTTCTGTGGGTAATGGATATCAACAGGAAACTATGAAATATGAAATATGCAATATGAGCATTTTCAAGTTAGAGTGAACAAAGAAAAATACATTTTTATGAGAACCTTGCATACAAACCTGTAAGATGAAGTGTTTTCGTGATCTAGGCCTGTATTTGTTGCTAGAATTCCTCGTGCTGAATCAATTAGAAATGTTGCATTTTCATTACCAGATAAAATTGAGTATTCCATTTCTCCATTCAGCCCACTGTCAAGGTCAGTTGCAAATACCTGTTTGTGAGCAAACGTGAGGCTTAATTAAAACCTGCAGAATGCAATTTCAGAAAGAAAACCTTATACTACAGTCAGATATTTCTGGTTACTTTCCTTTCAACTGCACAGATTTAAATAAATCATCGTCTTTGTCCCCAGCATGAGTGTCATGTGAGGTCACAAAATCTGCTTATGAACTGCAATGGGCTGCACATGAATGAGTAATCTGAAATTCAGCTAAAGAAAGTGTTAGGGCTGAATATAATAATTTTACTATTAGGTTGCTGTTAGAATGCTGTCCCTGTTTAGTACACAAATATGCACTTTCTCAGTGGTACAGGACTGACCTTAAAGTATTGCTGCTATACAAACACACAAAGCATAAAATAATTAAACTATTAAGCTTTCGGATCTTTCATAGAATAGTTAATTACCTTTTAAAAATACAAACCGGAAAACATAAAAAGGGCAGAAGCAATCTATAAAACCAACAGAATAACTAACATCCATCAGCAATGAACAGGTTTCTCAAAGACTCCTCTGACTCTTTGAAGAGTCATCTTTGTATTTTTCTGGTTGCTGAACAAGCATTATAATGAGTATGGGATCCAAACCACAGCAGAAGCAACCAGTCAGATTGAATAAAGGAAACATAATAGAATGTATTCTGTCATAAAATTTTGATTACACATCTGGCTTGACTGCCTTTTGATTTTTCTTCATTCCTGGACATATGTTTCTCTAAATACAACGTCCATCAGTTTCTAATCACTTTGCCCTGGAGGCATTTGTAGCGTTCCATTTATTTATTCTCTAGAGAAAGAATATCTTTAGTACCTAACATGACCCTCACTGTGACCTGACTTGCAATGCAAGAACATACACTGAGGAAATTATGTGTTCTTCTAGACCAACTGATGTATTCTTTTGCTCTAACATGGCCAGATGGAAACACTTTGGGAGAATGGATCCATTCAGAGGAAGAAGTGTTTGCACATTTAAATTAAGACAAGCTGCTCTTTAGGCATCAGATTTTAAATTGAACACTTGGGTTTGATTCTACTAGTCTGATGAGTAGAAAGTATTCTTTGTATTACTATAGCCCTTTCAGTAGATGCATTAGTACAAGATCCAGCCTCTATTGTAACCAGAACCGCAGATTTCAATAGTATCTTTCAACTTCTTGAAGATAGAAACATAAATTTTTTAAAAAGAGAATTTAAAGTCCAGCTGCACAACTATCAAGAAGATACAGAATTCTCTTTCAACTTAAACCTGAATGAAAGATCTGAAATGTCATCTAGAAAAAAACTTAATTTAATATTTTAGATATCCAAGCAAAGTAGTAGCAACATCAAGAAGCTCATTCTCAGTTTTTAAAAGACAGTGGTCCAGAACAGACCTAGCAGGATTGTAGTCATGAACAGATGAGCCAAACTTCTTTTTAACTACAGCACTGGGCTTGGGAAGATATACTTCCACTTACCTGTACAATGTCCATTTTGGGACTCTGGCCTTCCCATACTGATGCTTTGTAATAGCTTTGTTCAAATTTAGGTACGTTGTCATTGACATCTTGAATCAAAACTGTCACTCCACAGAGCGCTGAATTCAAGCTATTTTCAGCCAGAACTGTAAGATGTATTTTACACTTAACTTCATAATCAAGAAACTTTGGCTCTTTCACTGTGATTGTACCTAGTTTATTAACAGAAAAATAAAAAATCCCAAGATGTGACACATATCCAGGGAAAAACATGCACAAATGCAGTTATGAAATTCCTAACATCTATGGTCACCTCCACCGAACACATGACAGAATTCCAGCAAGCTCTCCATCATGTCCTTCTTCTATGTAACATCACCCCCCACATGAACAGCTAAGTTTTCACCGATCATTGTCATGTTGGCAATTTCCTAAAACAAAGCACATTTACTGGTAGAGGGATAGAGAGAAAGTGGCTGTGTGCTCCCTTGGTACATGACAGTGAGACTGCCATGCCAGAAGAGACTCTTGTCCCTCATCTAGCCCTCCATCTATATCCAAATCGGGCAACAGCTGCAGTAATTTATGTATCTGACTGGCACACAGGTAAAACACTGGCTTTTTCTGATGCAGTGAGCTCCCTCACCCCAACTATTATTCTATCAAAAATAATAAATGAAAATTATTGAGACTACAAGTACAACTAGACATCTCCACATTAAACATGAAATGTTCTTGGAAATCTGTAGTCATTGTTTCAATGTTCTAGGTAATAATTCTCCATTACATCTAAGCATCAAACATAGTTAAGTTGTGTATTAATTTCATTGGAATTCAAATTCAGTTTTCTATGGACTTTTCAGTAACAATGCCATGACTATCTATATCCCAAACTTGAGATAGCATAAGTGCTTTTTATTTTTTTATTTTCTAAGATAAGTAGCAAAGATTAACTCTTGTGTATCAATCTATGTCTTGAACATAAGGATTTCAAAGCTGGCAGGTGGTCTTTCTTCAGCACAACACTTAAAAATTATCACATTCTGTATACAGAGGAAGAAAAACAGACAGTGGCAGAAGGAATACACTTCAAGATGACAGAGAGTAAACTGAAAGACTCAAGTGTAGAGTGGAATAAATAATCAAGTTTGAGGTACACCAGCTAGGAGGAACATGTGAAAGAACCAGAGTTGCTTATTATAAAGAAGTGCACGCTAAGAAGAACCAAGATAACAGTCTTCAAATATGTAAATAATAGGGGGGTTGCCTTTGTCTTACTTCTACTGCTACTGGGTTAAGAAGTAATAAGTTTAAAAGATTTCAGCAAACATGAATATGAATAAAAACTTTCCAATTGCCAAGACTTGTTCAGATTATTGAGAGAGTTTGCAAAATCGTTACCCCTGATGGCTTTTAAGAACGTTACAGATGTCAGATTTTGGCACAATTGATTCCCCTTCTGTATCAGAGAACAGAGTAGTTCACGTCTTTGAGTAATTTCCTACTATACTTTCTATGATTCTACAACATAATAAATCCCCCTATAGTGGTTGACAGTCTTCTTTAAAGTATGGTTAATTAACTTCAGTGCTTGAAAAGACAAGTAGAGCACACCTTTGGCTGTTCAGAATATGTAACATAGAAAGGGCATCGATACAGCTCAAAATACTTTTGCTGTAGAAGCAATGGATAGAGAATTACTGGTGTCAAAATTATTCTGATGTAAGAGCTGCTCTCAGAAATTCCTAAAGGCTACACTTCAGTTAATGTTTTCTAAGAAACAGAACAGTTTCAGAGGAAAGGAAACAGAAGAAACCACAATGGCTCAAATGTCTCAAAAGAAGACTTGTGACACATTCACCGCTATAGAAATTCCACTCCTGTTTGTGAAGAAAAGTGCTTATGAGACTCTTCAAAACATCATGTAACCATTTTTCAGCCTAGCTTGATAAAAAAAAAGGAAAATCCCATTTGATATATTTTTTTTTTGGAGGTGATATTGGAGAAGATTCATTTTCTTGGGGATAAACTTGTCTAAGATATTCTTTAAGACTAATCTCTCTAGCTTTATTTCAGTGACATAAAAAGGACTTGAAAATCAAGAGTATGCACTTTAAGTGCCCCTCATCTAAACAAAACAAAATAATTTTAATTGTCCATCAGCATCAACCATGATAAACTTTACAGTGGTATGCCACTTGATGCCTGGAGACATCAGGATAATCAGATTAAAGCCTCCAGAAACTGAGGGAGAAAGCCACTTGTTAAGAGTACAACCTACATTATTTCTGAGGAAAACTCCTTACATTGTCTATGCCATCCCAGAAGGAAAGACTACAGCTATTCAGAAGGCAAACTCTATTCTTGCAAATGTTTAGGAGCTGACAGGCAACAGAGTAGTTATGCTGTCTTATGAACCTTAGATGACAAACATGTAAAGGCATAGGGGGAAAGTGCTGCTACCTCCTGCACCTGAAATTCCTGACTGAAGAGCAGCTAAAAGCAGACCTGCTGCAGAACACAATCACACACAAAAAAAAAATGAACTACTTTAAAACATGTCAACGTTTGCCTGAAACAAAGAGCATTAAGCTCAACAAGGTTCTAATGCTTCTACATTAGAAGTGTTTTGAAGGTTTTTGTTTATTGAGTTTTCAGGCAACTTTATGATGAGAAACAAGATGGAATTTCAGCTTGGATCACAAAGTTTATCCACCCCCACACCTGGTGACCAAAGTTAATCAGAACTGAGTGTCTTAAACAGATATACTGGTGTTCAGTGTCTTTTTACATCAAGTTTACAACATTGCAGGTCTCTCCATGTGCCTGAATTTACTGTGCCTGATCTATTCACTGTAACAGGAGAATTACCCTAATTACTAGGGAGTACTCTTAAGATATCTAGCCCTTGTTCTTGTGCTAGGAACTTGCTAATGTTCTAAACTATACACAGAGACTTGAAAAAAAATTGTAAAAACATACCTGTAGTGGGATGTATGGAGAATATGCTCTCCTTGTCACTGAAGATGCTATATTTTATGTCTTCTCCCGTAAATTTGTGTTCATAAGCTTCTACTGTTAGAAGTGATGTACCTATGGAAGCAATAAGACATTTTCATCATGTCTACTTTAGAAGGTTTTATTCTAATTTTATATTACTGATATTAATAGCAGATGCACAGCTATGGACCAGGTTAGGTGCTTATTCATGAAATAAAATAGTAGACAATAAAAATATTTCCCTCATGACTTTCACTGTTTTACAAATTCATAGGCAAGGTACTGTCTATCCCTCCTTGCCCAGTAAATTATGCATCTGATACCAACTTCCTCAGCCGCTTAAATAAAATTATGAATTTTAACTTCTCTTAATAGCAAACTCACATGAACCAATGGAATTCTCTCTTACCTGAAGTCATATGTATTCCTTTCATTCAGGTTATGCTGTCTTTGATCATTTAAATCTCACCTTTTCATGAGTGCTTTTAGGTAAAACAGTCTTTTTTTTTTTTTTCCCCTGTGCATTATATTACCCATGAATGACCAGGAAGAGTTTATTTTTGCTCCACTTAACAGAATTCAATTTGAGTTTCTGAACAACACTCTAAATAAAGTATTTTAATTAGCCACCTTTTGACAAAGGGAATGAAAAGATGAAACTATGTGCACAGCTATGTGTCAATTCACGGAGAATCCAAATTTCACTAAAACAGCAATAATTTAATATAGAATGCAAGAGACATGAAATAAAAATCCTGTTTGAAATAGGATTAAAGGGAATATGTGGAACTGAATAAATTATCCTGCTCAGAATCATCACATTTAACAAAAATGTAGCAAGTTAAAAAGTATTATAAAAATTTCCAAATAATTATTCTTTTCAAGTGAGTGAGGAAATTGTTTAGCATATATAGCAATTGATTTTAATGGTTTTAATTACTTAATTTAATTGTAATTGATTCCATGCAGCTGTGATGGAGTGAGGCAACCTGAACTCTTCCAAATAGCATTAGAGACAATAGTTACTTTATTGCATCACAAAGGGCACGCTGTTCACACTCAGTGTCCTGGATGTTAAGGAACAGAGTAAAAGATTTTAGTATAAAAAAATGAGAGGAAACATTGCTCTTACAACTATCTGACACATTTTATTTTACCATTGCTGTGTATTACATTATAAAAACCAGACTTTTTATTTTAATGGTTTACTATTTGCTCTCAAAATAGCAAAAATATGCCGACGTTGACAGATGTAATTTTCTGTATTTGTCAAGATATTTACTAGAAAATTTCTGAAAGTAAAATCCGTCTTTTTAATAGGTAAAAAGTGATATGAATGCTGCACTTGGGTTTTTTAGGAACTAAAATAAGGGGCTATATGTTGGATTTTCATTGCCAAGAAACTTTGATTTGCTACAAGTTCCTGCAAGGGCAATCATTCACATCACTCAGAACATAGTTAAAGCTAAGAGAAAAATGTAAGGTCTGAAGAATATCACAATTTATCTTTTAATGCTGTCTGCAGTCCTTCTGTTTGTTTGCTTGTTATGTTTAAGAAGAGAAACCACCAGAAATAAAGGGAGCAGCAGCATTTCCACTTGAATCCTTGTTTTTCAAAGGTTAGGTTAATAAACCGTTGTTCTGGGTCCTCAAATCCTAATCCTTTAAGCTTCACATTTTTCACATTTCAGATAAAATTGTTTACAACTTCTTTCTGTCAGAGAACAAATTTTTTCCTGTTTCTGATACCTTTCCCAGAATAAAATTCCTCCAAAAAATGAATTTTTACAGCTCATTGTCAAAAAAGTATGAGGTCTGTTGTGACCTCAAACTCTGAGGTCTGTTGTGACATAAAGAGGCCCTACACAGATAAATAGCAAAAGCCAGTGCCCATTGAAACTTGCAGTTTCAATCATACACAATTCAAAGGTTGCCTCAAGCAGAGGTCACAATATGTAATGCTTAACATGGAGAACAATAAAGGAAAGGTAAACTTTCTGCCCACAAAGCACATTGAGGATGAGATCAGCACTGAAGTCAGAGCAAGGAAGAAGGGAGATCAGGATCAAAGCAGGAAGCAGTCGGATTGGCTTGAAATGTTATGCAATTGACTTCTGAATTAGTTAAGAATATTAAAAGACATGAAGTGTAGTTGAAAATGTTTGTATTTAGGGGTTTTTTTCAGTTTAATCACAGACAACCTGATTTCATTTGGAAGTATCTCAAACAGTTTTATATAGCCTACACCTCAACCTTTGCTTTATGTCTCTGGATTTGAAACTGAAAAATGGCAGCATGAACAGCATTTGCCTATCTGGCCAAATCAGCTCCAAAACATTTACTGTGTTTTGTGTTAGGACATATATGTTAATTATATATATATATGTATATATTTATTCTTTTTTACATTCATATGTATGTTCATACATGTTTATATACACACCAGCACTGCACTGAGCTACTGTAATTTTGTATCATTTCTTCTCTCTTCAGTATTCATTATAGTAGTCTCTTTTCCTGTCCTTTGCCTTCTGACCTGGGTTCATCCTTGCCATTATTTCTTGAGACCTCTTAATTGCCATGAAAGGAAAAGCTAACTGAGCACAGAGATGACTATTCAAGAACCGTCTGGATGCAATCCTGTGCAATGTGCTCTAGGATGACCCTCCTTGAGGAGGGAGGTTGGACCAGATGTGGTCCCTTCCAACCTGACCCATTCTGTGATTCTGTGCCTTACAGAGTAAGAGCCTACATATTTTGTATCTATCAGAAAAAAAAATAGAGGAGTCAAAAAGTTTTACTGGTGAATCTTTCTCCAAGGAATTGTTATGGAAACAACCATTCAACTGAAAGTTTGGTGAATAATAAAGGTTTCTTACCCTCTAAAGAGCACAGTGTCTTATTATTTATTGACTGGTTTCTAAGGCCTGCTGTAATGCAGTTTATAATATTTAAAGACATTAAATATTCAATATTAAACAAAAAATAGAAAAATGGGGTTTTCTGAAGGTCATTAAACTTGGTCAAACATTTACAGAAAATCTGACCACAGGGATCAGTTCCCAAGGCACTCACCCAGTTGAGAGGTTTAGACTACCTTAAAATTAAGGACACTTGGCTTTGGTTTTTGTTGTTTATATTATTCAGATTTTTTATTCTTTTTAAAATAAACTTAGCATTTTCCCCCTCTATCAGTTAAGGCAGAAATAAAATTAGGAGTAAAAGCCACATTTATTAATACCAGATCTATAAATAATCAGCATGTAATGTAAATCTCTCCTGGATTGAATACACTGGTACTATTCACATTCGTAGGGGTCCCAGGATCACATATATCCTATAAGCTAACTTCCATGACAGTTTTAATTATAATCATGCCTTTTTCCCTACTGAAATTTAAAATATTTAATATTTATGTATGCTTATATAAATAAGAAAACACCATAAACAGTGACGAAACAGTACTGGTATTTGATAAAATCTCTCATATTCTTAAAAGAATTTGATCTTCTTAGCAAATAGACTTATTATTAAACACAAATTTGATTTTGTGATCAAACCCTCATGTTTACCCTGAAGCTTTGTTAAATTTCCTTTAATCAAAACAACTTAAATTGAATCTTAATTATATTTTCTATAGATTGAATGGGAGAACACTATGGTATTCTGATACCACAGTTCCTTGGGGCTTTTCTGTAATTTCAGGCTGGACTTTCTAGCCTGACTCAGGAACATATCTACGCTTATGAAAATCTAGGATCAGAGCAGTATACCTATTGCCAGAAAGCCCTGATCCTTCTTCTCTTTCTTTAAATCTAACAAAATCTATCTTCCCTCTTTTCCTTTTTCTTAAATAGAAAGAAATATTAATGCAGGATTAATGCAGGTTAATTCCATCTCCCATCAAAAGACTAAAACCCCTGGGTCTTGACCTTACTCTCCTGGGAAGCCTCACAAACAGGTTTTCACGACACTTTCCGAAAAGCCGAGCCTGCTGCAGCAAGGAAGAGACAAAACAGAGCCCAGAGCTTGCCTCTGGAAACAGCCTGGTCTCTTGGCTTTCTGGCCACTTGGGACAGAGTCCCCTGTATATCACCACAATTGACTGCCAACAGGCAGATCAGTGAAAAGACGGAAAACCAGAGATTAACACACAATGCTGTGATATCAGAACTGTCTTCTGGAAGTAGCATTTCCCTAGGGTATCTTTCATATTTCAGGAGGGTGCTTTAACCATCAGGTTGCTGCACATTCCCCTCTTTCCTGTTGGAAACCTTTCACTTTTTCCAACATTCCATGTTTTTAGACAGACAGTGAGAGAGAGAGAAGGATGCTCTTGCTCGGTAGTTTGATTAATCACTCATCACAACTTTTTAAAAATAGCCTGAAACCAAAATATTTCCTCTGTGGTTAACAAAAAGAAAGTCACTTAATTAAAAGAACACTTCAATGCCTATTTTCAATCTGTTAATTGAAACAGTAATACTCACAGCTTTATCTTTATCTTAAAATACATTGACTTGGCTTGTAGTCCCAAACAGGCACAAAGGAATGGCTGAATAACCTCAGCAGTAATTACTGCAACAGGCATCTTCACCCTTCATTCTCTATTCTGTTTGCAATCATCCAAGAATATTGATTGGTTTTCCAAAATTACTAACACATTTCTTATTTACTGATTCCTAATCCAATATATAGGTTGTTACTCAAGATCCAAGAATTCACTAGTCTCACAAGACCCATAGGATATAAAAGAGTACTGCTTTCATTTTACTGAGAGAAATTTAAACTATAAAGAACTACAAAGAGGAATAATGACTTGTTCAAGGTGAACTTCATGAGGTGTTTGAATCAAGAATATAGTGCAAGTCAAATCTCTAAATACATCTGGCCAATTGTATAGTGAGATTTGTGGACAGAAAAATGTGAAAGGCACTCCTTTCTGCCCTTCATTAGAATGAAACCAGTCCCTGAAGCAGAAGAAAATACTTACTATACCTAATTGGCTGGAGGGATAACCACTATTATTCTTTGAATGATAAAAAGTAGAGCAGTATTTCTCATCATTACACTGAACAAACCCAAATAAATCTGTAAACACCTTGTAACCGAAGCTGGTTTGTCCATTGGTATCATTCCATTAGAGAATAGAGAGACACTCAAGAAGCCTGTCTGAGTGGCAATGTACCAACAGCCTCTGAACTTCTCTACCCTTCCCCTCACCCTACCTCCCTCTCTCCTTCTGCAAAATCAGAAACTTCAGTATGGTTTTAGAGTATTTCTGAAAGCTACTACAGTTCGTGAAGGGTATTGCCAAAACAAGAAATGACACATCGAAACTGGTTCCCAACACTCACCTTATGTATGCTTGTGAGCATCAGCCAGTGAAACAAATAAATGCTGTCCACCCACCACAAAAGTCATTTTGCTAAAGGAATGATGCTCAAGGCTTCCCCAGCTCAGGGATAGAAACATACCACCTTTGAAAAGGGAGCTATTTAATGAGAGCATCACTGCTGTACAAGGGCAGCAAACTTAAGAGCCAGACAACACCTCCATTCTTTTTAATGCTGGTGAACTGGAAAAGGGCAGGTGGGTATTTGCTACATCCGCATTAACTTTTCCCTGCTGCTGCACAGAAAAGAAAGGTTTTCCTATACTATTTGTTACAATTACTCTTTCAAAAGGAGGGGAGATTGGCAACCCCAAGAAGAGGGATTTCATGCCCACCTGCTGCACTGTTCTCAGGCACACTTGCTTCATACAGGCTATGGCTGAATGAAATCTCCTCCTCTTGTTCTTCTGTAAAGATAATGATCATAGCTGTGGTTGTTCGAGGTGAGATACCTTGATCTGAAGCTGTCACTAGCAGCTGGGTACTGAAGTCCTTGGAAGCCAAGGGCTCTTGAAGAATGATGTCACCTGTCTTCACATCAATCTGAAATACAGTTTCTGCTATCATCAAATTAAAAACAATAGCTCCATTTGATCCCAGATCCACATCCTCTGCTCTCACAGTGGCTACTATCTCATTCACAGGGGTTTCAGCAGGCACAAATGCCCTGATAGGATTCTGCAAAAAGATGGGATCATTGTCATTGACATCCTCAATGTGCACCACAACACTGACAGTGGTGCTCCTTGGCAAATGGGTGCTACAGTCACTTGCTACAACCCTAAATGTATAGTGGGACTTGGTCTCCCGGTCCAGTGCTTTTGTAGTAACTATAGATCCTGTTACACTGTCGATGGCAAATGCTCCAAAGGTGTTGTCAATGAGGGAGTACAGAACTTCACCATTTAGACCATCATCTTCGTCAGAAGCATAGAGGTCCAGGATGGCTGAGCCTTCCTCTAGGTCTTCTCTCACAGAGATTTGATACTGGGGCTTTGCAAACAACGGGCTGTGGTCATTTTCATCCAAGACTGTTAGATAGAGCTGTGCAGTGGAGCTCCTCGAGGGACTGCCTAGGTCATGGCACTCAATCACAAGAGTGAAATTGCTGATGTCTTCTCTGTCTAAGCCACGAGTGACCAGCAGTTTGCCTGAAGTGTGATTTAGTGTGAAGTATCCTCCAACATTTCCACCTTTCAAACACATAAAAAATAAAATTATCACCAAAAACTATTAAAAAAAAAAGAACCCTTTGTGATTGTGCTATGTAAATTGCAATAACAAGATCCAATTGCTCGTACAGCTGGTGTGCTCATGTGCCTTTCACATATTTTATTTCTCTTACACAAATTAAAACCTGTATTTCATTTAAATCAGTGGGTGGCAATGACAGTAAGTGCAGAATGTCATATCAATTTACAGAGTGGCTATTTGAACAGATGCATGTCGTTTTTCCCAAACCAGCCCACCTTATAAAAGCTCATGCATCTAGGTTGCTGCATGAAGTGACCTCTTCCCAACCTTGGTTACAAATTCCAGAAACCTATAAAGCATTGCTGAAAATTGTAATTACTTGCTCCTTGTTCTCTTTTACAAACCTGTCTCTTGGAATTGAATAGTTGTACAAGGTCTTGATTTGGGAGGAGTGGGAGATAAATACGAATCAGTCAACTGAGAAGTCAGCATTTTTAGTAACAGTGAATGGCATACATAGTTTATAATGTGTAGAAAAACCAAAGATAATTAAATTAAATATCATAGAAAATCATGAAAACAGAGGAATTCGTAACTTTTTGTTGGTTGTTACCACAGTAGTTCTCTGCCTACACTTGAGCTATTGCTGAGAGCTGCAGACCAAAATAAGCGTAGCAAACTTGTATTTGTGAAAAGATATTACAGGAGGCTTTGAACAGCTGTAGAGTTTATATTGGCACAGTGGACACAGGGAGAGTTTGGCAAGATGAAAGCTAAGTATGACATTACTAATTGCTGAGTGAAAGAAGCTCTCATAAAATAAAATTAAATACCATTAAATAAATAAAATCAATTAGTTCTTGCACTTATTTTCAAGGGTATATTTACATTCAGACTTCTACAACTATAACAGAAAGGACAAAATCATGCCTTCATGATTAATTCCTCCTTTCAGCATTTGGTATTTTTTGGTTTTCTCTCTGTACTATTTCAAATCCAGAAAGCAGAATGAAAGTATGCCTGGGAAGTGCTTATTAATGCTGACAAAGAGGTGAAAAATCTTTTTTCTTTTCCACATAAAAGAAGCATGCAGACAAGATGGGAGCTAGGGAGCCTGGTAAAATCAAGACTAGTCTAAAACTTGGATCCTGCTGTTTATATACTCCCTGATTTATATTAACAAAAATGATGGAGTGTAGCTTACCAATTATTTTGTATCTTAGAGCTCCATTATTGCCAGCATCCATATCTACAGCCTGGCTAATGTAAACAACAGAAGGCTGTTGGTTCTCTGGGATCCAGATTTCAGAGGCAGGAAAAAGAAACATGGGAGAGTGATCATTTTCATCCAGCACTGTGCAGATAACTGTCACTGTACTTGATAGTGACGGGGTTCCACTGTCTTGAACCAAAACTACGAGCAGTAAAAAGAAAGCAAATTTTATTCAGTGGTTGTGGGTGCAACAATAAATACTCCTTAATAATACCAGAGTAGGAGAGTTATTTGTGCAATGCAAAAAGCATATACACTTCTGTACCAGAAAATCTTACCACTTGTACATAATTCAGAAGGCATGAAAAAAAGTAATGCTGATAGTAACACCACACCCATTCTCACTTTCCACTGTAGAGGCACTCATAGATATTTTACATTGTTACCTTTAATGCTGAAAACCTCCTGGGTTTCTCTGTCCAGTGATGCAGTTGTGACGAGCTCTCCACTGCTTAAGTTCATCTTGAATTTCTCATAACCAATTCCTGGTAAGATTTTATACCAAAGCAAGGAATTCAATCCTTTAAAACAGAATGGAAGTCTTAGTAAAACATAGCCACTTTCCTCACATTCAGGTCTACAGATTTGTCTGTTTTTTCTGAATGACATTTCCATACAGCTCCTAATCAGACCTTCCATTTGTACATAGTACAGGGATTTTAGCCTTTCCTTCTTTCTCTAGGAAACAGGCTAAAAGTGTGCAGGCTTTTAAAAACCTTTCCTTCAAGTTGCATCCCTGAGTTGAACAAGAAATGTGACTCCACACTTTTACCTATTATGGTTATAAAATAATTTCTGTCATATTTCTTCTAGTTGCAACACCCTCCTGAGGAAAGTATAATGTCATCTCCATCACACTTATTATTACCTTTAATGAGTTTAATCCTACATTATACTCCAAGGGCTTGTACTACTGTACTCTTTAATTTTTTAAAAAATTTTCCGAAGTTTCATTTAATCCTTCTGTGTTTTTTCCAACCAACAATCAGTCCTTTAGTAGGGTAGGAACAGTTGGTGCACCTGGAAAACTACAGCACTCCTAGTCATACAAAAACTGCTATTCAGAGTCAAATACTGCCTGCCTGCTCTCATCTGCTGCAGTCAAGCACAGATCACAGTCAAGCAACACATCTGCACTGGAGTTGATGGAGAAACACCCATGTGAGAGAAGAAACAGAGCCTACAGTTTTTAACATCCATGACTTCCTTTGTTTACCTTTTAATAGCTTTGACAATGCTACTGAAATGTGATTAAGAGAATTACTACTATAAATGCATTTGCACCTAAACTAAGTCAAGGAAGGGACATATTCATACAATACATAGTATACGTATGTACACATATAGGTGCCATCTGAGTTGAATATCCACATAATGTCGAAATTAAAACTTTTAGCCTTTAAAAGACACAGATACGTAACATCTTAATTAACCTTCTTTCCCATATCCAGCTGCAAGGAGTGTACAAGAAGCATTAGGAAAAAGCTGCACATCCTGCCCAAGAGAGAAGCATGATGACTTTACACATTCTCATAGCACAGCAGAGCAGCTAGCACATTTGCACTCAATCCAACCTGTTGGTTAATTATTCAGTAGTGCCAGCCACATTTCAGGGGCTGAAGTTACAAGCTGAAATGAGAAATAAACTATTCTTCCTGCACATCACAAGCTGGAAGAGGAAATAAACCCATTTCTTGCCACTGGCCGGTCACAAGGACCCCTTTCCCTGCTGACCAAATGGCAGAGGGGATGTATGGTGCCTGAGCTGCAGCCAGGGAAAGCCTTCAGCCCCTTTTCCTGTTCCCCTGCCACAGCATGGGTAGTCCCTGCACTCCTACAGCTTGTTGAAAGCAGCAAGAACCGTGGAATTATACTGTGGTTATGCCTAAGTGCCAACACTGGTGAAGAAGCAATGAGAATAAATGTCCTCCCTGCCCCAAATCTAGACTCAAATCTCATCCTTTCTAATAATATCTAGTGAATGGCAGTAAGCCCTGTCTCATAACTCTAAGTCAGTGGTCCCTATTAACCTTTTGAAATTTTTCTCCTAAGGCTCCAGACACAACTATTGAGCCACAGAGGTGCACATCAGCTTAAAAACAGGCCTTGCCAAATGGTAGTTTAGTTTATTCAGAGCTTCTGCTAAGACCTGCCTCAAGACAAACCCCTGACCTATCTTAAATATGCTGCTGGTATCTCTGCTTTCCCATGCATATTTTTTAACATTCACCTGTATTACGTGTGTCTTTTACATTTGCAGGGGGGCACGGAGGGTTCCCAAAGTGAGGCAACACAGACATTCAGTAAGTGCAGGTCTTGTAATGTGCATGAGGGAGTTAGTTGAACAAGAAGTTTCATGGATATTCATGGGAAAGAAAACCACTCCAATCAAAAATTTTAGTCATGATTTCCCCCAAAAAAGACCCTATTCCCTTCACAGAGACTGAAGTAGAAAGAAAAATAAAACAAAAAGTTGAGAATGGCAGATATTGCTAATAAAAATTATTCCTCCCAGTGGTCAGTCAGAGAATGTATGAAGGGAACAGAAAAAATGTGATGGAAGAAAGTCCTCCACTGAGACTATGCAAATATTACTGGGATGTGAACTGCAATTTAAAGAGTCTATAAAAATGAAGTAAAAAGTATGATGTAAAAAAAAAAAAAGAACACTATGAGAATAGCATCATTCAAAAAAACTGTATTCCAAAAACACAAGAAAAGTGCATAGCATTATATTTATATGACTCCTATATAAATCAAGTTTTCTTACATTATGAACATCACTTCAGTATTTGTACGAAACAACACTATTACATATGCATGACATGGGGCCAAATAAGGCAAATGTGAGAAAAAGACCCAACAGAAGGACTGTGGTTACTGGAAAATGTACTTCAAAAAAAAATAGCAGGAAGGAACAATCAGCCACAACAGTGCTCCAACCCAAAGTGTCTGCGCAGGCAGGCGCACACTGTGCCACCCAGTACACTTGGAATGCCCTTCCTCTCCACCCTGCCAAGCCACCCCGGCTCCCTCCTCCTAACTGCCCCTGGAAGGGAGGAGGGAGAGGAATTCAAGCAAATTCTCACTTTTTCTCTATTATCTTGCAAACATTTTTCTCCAAATACCACCTTTTTTATATAGTGTGATCCACAAAAGAAAGAAAATACTTGGAAGAGTGAGATACAGAGGCAGATTGCAGCACTGCTCAGCTGTCATGAAGATCATCACAGACAGGGATACCTACCCATTCCTAATTTCTAAATGCTTTATAGATTTGTGGGGAAATGGCTTTTTCTATATAACACCTCTCCTGAGCTCACATCTGCCTTTTGTAATCAATATATGCTCTACATTAAAATGACCAATCTTACTGAATACAGAAAATTATTTTGCTAAAAAGTTCTATAATCTACTTTTTGGATGGCACAATCTTACACAATTCTAAAGATGTACAGAAAGTGAATCCACAGTAAAAAGAAAGTCATGCACAGATTTGAGACCATCTTTTGGGCAAATGCAGCAGTATTGTAATATTTAGTTCTCTTTTCAGATTTTATCTTTACTGCAGACCAAAAACTCTGTGTAACTGCTCCAGCAGTTACATCAGTTACATATGATGTAAACATCATATGCTGTGCATTTTAGATATTTCAAAAGAGCAGGTAGTTGAAGAACTAAAAAGAATTTTGTGTTGCTTAGACTGTCTCAGGTTTAGTCCTCACCTGTGATTCACAGAGCAGATGAACCACCCACCACCCGCCTTATTCATCCTTTCTGTGTGTGGTTGAAAAGCAATGCATTAACATCTTTTGCATGAAAAATCCTGTTTAAATTCCAGAGCGGCTTCCACGATCCGTTCACAGCTCAACCAGCCGGAAAATCTTGGATTACAGTGCCCCTCTCTGGTCAGAAAAGATGAGTGCATATTTGCCGGTTCTGATACAAAACGAGGGCTCATGCCTAGTGAATTGCTTTAAAACTGTTCAAAACGCTCTGATCGACGGCAACAAAACATTCAGATACTAACTTTAACTAAGCTGAACATTGTTTGCTAATTATTAACCAGCGCACGTTGGCTTTCTTCACATGAAAGCTAAAGTAGGCCGTGTCATGCAAGTGCACATTTTACATTTAATATAGCAGTCAGAGATGAAGCTACCCCAGAGTGCAAGTCAGAATACCTCCAAGCCCTGAATAAAGGTTGAGAGCCTGAACCAAAACACGTTTTGAAACTCAAAACTCATACATTACCTTGGAAAAGCACAGCAGCTGTACACGCATGGCAGCAAGACTGGATTGGTCTACTATGGTCCACAATCAAATCAACAGCAAAAGGACACAAATTACCTGCATCTCGGTCCACAGCTTCCACTTTTATGACAAACTCTCCTGGATCCTGGTTTTCAGGAACTGCAGTCTCATAAAGTTGCTTTGTAAATATTGGGATCTCATCATTCACATCAAGAACAACGATGGTCAGAACCTGCGTGGCCGAGAGAGCTGGGCTTCCATCATCAAGAGCCATGACTGTCAAACTGTAGCGCTCCTGAATCTCACGGTCTAGAAGCTGGGCTGTAGTTAAGAGTCCTATTATAAAAAAAGAAGGTATTAAAAAGTATTCTGGTCCAGGTTAGGATCCTAGTTGTTACGGCACTCACAGTTTCAATGTAGCATCATTGTGCCACTGCTGCAAGGTTTCCAGACTTTGGAGTCATTCATTACCTGTGATTCCCTTTAGGGTGCTAATTGGCCCAGAATATTCCTTTTGACATTAGAGGGAACTGGGATTCATGGAAAATTCACCTAAAGTTCAGGTACTACTTTTCATATGACTTTGGGATTAACTTTTTAACTTTATTTAACATAAATATATGTCTTCTTTTGCACATAAGTTATGCTCTTAGGAGCTCTACAGATTAGTGTCAGCTGCATCAACTAATGGATTCAAAATCAGAATAAGAACCAGAACATATTGCAACTATTAGGGTGATATTTGCATTTGCATTAAGACGGTTAATAGTCAGGAACCAGAGAATTTCAGAGGACTGAAGAATAAAATGCACTGGCACTTTGAGCCTCCACTTAACATGTTCCACTCACAGTGGACACACTCCTTGATCTTGGCTTGCCTTCCCTTGTGTGTATGTATCAGAGCATGTATGTGCACATGCTTTAAGTATGCATCATGCCAAAATCAGAATGGAGTATTTCACTGCACACACTTTCTTTCCACCTTCCTTAATGCACTATTGGAAGATACTCCAGTACACCTAAACAACATGGTAACAGTGTCATGCCAAAATTTTTGAGCTGAGTCTCATTGCATGCAGTACTGTCATGCTTGTGCAGTGCTCTCCTCAAGGTAATCCCTCCTGAGGACAGTAAGGCACCTGGGTAGAATGCCAACGGGGTATTTCACTATTGCACTGTATTCACTCCCAAATGTTGTCCTGAGATGCACATCACAAGAAACTCCAGAAAACAGAAGTTACAGTACCTGTGATTTTATCCAATACAAATGCTTTGTTTTCATTGCCTGAAAGAATGTAATATGTAACTTGTCCATTTCTTCCCTCATCAGGATCTTTTGCAATTATGTGGTGTACAAGGAAGCCCACCTCCGCATCCTCCATGACATAGGAAAGAGACGAAGATGTAAAATTGGGACTGTTGTCATTGACATCTAAAATAATAATTTTCACAGCCAAGGAATCCAGTCTCCGATCAGTCAGATTTATTGCCTGGTCTGACGCAGACACTGTAAAAATCACAGAATCAGTAATCTCCCTGTCTAGTGGAGAAGCCGTGGTCAAAGTGCCATACAAAGGGTGAATAAGAAATAGATTTTCACCCATGTTACTCATTTCTAGGGAATACTGTATTTTGCTGTTCAGAAAACTGCCATCTCCATCTTTTGCATTGAATGTGTAAACCAGAGTGCCAACAGGTACATTTTCCTCTATGCCAATCACAACAAAGTCATCTTGAAAAGATGGAGAATGATCATTCTTATCTTCTATGTCAACACTTATGAAGACAGTGTTATTTTGTGGGGGATTATTATTATAATCCTTTACAATAACTTGCAAAAGAAAGTGTGAAGCTGTTTCATAGTCAAGTTCCTTGGAAAGAAAAAGGTCTCCTGTCAAGCTGTCTATTTCAAAATGAACACTATCATCATCTTTAGCAATACTGAAATGCAGTTTCCTGTTAATTGCTAGATGATTATCAGGCCACTTCAGAGAATCCAACACTTGTGCCGGTTTAAAATTTTCAGGTACGACAAAGTGCTTGAAATCTTGAGAGAAGCCAGATCTCCCATTGGGCAGTGGGATTACCTGCAACCAAAACACAAAGACTGTTGTATTTTCCCATTATTATGAATATTGACATGAAAATTATTTTCCTTGATTGAGAGTTTAATAATTTCTTATTTGTGACTACGTTTACTCTTAGTATGCTTCAAAGCCAGAAAACAAACTCAGCATGCTGTGTAAGAGCAAATAGCCCTTGGTCAGCCATTCCATAATCCTTTAATGCCACATTTAAAAAAAAAAAAGGGACAAAACTGTCTCTCATCCTCTGAATCCCAGGGGTCCAAAGACAGACAATTCGAAGACTTCTATCTCTGCCTCTATTCTGAGGCACTTCAACTGTCTTTCTTCATAGGACAGCACCACACAGACAGATGTGACAAAGAATGCACGGTACGTTGTGCAGTTTACCAAGCGCAAACAGATGGGTTTTTTGAGGATTGTTTATGTCATTACAGGATTTCATTCATTATGGTTTGCTGCAGTGTTCCAAGTTAATGCTTTAAAATGAAAGGATCTCTAACTTGTCTTGACCAAAGCATATTTTTACAAGCTATCCAAAATTAACCATCTTTTGGGTGACTTGAACACAGCAGCCTCAGTGACATTCAACCGTGGATGGAGGAGTGCACAGGTGGCCTGGACAAAGCAGCCTTACTCTGGCTGGATAAACAGCCGGTGGAATGAGCACACAGTGGATTTTGCAATGATCTCCTACTAAAGCACAAGCATCATCTATTTGCAAGACAATCCAGAATGGTGTTAGGTATTCTTAACAAATCAAAAGGAGTCTGCCCTCTCATTTCCTCCCTCAACAGAAAATTGGCTAAAGAAAATTACCATGAGACAAGGTGCTTACAATTTTGAACTTCTTCCTTTCTTCAGTTTATTTCCTTACCTTCTTCCAAAATGTCTTCTTTTCCAAGAAATTAATAATCTAATATAACTGTTCTATCTGTACAGTGTAAATAAGTACCTGGATGTAAACAGTAGCATGTCCTTGAAGCGAAGGCATCCCCTGGTCCCTGGCTGTGATCATCATTCTATAGTCTGATCTCTCAGCATGTGATAGAGACTGGGTTGTTCTTAACTCTCCACTGACAGCATCAATCTGGAAGTATCCTATGTCCTCTTCTATGGGGTAATAATGGACATGTGTTATTGTAAATCAATTCAGCTTGCCTCCATAATACTGAACACTGTGATAAACACTGAAAAAGAGCGGGACGCAGAGGAAAGGAACTTGCTGCACTCATTTGGATCTCTGGCTTGTTTCATTCACCTCATCTTCCTTCATTAGGTACATAGTTATTATAAACCACTTAATTTGGATTTAGAAAGCTACAGAGAGAAATGCCATGGAGTACTAAAGCAACTGCCCCATTTTGTTCTCAGGTCATTACTCACATCAATGGCACGTGCATCAGGAGAACAACAGATACCCAAGGATTGGTCCTTCTGTTTCCAACTCTGGCAGGCAGGGCCAGAGAAGGAATTAAGTGTTATTCTCTGAACGAGCACAAAGGGTCAAGTATCTGCTGCTGGCCACACGGCTGGTTCCTGTGCCTTGCCAGACCATGGGGTCAGCAAAGAGCCCTATGGACCCCTAAGACACTGTAACTGCAGTGATGCTGCCTGCCCTGTCTGTGCTCTGAATCAGGACCTAATTGAGGGTAGCTAAAATCTTACAGTAACCTGTTTCAGAGCAACATGTGAATATTGGAAATCATGCTTATAACCTTCATCGAGGACTGGTGGCATTCTAGTAACAAGCAACTTTAAATTAAAATTACTACTTGCAGCTACATCATATTACATTTATTCTAGAGCTACAAAGAATAATTCTACCACAGATGAGTAAATAGCTTTTTCTGACTTAGAATTATAGAAGCATTTAAGTTGGAAAAGACCTTTAAGATCATCAAGTGGAATCTTTAACCTAACACTGCAAAGTTGACTTAACCATGTCCCTAAGTACCACATCTACATGTCTTTTAAATACCTCCAGGGATGGTGACTCCACCACTTCCCTGGGCAGTCAATTCCAATGCTTTACAACCCATTAAGTGAAGAAACTTTTCCTAATATCCAATTTAAACCTTTTCTGACACAACTTGAGACCATTTTCTCTTGTCCTATCACTCTGTACCTGGGAAAAGAGACCGACACACAATCCCCCATTTTCAAGAAATGGAATCAAATTACTCTCAAATTTTTAGTAAAATGGAAAGTATCTATTACTTCATATATCTTACCAGAAACAGAGAAAATCACAATTGTCATAACTACTTCTCTCAAAATACTATGCAAACAGCTTTTTGTTACATGAATTTTTAATAAGGTGTACTAGTGGGTTAAACAAAGTCACGCAGCATAACAGCTGCTATTCTAATAAGCATCTGTGGTGAAAATAAATTCACTGCAGATGTAGTACACAAAACACCCATAAAGGACTGTATTTCCATAGACACCTAAGTGAGCATGAAGCTGTTTATGTTCTCCAAATCTACACATGCAAATTAGTTAGCTGCACATATAGATGCTCGTTTTTGTTCCAAATCACCTCATCTGCACCTGTAAAATACTTGCACCTGTAAAATTTGAAAAACCACTGAGCAAATTAGATAGAAAACTGGGTTTTCACAACCAAAAAATAGGAGGGTTTTTTGGTATGGTTCTGCTCTTTTTGTCTGATTATAGGTTCCTAATTCTCCATGAGTCCCTTCTGGGTTGAGTCTTGCTGTCTGGAACATAATGAGGAAATAGCCAACAAAAGAAAACAATATGTAGAGACAAATATATTGAATGAGACAGTCCTGCATTTTGCATTTTTCATGATAGTTTCAAAATATTAATGGTTCTATATTACTGTTTTCATAAGTAGCTTTTGGGTTACTTTCCTGATTTTTGTCCCAACAGTATGTCTACATTCACAGATATGCCATTTTGTTCCATATAATGCTTCATGACATAAAATCCCAGCCAAGCAAAAGGCAGAGGAGATATGAAAAACAGAACACATAATGTGAATTTCATGCATATATTTTCAGTATTTTGCTAAAACTAACATTTATAGTTTCATTAAAATACAAATATTGCATGAAACATTCAGGTTTGTGCATATTTTGGTAGCAATAAAGGTAACAAAAAAGTCTGATAATATTGGAAAGAGATATTGTATAGAACCAGAACCCCTTGGGACTTCCATTTTGTGTTTGTCATTTTGTTTGTCTCTATAAAGACAGCCAAAACTGAAACATTTTATTTCTATTTTTCTGTTATTTTTATCAGTCTATTTTTTTAAAATTTATTTTTGGAAAATTTAAAAGTGTAACCATTTGATTGTAAATCAGAAAAAAAGTTTTACACTCATAGAGTATGTCAGTCATTGCTGTAAAAGCTCATGCTCCCTGCATTTCCAGAAACATTTGCTCAGCTTTCATCTCGAAAAGTCACTTGAATTAGGCAACTGCTGCTTATATCATGCACCCTAAATACGTCCTTTTGTGTATGAGGGGAAAAGGAAGAAAGTACAGGAGAAATGAATAAGAAATAAAGTAACTGGAGGGAGCAGATGAAGCATGAAACAGAAAAAAAGTAAATCTCTTGGTAATTAGACTTTTCTTGTGCTTGCAAAAGTAACCTGCCAGTAAACTGATATGTTTTTACAATTAAATTTTTCACCTCTGCCTTGTCCAACCTGTTGGCCAGGCTTTCATTTACATGAGGTTTTCCAAGGTCAAGGCACTTTCTCAGCTCTGTGGTCTCAAACATGATCAGAGAAATTGCAATTTGGGACAAAAAAAAAAAAAAAGATGGCCTGAGAAACCCCCAGGAATGTGTTACTGTGAACTTTGGTAAAACATTCAGGTCTTCCACAGACTGGCACTTCAGCAAAATGGCCCAGAAAGCAGACGCAGAGTAACACCAGAGATTTCTCAGGTATCAGTGACTTCAGAATTTAGTGATGGTTAGCTGTATATTTTAACCTAATTCCTGAAGAACTGTACCTTCCCTAGGTGTGCAAATACTTAGTACCTTGATCATCTCATTCTCTTTTGAGATGAAGGAAAAGTTGTTTCTCTTAACAGAAAAGAGGAAAGCAATGCCATGGCTCCCCAAGAACCTGAATATGATGGTTTCTGCAGAAACGCAGCCCTCTGCAAGTCTAGGAGTGCTCCCTGCACACTGCTTGCAATTCATTCTGGAGAACAAGTATTTCACAGACATACATACAACACTTGCCAATTCGTGTGTATCAGCAGTGTAAAATAGGCTTCTCCTAGCACTTGTGTGGTCAAGCGCTAATGTTGTCTTCACATAACTGGTCCAAACATAACTGTAAAAGCCTCTGCTTTGCCAATGCTAGTCTTAACACACAAAACAATACTTTAACATGCACTATAAATACACACTAATTTTTCTTGTAAATGCTATACTATATCCTATTGGCAGTCATAAAGGAGGCCAGGCAATACACTTCGCATTTGCCAGCATCACTAAGGAACAGCACGCATAGCTGGGATTCACCTCCCTCTGAATTAGGTTACTCTTTCAGTGATAACATAGAAGTGGAGGTAGGGTCATATGACCACCCACTTCCATACACATAAATGTTCAAGGATGATTTGCTTTGATTTTCTGGAAGAGGGAGGGGAATTTTGAAGGAAATACTTCCCTGCAACCCAGAATTCATCTGGCATGTAAACGTCAGTTCTTTTATAGACTTTTCCTTATGTAATTTGTTGGCATTTGTCAGTAACCCTCCTGCATAGCTTAATCTATTGCTGCTATCTTGACATTTCTTCAAGATCTCAAGAACATTAAAAATTACCCAGTGACATTTACAAGCTTAACAGTTGACACTGACACACACAGCTCTTCATCTTGTGGAAGTTCCACAACTGTAGAAAAGAGCACTGGTCTGCATGCAGTGCCCCAATTAGCCTGCTTGTCTTTGTGTTTAACAAATATGGCTGTAAATCAGATCATATTTCTTCTTCATATTTTAGTATTGAACAGTGTCCCAGAACTAGAAAATACTATTTTAAATATAAACCAGGCAAGAACTTCACCATGAAACAGAAGACCAGATGTTAAAGGCAGTGAGCCAACTAAGAACAACAACAACAAAAATTAGTATCAGAGAAACTCAGCTGTTTCTGGATTTGTTTATCAGGAAAATATCTAGTTCCAAAGCTGGAAGGGCTTTTTTAGTGGTTTGGGGTTTTTTTTGTTTGGTTGGGTTTGGGGGTTTTTTTGCTGCTGTTTTTATCCTTTTGTTCTTTCTAGAAACAGCTTTTGCAAGACCAGCCATATTTTGTGTTGCTAGTAACTTTTCTAATTTGAACTTTAACTTACTCCTCTGTGGGGCTCTACAGTGAAATCAGTAAGAAAATCCAATGTGCTGTTTGAAGGAAGGGGATATAGTTAGATACACAGACCAGCAGAGACCCCTGAAAAGCACTTCCTGTGTTGCCTGGCTATCACACGTCAAACAAAGAGTTGCACACTACTCGTTCCCTTTTTCTCAAGGGGGATCATTTTGTGCAAAATATTCTTACTCACAGTGCAGAAGTCTTAAGGTTCTCTCCAATTCCCTCTGGAAGAGGCAGTCATTTGTATTCAAATTAAGGGAATAATATGTTTTCTTGCTCCGGTCATACAGTATGCTCTATGTGCAAATTTCCACAGACTACAAATATCACACTTAAAAGGTACTGGTTACACTAAGCTGGTAAAATGGAACAGGTATCAAATGGAAAGAAATAGTTCTGTTCCTGGTAGCTCTTACTGTTTTGAACCAATAGTGAAACAAAGCAGGAAGAACAGACCTCCCCGGTTATAGATGGAGTTATCACTTTTATGAAAGTATAGCAAGTAAAAACATGCAGTAAAAACAGACATCACATCTATGTCTCTTACGAGTATTAATGCCCCAGTCCCACTCATGTTCTAATTTAGGACTGCTCTGTTATTAATTTCACTGCAAACAAAACTGGATCCTACAGCTTACCCCAGAAGTGAACTACTACATGTAGGAATTATGAGAAAAACTAAAGAAAAGTGTTTTTAAGTGGCCATGCTATGTCAGGTTAACGCAGCGGTAAACAAAGGGTGAAACTTGAACTAAAACCCACAAGCCTCTTGTTTGCCCAGATTATCTGCTGATCCCTCCAATCCCTGTCTCAGACTGTCGCAAACTGTTATTTTAGTAAGAAAATTTTCAATTGGTCATGGGAAAAGGGAGATCATTTTTCCTTTAAGATGTTAAACAACTGACTGAAATACTAAACTGTACAGTACAAAATCATGGTCCTAATCTTTCCTGAGTGCTGTTTGAACACACTCTGGTCAGCCACAGAAGCAACCAAACCCCTGGAAAGATAGCACAGAGGGGGAAGGGAGGAAAGGTAGCTGCTTGCACCTCCTTGGGTACTTCATAAGACACATGATGGTCCTGATTCTTATTTACACAGGCACCTTTATTTTACCAGAAACACAAAATAAACACAAAATGTATGTACACGTGGCACCTCTAAAATTCCAGTTACCTTAATGTATCTTTTCTTATTAATAACACTTTAAATTCTTACCTGATTCTACTGAATATAATACAACACCGTTGTTTCCAGAATCGAAGTCTTTTGCAAAGATGGTTGTAACAAGTGTCCCTGATGGCTGCCCTTCCAAAACCTGTCACCAAGTAATTTATAAATAATTTGCAAGTACACGTCGATAAAATGAGTCTTAGAATAAATTCCTTGCCATAACACAAGAGTTTATCTGTTGCTCTGTTTTCAGTACTAATTTACAGTCAGTGCAATGAGCATTTCAGGAGATGGTTAAGTAACAGCTATTTAAGCAATGCTCTGTTACCGTCTGCATAAATCGCTAATTAACTCTTCAGTACAGAAAACCGGGAGGTCGAAAATTAAAAGAGATTAAAACCCACTGCATACATAAATAAAACTGTATCCGTGTATCCTTTATATCTGGCAGCGCACAAGGCGAAGAAGTGCCATGGTTTGACAAGACCCGAGGTTCCCCGTTACGCCCGCGCCGCCCCCGCGCCACAGGGTGTCGCTGTGAGCCCGGCGCTTCCCGGCGCATTCCCACCTGGATGCGCAGCGCCGGCCGCGGGAAGCGCGGCGCGTGGTCGTTGCGGTCCCGCACCGCGATGTACACGGCGGCCGTGGCGCTCCGCCGAGGGGACCCCTGGTCGGTCACCAGCACGGACAGCTGGTGGTGAGCCTGCTTTTCGCGGTCCAGCGCAACCCAGTTTATGATTTCACCTGACGGCCAAAGAAAAGGAAGGAGAAATGGAGCTGGGTATTTACTGTATGCTAGCGCACTCGTCTTACTGCATGCAATTATACATTTAATTTAACATGGAATGTTAATTTATTTTAATTTAACATACGTGCCCTGTGATACGCTCTTCCACTGATATTAAAACTTCAGCTTTCCAAACTGCATTGTGTAGAAACAGTACAGTTTGCACGTGTACTTTAGTACCATATTACATCCTTTAGTGTACAGAGGATGCCCCAGAGCAAAGGTATAAAACGAACCAATCCACTGACCTTCCAAAGAAATCCATCTGGCCTGTTCTTCAACACACTTCAGGACAGATAATACATGAACACAGGGTTTTAACAGCTGACAAAGGGCCTTTATTAATTAAGAACATTAATCAGAAGCCCTTATGTCTCCTATACATTCTGGTAAACCCAGTAAATAAATCTGACCAATCTTCTCTTCGTCTGCTTAATACAGCTGTAGATTTTTGGTTGACAAATGCCCTCCACACAAACAACCACATGGGTTTTTTAGATCTTGTTGGTTAACTCCTAGTACTCTGCCTTTAAACTTCCATAAGCGGACTCAAAAGGAACCTGCTTTGAAATGGCAATTTTATTTTGAGATTCATCCAGAGAAATTCTGGAAAAGCCTATTCACTCTCCATGAAGACTGAACGTCTGGGAATAGGAATTTTAAACAGCAGATCTTTGCTCACTACATATCATTTTGCTAAACTGGATTATTTACAATGCCTGTGTCCCTTGGAGGATTCCCTTCATCTAGGCTCTCCATGCTCTGGTCTGTGAACATAATATCTATTACTCAAGGCATTTGAGACTCACTGCAGAGTACACCCTGTGCTGTGAAAAATTTCTCTCAGTCAATTTGACTTCTGTGATGCCATGTACAACATTAACTCAGTTTTGATGTAAATTACAGAAGTTTTCACAAATATTTTAAATCACTCTGTCTGACATCGTAAGTACCCTTATAGCTACTTATGGATATCTGTACTTTTCAACTCTACTTGATCACAGGCAATTAAATTCCCTGTATGAACTGCTGAAGCTATAACTTAAAACTTCTTTTAATTTCTTCAAACACTGAAACTTATGACTAAGTGACCTCAACAAAGTCATGAAAAAAAAAATCAAATCCTAAAGTTCATTCCACATGAACATGTATTGGATTTATTTCATTCCCCAAATTGTGAAGTTCTGAGTTAGAATATTCACATATCAAACCAAAAGATTCACAGCAGTTCCTGAAAGCTTTATAATTTACTTCAATACCCTTAGGGAGTGCTCCTTTCCAAAAGCAATATTAGGCAGATTACAAATCATAAAATGCTACCTGTGTTAGAATTCATCTTGAAATACTTTCCATCAGACAAGAGGAAATAGGAAAGCTGTCCATTTCTTCCTGAGTCTCTGTCAACAGCTGTAATGGTGCCAACCACGCCCCTGGGAATTGGATTTTCCTCAATTTCAAAGAAGTAGCTCTCATGCATAAACATGGGAGAATTATCATTTTCATCCAGGACATTAACTATTACAGATGTACTTGCATTTTGCCTGAGGTTTTCATCCTCGGAGGTGCTGACCAAGGCTCTAAAACTTAGTATCTGTGCACATTCATAGTTCAAATGTTTCCGAAGATAAATCCAGCCAGTATCAGAGCTGATTCCAAATGCAACAGAATCAGTGCTAGGCTCTAAGAAATACGTCAGATTGGAGGTAACGCTGTGTGGATCAAGCAAGTGGGCTTGAACCTGAAGGATTCGGGCACCTGGAGAGGTAGCTTCACTGACTTCTACTTGATACACCAAGTTCTGAAAGACCAAAGTAGGGCCCATCTTCTGCTCTTCAATAACCACCGTCAACATCAGCAAAGAAGTTAGAGGAGGACTTCCACAGTCTTCAGCTGCTATGTGGAGAGTATATTCCTGCTGCTTATCTGCAAACACTGTCCTAGTAAGGTTTACCACTCCAAGACTTGGATCAATGCTAAATGCATTTGACTGCTTACTTGCAATACTGTATTTGATTGCCCCATTTAGGCCACTGTCTTTGTCTTCTGCATGAGCAATATAGACAGCAGTGCCAGGAGGCTGGGTATGTGAAATAGTTACCTTATCAGATTTGGTCAGAAATACTGGAGGGTTGTCATTAATATCTATCACAGATATGTTGACTTGAGTGCTACTGTAGACTGGGGAGTTACCCAGCTGGGACTGAATGGTGAGCACCACAGCAGACTGAGTTTCATGATCAAGCTGTTTTTTGGTGCGTATAATGCCAAACTGGGGATCAATAGAGAACTTTCCATGTGGATCACCAGAGGAAATTCGGTAAGAAACCACTTCTAAAGAATCTAGAAATGGAAATAACAACAAAAAATATAAAAAAAAATATCTGGAAGTGATAACATGAATGTTGGTAAGAACATCTGTGAAGAATGCATGCTGTTAAATTCAATGGAATAAATGTAGGCTACACAGATGTTTGACATTCTTGGGCTTTTTATGCTTCCTTATTCCTCTCCCTGGAGCCCTTCAGTAAAATATGAATGTACACAGTTTGTCCACTTCTGCACTGTTTGATTTTCATCACACTGCTATTATAAAACTCTATAGAGAAAATGGTATAATAGCCTTTTGTTTTTCCCTGACCTAAAATATAGAAAAAACACTCTTACAAATTAGTCTTATGGGAGCAATTTCGCTACCCACAGGCATTCACTATAGCAAGGAATGAAACAGATTGCAGTTCTCTGAAAGAACTGCATTTTAATCAACTTACTGTTCATGGGTGACCATTCATACATCAAATGCTACCTAAAGCAAAAGCTGTGTAATGATTCAGGCTTTTACTATCAAGGCTGCCCCGCAGATGCTACCTCCACCCTGAGGACAGTCCTTCCCAAAAGAAGGAAATGGGAGGACCTGACTTGTATAAAACCTCAACCTCTACCACTTTAAATTTACAGATCCATCATCATCAACCTGTTATGTGAACTCCTGGCTCCTACTGCTCCGCATAGGAACCAAATACATATGGCTTTTAGGACAGGGTCTTTTATGACCATGGACTGGCAGGAGCTAACTCTTTAACCCTTTACAAAAGATTAAAAAAACAGGTGGATTAAATACATTTTTAAAAGGTCCCATAAACATTCATCTGGACTTCTCCGCCTAATTTGAGACAATGTGGGGCTATGTTTGGTTGGCTGGGTTTTGTTTCGGTATTTGGAGGGGTGGTCAGCAGCACTTCATACAGATCCTCTGAAACTTATGAATACTCTCTGATTATGACTATCGCTCTGAGATGTCTCTTGCATGGCTAATACTTTAACACAATCCAGACCATCACACAGACCCTTCCTTACACTTTCACAACATGCTTCCCATCCACCCATTTACATTTATAGAAACCCGTTTTGAAGAAAATGGAGGCCATTGCCAATCCCCATGGACCACCAAGGAGAGTACCAAAAATCTCCAACTGTTCTAAAGAGTACCATGATAAACCAGTGATTACACCAGTTGCTGTAAATACCAACAGTAAATTCTATTTATTGCTTGACAGACTGAATGAATAACATGGAAGTTTAGAAAAAAAAAGTAATCTACAGATATTTGCAGTTAATGGTCACAACAAAAATGCAATGTAATCTCTGACTGAGCATGCAACTTACTTGGAGGCTCTCTGGCCTTTACAGTGCCTATCAGGCTGTCTTCAGGTGCACCTTCTGGAACAGAAAAGGTATACCGCGATCTCTCAAATATGGCAGGAACCAAAACAGTCTGAAGGATGTTTACTGTGACAGCTGCATTGGTGGCAGAGGGAAGGCCACCCCCATCCCGTGCAGAAACAGTCAGGAAGAGTGCAGAATGTGCCAGGTGGCCAAGAACTGAGACAAGGTAAATAGTTCCTGAAAGTACACAGAAATAAAAGAGCACTGATGTAAGATAAAATTCAGCAGGCTGTCAAAATAGTTTCAACATGTCTTCCCTTAGAGAAATGATAACGTGGACAAAAAGCAGCACTCCCAATTTGTTTT
Source organism: Manacus vitellinus (assembly GCF_001715985.3). Lineage (NCBI taxonomy): Eukaryota > Metazoa > Chordata > Aves > Passeriformes > Pipridae > Manacus > Manacus vitellinus. Next base: position 38,025,125 of record NW_021938789.1, on the reverse strand, counting down.
TTGAGAGCCAAGTTCTTTTCAAATGATATGGTCTTTAAAATTCACAAAGACACTGAGACACAGCAAGTTCTGTGTCAAAACACAGTGTCCATAATTCTGATTTTAGAAATGCAGATTCAGCTATATCTTTGATAATATTAGGCAAAGCACAATTTTACTAGTACTAGTCTATAGGAATTTGGAAGTGCATTGAGGGGAAAAAAGTACTTTATTGTTACAAAAGATTAATTTATCTTTGCAAATGGTAAAGTTAACTTTATTTCAAACAGGTAACGGAGACATTCTGCTTAAGTAACTTCTGAAATAAAACATCCACACAATGGTTTAAGCCCCAAAATACAAACCTTAGGAGCAGTGTGCTCTATGGAAAATATCTGGGAAACAATCATTTGCTGTCTGATCACACATTTCTGGTAAAATACCCTTTAATAGTGAATTCTAAGTTCTGTTGAATTTGCAAGCTGCTACCAATTACATTTTATATAAACTCTATGAAGTAATTCTTTGAAAAGAAAATAACAGCACTTTGGACGTGCCTTCCTCAAGATAAATACATTTTCATCCTTCAACTCTGATGAATGAGACAAGCTGTCTCCAAATACACACTCTTCTGACTGCTAAAATAAAAGTTTTTAGTACTATCAAATAGTTATGCCTGACTTCCAAATACTCTCTCTATAACTACAGAAACCTACATCACACTATTACTACCTAAGATGGCAGAAAGAATGAACATGTCAGGGATCCTGTCCCATCTTCTTCTACAGTAAAAGCCTGTATGAACTTCAAAAAAGCTTTGTTTGAATGAACAGTTCAGTCTCAGCAATGAGAACAACATCCAAACCATAGCTCTCTACGGGCTGTTCAAAATGGTCTACCACAATTATCCAAAACTGATACTTGTTAATTATTCCACAAGAGACAGTCATACACTGTCCTTTGCAAGCAAATTGAGGTTTTATAAATGAGGATATAAACCCACAAATAAATAACTAGCTCTCAGAGCATTTTGAAATGTCTGGTTTAGATGAAGTGAACATAAATGTTTAAAATCTTAGGGATAAACACTAGATCACAAAGCAGTACAGCAAATCACAGTATTGTTGTTACTCATAAATTTTATAACTAAATTATAACATGAGGCACATAGTGGAAGATCAGGTGCTTTCAGCCAGGCAAAGGATGGAATACAGAAATGTAATTATGTCCTAGAGAGCATTAATACTGGTTTGTCTTATCCTTTCCAACATCTTCTCTATCACCGAGCAGGAGGAAGAACACTTTCACTTATTCTGAGGTGACAAAAATCCATTAGTATTTTAAGACCCTTAAGTGGTCACAGATTTTGCAACACTGAGAGAGTTATTTGTGAAGAAAGTTTTTCAATATAAAAATGAAGATGAAAGATGACCAAATGCAAGAAAATTTTTCTTCGCAATGAATGAATTTAACTAAATATACACTAAATGATAAAATCACAGTGCGCTAAGGAGTAGGGCTGCATCAAATTCAAGTGATTCAACTAATAGGGACAGCCTTTTACATACCAACAAGGTATTTTTAAAAGATCACCTATGATTTTTATAGAAGCTGGTGAAGACACAAAACCTCCAGCAGCTCAGTAAAACCAAACCTTTAAACTCTGAAGGACCTTTGTAATTTCCTGGCTCTCAAGACGAGTTTAGGAAGGATGACGTTTGTCATCCAAGTTGGACATTTAGTGGTCAAACAGGGTAAAACTAGAATTAAACTGTCTTAGAAGCATCAGTGCATGATTCAATGACAATATAACTTCTCAAAATTTAGGGTGAAGTCACACTACTATTTTGCTGCAGTGCATTTTAAGCAGAATAATGGAAAACACATAAAATCCTCATAAATATTCAAATGTGCATGCATTACACTTTCCAAATATACTGCCAGGACATTGTAATAACAAACTGTGTCTTAACATGCTTAAATTGCATTAAAAGGGTCTTCAGGATCAAGGAAGAATGCTTTTCACTAAGAAAAAAGGGACACTTATTCCAGTGTGATGAACAACAGTAAAAGTGCAAGTGATACAGATGAATTCAGAATTCACTACTGATCCAGCTCCTATGCCAACAATTCATACAATTCCAAGAATAAACCTTATTTTGGCCTTTTTTTTCTTTCTTTTTGTCTCTGATGATTGAGTTTTATGATTATTTAAACAGCTCAATGAAGTAGTTCTTCAAGGACATAAACTTTTGGCATTACCTGAGGTAATCTGAGCAACTGTAGCTTGAAGGAAAAAGGTGTTTAATTTTTTCCTCGGAGGTTAAATATATAAACATGGATTTTAGATACCACTGCTGTCAAATGAAATTAAATCAGTCAAGTGGACTGTATGTTACTTGACCAATTGGGTATTTTTCTATTGACAAGGACAAAAATATCTTGTTCTCATTTTGGATACTCTAAGATGTATGTGAAAAATTGAAAAACTTCTACAAAAAAGGATCAAATTGAAAATCGTACTGTCAGAGCAATAACTAATGACTTCAGAATATTCTTTACCAAAGGGTGTAGCAAACAGTGTTCCACTCCAGGACTTGTGAAGACCTGGTTGAACAGAAGTATTTTAGAACCAAAACTCCTTCTCTGCTGACCTAGACAGACTGCAGCAGACTCCATGCCAGTTAAAAAGAAAAAGGAAAAAAGAAAATTAATACAAGATTTTGCTTTCTTTCTTCATTTTTTCGCTGTGCCATTGGGGAAAAAAGGCAATAGGCAAGTACGTCTCACCAACTCAGCTCTCTTTTACAGGATCAGAGACACCCTAAGAACAATGGCAGATTCCAAGCAAAAAGTATATGTTTTACATATGGTTCCTTCCAACCTCAAAAACTGCGGTATGCAGAAATTTAATAACCCATTTTAAATTTTAATTACATACATTCTGTTTCTTTCAGCATTAGTAGGACTGGGCACTAGCTTTGCATTTGGTGATATATAATCTATACAGACTGGAGATTTGAGATAGCTCTACCATATGGTAGTGAACATGCCTCATTAGGCTCTATAATGGCAAAGAAGCTGTAGAAGTAAGCAGCATCTGGGATTCCACTTTTTATATGGTTAGGAAAAATGTGGGACTGTGACTAAAAGGGACAGTCAAGACCACTTGGGCCAAAAGCAGCTGCCAGCATACCTCAGAGCAGGCTGGCCAGGTGTACCTGGTCTGCTGAAGCACAGTGCAGGAGATCCCCTAGCACTACACTGCAAGGACAGAAACCAGGGGCTAACTGCAAGGAGCAGGAACTGTCAAAGTCACACATTCTTTGTGTGACTGTGTGACATACTTGACAGAGGTATGTCTCACTAAATAACAGGCTGAAGATGAATCATGATTTTCCTTTCTTCCCTGTTCCGTAATTAAGACAGTGGCTTATTATCATTACTTAGGGAGGCAGTGGTCTTTCATCCTTGAGACGTGCCCTGCCCAATGCAGCTGTGTTCTCAGCAACATGGCCTCAATACTTGTGACTGCTGCTTGTTCTAGAACAGATGTACTGGTCACATAATCTGACCAGTGGACATTTAGGATTGTACAGAGGCAGCGTTGATGGAAGCGTTCTAGGAGCCGCAGGTGGTGGCGGTGGATGACCCATGATTCAGATCCATATAAGAGAGTAGACAGCACTATGGCTCTATAAACACTGATCTTTTACTTTTCTTCAAGTGTTTATTTCGCCAAACTTTTATGAAGCTTTCCGAAGGCACTGTATGCCTTTGCTAACCTGTTGTCTCTCTCCGTCAATCTTACCGTCCGAGGAGATGAGGCTACCTAGGTAATTAAACTGCTGGACTGATTTGAGCTCTGATTTGCCAGTGGTGATATGGGGATGATGGAAGACTTCCTGAGGTGCAGGTTGATGGAGAACTTCTGTTTTCTTTAAACTGACTTCCAGCCCAAAGAGCTCAGCAGCATCTGCAAAGCAGGATGTTAAACACTGCAGAGCTGCTTCTGTGTGGGCGACAAGGGCAGCGTCATCAGCATAGAGCAGCTCCCGGACAAGATGGTTTAAGGTCTTGGTGTGGGCCTTCAGTCACCTTAGGTTGAAAAGGCTTCCATCAGTAAGGCAACGCAGAAAAAATCGTGCCTTGCAGAATTTACCACCTAAGGAGTCTTTCTGCTGTGCCTTTTGCAATCGGACATGCCTGTCTCGTATTGGCCTTTTTAGCCACCAGTGCGCTTGTGACAAACGTGGGTAGAGACCTTTCCCAAATCTTCGTTCGCGAAGCCCAGCCATGATTATTATTACTACCACAGTCATTTGCATCCTGCAGTTCATGCTTCAGAGAACTTAAAAGACAATTAGGTTGCTGTGGTACTGAATATATTCTTCCATTATGAAAAACAGTTTCTATAAACACTGACAATGGAAAGGGAATAATGAGACAGCTCCTCTGCGAGGAATGTTTTACCAAGACGAAAGCTCCCAGCAGGAGACTGTATGGACACAAGCACAGGTCCACTTTAAGAAGTTACTGTGTGAAAAATGCCACCTTCTTTCTTACAGCTTGGCTCCCCATATAAAAGAATAGCCTTATCTACTGCCTTTAAAAGCATTTAACTCCCATCTTTCAAATTTATTATTTATATTACTGCAGTGCCTTGAAGATTTTACCTCTGCCTAATTCCTCATTCTGCATGAGAGAGAGCTGGAATCAATTCTGCTTCAGAGGTGAAAAATCATCTAATTACACACCAGATGATGCATTAACATCCAGCCTCACTGACACCTTGGCAATCTCATTTCCTCAACTAGATCTGCATGGCTGTAACTGACTGCAGATTCCAACCTTTATAAATTAAAAGCATGACATACAGATTGCCTACTGCCTGGGTATGATATGGATATGCATTTTAGACAGAATTTGCAATGCTGGTTGCATGTTAGCAACTGCTGCTGCAGGTTCTAGTTTGGGAACAGCTCTGCTCCAAGGGAGGTTTGCTCAGCACAGCCATGCTGGAATTTACAAATGTTTTGCTGCAGAACAATGTGCTTAGTGGTTAGCAGAAATTGTTACAATGGTTTGGAGGGTTGGATGTACAGTGACAGCTAGTACTACTGAAGGGCAAAATCATGACTATGAACTCTTTCATCTGCTTCATACTTCCTCACTCACTGTAGGGCATGAACTTCCAAGAAGTCTTGCTCTCCACTTTGTGCCTATGAACCATGACAGGTAAATGAAGCCAATATTGGCCTAGAAAGTGCAAATGCATTAATGAAACACAGGACTTGGCATCATCCGCCATCCTCTGGCAATGACAAAATTTCTCATGGCATTTTTGTTGTTGTTATTTCTGTGTAGGTGCACCCTATTCCACAAGCAGGTTAACTGCTAAGTGCTGTTTCTAAAGAGTTAAAGGTCAGAGGCAGGAATCCAGAAGTAGTTCTTCAAGTATTTCTTTAGCAGTATTTCTTCAGGATATATCCTAGGATGGGCCAGTTGGCATGATCTGACACACAGCTTAGACAACAAGCAGATGGCAGAGGTACATATGGTTCATCACCCTAGTTCACCTTCAAAGCCAGCCACTGAACCTGCTGTTCCATACTCTGTAGGTCAGCTAATCTGACATAATAGTAACTCAGAGCATGTTTGCTGTCTGATTACATAAAAAGTGAACACTCCTATATAAACATGGGTTAAAAACCCCACACCAGAAATCAAAGCATACACCACTAAGTCGGCAGGACTCTGGCCCAGTGAATTGCTGTATTTTCAAGGACAAAGGCAGAGACTTCCCCACACAATCTGCACAGCTCCAGCCCTGCCACACCACACCAACAGGTCACCTTTGCTTTCTTAGCTTATTCAAGTTTTCCAGAAACAGCTTTCTAATCAAGGACCTTTTCAATCAAGCTGCCAGCCTCTAGATCCAAAAATAGCTCAGTGCACAACCTGGTAACAAAACTCGCCTGCCATGGTAACCAGAGATTATATTTCTTTGAAGGTATTGTACCAAAATATGCACTGTACCAGGACACATACAGAATGAAGCCTAATATAAGACAAATAAAATATATTTGCTCTTCTTATATTAATATTATGAAACATTCCCGATGCTCATCTTAATCTTCATGAATTGATTTTCTACAATGCACACTCCCCTGCTACACTCATTCTAACAACAGTGCGAGGGCATTTTGCCATGGCTGTCTGCTCTCTTGGTGTGACCTGTCACTTTCTTCTTTTCTCCAGGTTAACTAAGAACATGAAGTACATTAAATACATCTGTACTCAAAGAGCCATACAGTCTCTAGCAAAGAAAAGTGTTGCTTGTCTGAACTTTACCATACAAATATCACACATTTCTCTCCTCCAAAATGGGAGGTTTGGGCATAATTTTTGTCTTTTCTTCATTTTTCTTGTTATCCGCCCACATCACCTGTGCAATGTCATGGAAGTTCACTCTTCTGATGAGGTCTTCTGTTTTTGAGATGTAACGTTGACTTAACTGCGAGAAAGGGGGAGTGGGCTGGAGTATTTTTGTTAATGCTTTGCACTCTGTCATGCACAATGAATCTCAAGTACACACGTCACCCCACCATTGTATGGTTTAACTTTTGGCACATGGCTTGTAGGAATTTTTATCTTTGAAGATGGTCAATTCTATTGGATTTTTTTTCATAGAGAAAAAAAGAGACACATACACTAAGAGCTGGCAGTATGGACATTTTTTCATGCTGTTCTGCTAAACGGCTTTCTTTCAGGGCCAAATCAGCATGCTCACACTTACTACAGCAATATTTTTGTGCTTCTAGGGCAATATACCATTTCCTGTATTCTTTATGTTAGATTTCTCATTAGATGAGATCTCAGTGAAGGTAAACGTCCACAAATTACTCAGCTAAGACTGCTAATTTTTCCTTCTTAACTCAAACAAAATTCTTCAAAAGTGAACACTTACTAAACCAATGTCTCTGATTTGCAGCATATCATATGAAAGATGAGAAGAACATTAATTGAAGAAACTGCAGTTTAAAAAAACAAGTGGCCTCAAAATGTTCCAAAATAAAACACTCCTATTTTTAAATGTTATTTATGTGAATCTCTTCATATGTTTAGCAAATGTACTACATGCTGTAGGAAAATGCCAAAAGTAGTTTAAAAATAAACTATTTTTTCCTACAATACTATATGAAAACATCATTAATCATCATAAAAATGGCCTTGTTTTCTTTAGAAAGGATGCACCCCCATTTTACTTTGATGCCTATTGCAATCTGCTATATATTAAACATTGTATAATACATGCAGTTAAGCAAAGTTTGGATTTTCCCCTTCCCCCCACACCAAAAAAAAGAGATTTTGGTATTTCAGCATTACTTTTCAACCTGTATTGCAATAAAAATAAAGCAAAACTTTTTCATGCAATTAAAATCTCCTAATATGTGACTGTTAAAAAGCATTTCCATTTTCTTCAATAAAACAAAATTTGTCAGCATACTTAACTGGAATGAAGCTATTCGGAACCAAATCAAAGTTTTATTTTAAGTCAGTTTGACATTAAATTGCATTTACATATGGTGCCATAGTACAGTAATGGAAGTAGTACAGCACTAAAATACACACAAAACAAGAAACATATACCAGTGGAGGGACTATTCTGCACAAGCTCTGCACTTAACCCCTCCTTTTGCATCCATTACCAGGCACTGTTAAAGCAATAAGATGCTGCACTCAAATCTGTCTTTTGGTTAATTAATTCTTACATTCTTAAACTTGCATGATCTTTAGGTGTATTCCTCCTCTTACTTTTCTCCAACAGACCCAGCTCCTAGATTGCTGTACATCTTTTGGAGGACATTTTAGTCACATAATGCCCTATGCTATTCAGTTAAAAAGAAATCACAACACATCCTAAAGGAAATGTATTCATTTTTTAGCAAATCAAAATTTTCTCAGAAGTATGTTCATTTTGCAGAAGCTGTATTTCTTGGCTGAAAAATTTTTTTAATGTCCAACTACTGACCAACTCTTGTAACAAGGCTTGTCTGTCATACTCAATACGTATTTTTTGGGTTAAATAAGTAACAGAAGGTTGATCCAAGTATCTTCAAGTCAATGGAGAAATCTCCAAATATCTCACTGTACTGGGTCTGTATGGCAAGGGGTTAGTAGCAGGGGGGCTACAGGGGTGGCTTTTGTGAGAAGTTGCCAGAAGCTTCACCCATGTCCAGTGGAGCCAATGCCAGTTGGTTCCAAGATGGACCTGCCACTGGCAAAGGGCCAAGCCCATCAGCAATGGTGGTAGTGCCTCTGGGATAACAAAGTTAGGAAAGGGAAAAAAAAAAAACAACAACATACCTGTGCAAAAGCAATTGCAGCTGGGAGAGAGGAGTGACAGTATGTGGGAGCAACACCCCTACAGACACAAAGGTCAGTGAAGAAGGAAGGGGAAGAGGTGCTCCAGGTACCACAGTAGAGATTCCCCTGCAGCCTGTGGTGAAGACATGGTGAGCAGGCAGGCTGTCCCCCTGCAGCCCATGGACATCCACATGGGGCAGTTATCCACCTGGAGCCCACAAAGGACCCCATGCTGGAGCAGGTGGATGCCCAAAGAATGTTGTGACCCCGTGGGAAACTTGTGCTGGTGCAGGTTTGCTGGCAGGACTTGTGACCCCACAGGTGACCCACACTGGATCATTCTGTTCCTGAAGGACTGCACTCTGTTGAAAGAATCAATGCTGGAGAAGAGGAAGAGTGTGAGGAGGAAGAAGCAGCAGCAGAGACAACCTGCAATGAACTGTGTAGTTTCCATTCCCTATCCCCCTGTGCTGATGGGGCAGGAGGAGATAGAGAAAACTGGGAGTGAAGTTGAGTGCAGGAAGAAGGAAGGGTGGGGGACATTGTTTTATGATGTAGTTTTTATTTCTCATTACCCTACTCTGATTTGATTGGCAATACATTAAATTTATTTCCCTAAGTTGAGTCTCTTTTTCTCATGACAGTAGTTGCTGAGTCTTGCTCCTTGCTCCTCCAGGAGCCTTTCATCATAATTTTCTTTCCCATCCAGCTGAGGAGGGGAGTGATAGAGTGACTTCAGTGAGCACCTGGTGTCCAGCCAGGGTCAACCCACCAGGTGCACAGAAACAGTCTCAAAAAAATACACAGGAGGAAGGTCATAGGCTTTGTTTTAGGCATCTAATTTACATAGGAATCACAGAACATAAACCTAAATATACAGTCGAAAGAAACAGAAGCTAAGTTAAATGTTTATACTGCTGTAATGTACACTGTGGGAATGATACTTTCTCTCCATCCCTTTCATACTAGGTTTAAATCACAAATAACTTCAAATGAAGATAAAACACTGGCTACTGCCTTTTACTTAGCCTTCATGGGAGTCTTCTCTGCTCGCAGTGACTAGCTAGGGAATTTGTTCTAAGACTATGAATGGACCATTTACCTGAAGACTGACACATGAAGTCACACTGGTCCAAAACAATTTTCAAAGATTATTCTTAATTTTTTTTTATTTGAAACAACTTCCCTGAACCAGAGCTACAGTAAGAAAACCATCTTTTTATCCATCTCTCAAAAAGAGCATCACTAAGATCAGTGGAACAGTATGCCCTTGGGTGGAGGAAAATATTATTGGCTAGTAACAAAATGAGAGGTTACAAATTCAGTTGTTAATTCCAAAGTCTTAAAGTTAAGCACTGCATAGGTTTTCTGCCACACTTATGGTTGTATCCTGTGACTTACATTTTTAATTACCAGCTCTGCCATAACTATAAATACACTGTCTTTCAGATAGCTTGTTAGGTAACAATGGGAAATAAACAAACATAGCTGAAACAGTTTCTTAGCCAGAAGAGCTCTTCAACTTGCCTTGTTCTAATCAATTCATAAGTACTGTTCATAGATCATGCATGGATCAGATATCTACAAAAGGCAACATAATGAAGCCAAGATGTTGTTTACACCAACACTAGAAACAAACGATAGGAAGAGTCACGAACTAGCAGAGGAACTGGTTTACAGTTCCCTACCCATACATTTTTCTAGCTACACAGCTCTTAAAGTGGTTTTTCTTGTGGACAGTCTATCATCAATCAAATGAAAAATACTTCACTTCAACTTTTTCACAAGTGGAAACACAATAAATGTTATTTATGAGTACAAGAGCATATCAAAAACAATAAATGCAGTGTCTAAAACCTAAAATAGCAAACAAATATAACTAACAAAGACTCGTTTAGAATTCAAAAAACTTTTCAGTGGAATGTCTATCTGGTCAATGAAGGATATTCCTTCTCACTGAATTTATCTATATACAACATTCATGTGTCACAGTGCTTGAAACAAAACATGGATCCCCTTCAAAGAGCTTGGATGTGCCTCAACCTCATAATATCTATGTATCAAAAGCTGTATTGATATATTCTATATAGTCAGTGGTTAACCAGATGATAGGATATCCTGTATTGTGAACACAGCTCACTGAAAAACTATGAGTTTTCTTGATATATCCATACAATTGCTTTAACAAAGCAATAGCCAGAAGCAAGCCATAGCAGTGAAGAATTCAGGTTTCAATTTTTATTTTACTGTTTTATCCTTTTGTCTTTAAAAAATTAGAAAGAGAATGGGGAAGAAAAGTGAATTTTTAGTGAGTATTCTAAGTGCAGCGCTCAAAAAACATCCCCAAAGAAAATTACAGTGAGATAAATTTTCAAATCCAGATGCCATATAGATGCCACAAAATAGAAATTACGTGTCACAAAGAACAGCATCATTTTGCATATGATTTTAATGTATCATAGTGTAATTTGACAAACTGTTAGCTACTAATTATTTTAAATCTCATAATACTGAAAATATCTCTGTCCACATACACATATAATCAACATAGTAAATCAAAATTACTAATGCACTGATTTTCATTCCTCCTTTCTAAATGCTCTATCAGTGAGAAAAATAATAATTTAAAAAAATAAAACTTATCAGTAAGGCAAATCCACGGAATACTCCAACACCATCACTGTGCCTCCTTTTAGGTCTTCTAATAATAAAAAGAGCAGATAAAACAGAATATGCCATACTGCAAATTGGAAAACCTGCAGAACACATCAGTAACAGACTGCACATTCACAAGATTAGAAGAAAAAAGACCAAAACTGCAATATGATCTTGTTTGGCTTACAGGTTTGGAGATTCATCTCCTGAAGAATGCCTATTCCCTGATACACTCGTCCACTGTCCTCTGTTCACAAAACACAGCCCACATAACTATATGAGGTTCCCCACATAACCTTCAGAGAGGCACATATAAATTAGGCCATATATCAGAGAATATGAAGACAGCTTTAGCACAATGAACACTGGAAAATGTCACTGTTCTAACAAGAAGTGAGGAAGAGCTCAAAATCTCTGTGCTCTAACAGTGAACCACTTGTCATCTGCCTCTGAATACTGAACAGCTTTTGCAGCTATTCTAATCCACAAAGAGTGAAAAACTTCTATGTGACAAACTGGTAATTTTAATGGGCTTTTCTTTTTTATAATGTTTATTTTTTTGAAGAGTTTAAAAATCATTCTGCGCACCAATGGCTGAGCATAAGCATTATTGTTGGTAGATGTGGAAGAATATAAAAGGAAAAATCTATTCAGAAAAAAAAAAATCCCATACCATTAATATTAATAAGATAAAATTAGACACAGTCTAACCTTGTGAATTACCCAGGAGATCTGATTAAGTGCAAACAGATTCCAGGCACTATAATGTTGGGAACACTGTCTCTGACCTAAATGCTTTTATCATCACAAAATGTCAGCAGTAATGACCTCAACCAACTTCACCTTGTATTTGGTCTGCCTTTGATAAAACACCATGATAGATCCACAAGGTAATAATAACTTACAAACTTAGAGAGTCTTCATGATCAAGCATGACATTTTTCCTATACCAAGTGCCAAACTGGAAAGAGAGGTCAAAAGGTCACAATTCAAGGAAAAAGGCCCTTCAAAAGGCTTCTGCAAAGCCTGTGCTGCTAATGTGATCCACAGGGGTTCTCTCTGACAAGCCTGCTGGGGCAGTTTTAAAATAACCAGTTAAATGCCTGTGGAGAGCCAGCTCCCTAATTATTGATTGACCTACGTATTTTTGGCATCAGTTATGCCCCAGAGAATCTGATTTGACAGGTAGTTAAAAGTCCACAATTAAATAACTTCTGAAAAAGCCAAGACAAGCAGACCAACTTCCTAAGCAGATTAGTTTCTTCTGTTCATCAGAATATTTTGGGAACTGTGTAAAAATAGACATCATTTTGAAAGAATAGAGCCTTGCAACATTTTGTATGCCAAATAGCTAATATATACACATATGTACCACAGTCAAAAAAAAATCTTCAAACATATAAAATAATCACCTGTGCCATGACCATCTGTTAATCAGGATACGTTCATATACAAGGGTTGGCTCTCGAGAAAAATGGTACTTGCAGTTTAGTCAACTATTCACTGAAAGGCAATGTGGGTGTTTGTAGATGCAATACTCATGTTCTTTCCAGCTGATGTTTACAACTATTTTAAGGTCAGAGAGCTAACTACAGGGGCTGCTGTACAGTAATTCAATCTGTGAGATTCAACCTGTCTTGGAAAAAATTCACAAAAATTTTTTTTTGCCATAATTGTTTTCCTGCTCTTGTCATCACTCCTTCACTGAACCTCTCTCCAGAAACCAGAAGGATGAGGTGTCATACCAGGAAGTAAAAGGCAGAAAAAGACACGAATCTAATCATTGAGTCAAACAGGGAGGTGATTAAGTACTGTAAGACTGTGAGCAGAATGGGGACTTATCCTAGCACAGAAGGGAAGAGACTAGAACAAAAACAGAGAGATAAAATGGAAGGACAAGCATCTTTAAAGTTCTTTTATTGCTCCTCAAGAGTAAGACCTAAACATTTCAGGAATTCAGATACTGTTGTAAAAAGCCAATGTTTTGATTATATCTTACAAGGATGAATAGATTTAGGGCTGAAAATAGTGGATAAGTGGCATGCTGCTTGTCCTTCATTGTACTGGCATGTACTGTATTTTCCATTCTTCTCCTCATTCCAGTGAATGCAAAGGTTTCATGGTAAACCTAAATCCTCCAATTTACTCTAAAATTATTTTCCATCAGAATCTAAGTTTCAACTGTATGACATGACTGCAAATCAAAGAAGTATAATCAGGGAAAATATGCATGTTGTGTAACTATCACCTTTCTGAATCACAGATTCACACAGTACCTGTGGATGTATCCACTGTGAAAAAAGAAGAAAATTCTCCTGGGACCAGTTCGTATGTGACAAGGCCATATATTCCTGAATCTCTGTCTGTGGCAACAACATTGATGACTTCTGTTCCTGGTTGTGTGTGACTGCTGATACTTGTCACATAGATGTCTTGTTCAAATATAGGTTGATTATCATTAATATCTTCTATCTCGATGCGAACAAAAGCTTGGGCACTCAGTCCACCCTGTTGGATAAATCAGAAAGATAAAAACAAAAAACAACGTCAATTTTAAAAATTGGATGATGCACAACTGGCTTCAGCCTATCCTTAGGAAATGGAGCATGCTGCAACAATATTGATCAATGAAAGTGTCCATTAAAAGCAACTTACAGTATCCACAATACCCCAAAATACTGCAAGCAAGCAAGCTACGTGCTCAGCAAACTCCAGTGGGCTGACTGAGTACACAAAGAACTGCAGCTTCTCTACAATGGTGATGCCTGAACATAAAGTCAGTTTTGTTAATACTAATGAGCGCAACACATGTCAAAAACCTTACTAGTCTAAGCTCACATGTTTTTACTGTCATCACCAACACCCCACTTATTCCTTCACAGATAATAGTCAAGGCTTTCTGTCCCAGAAACACAAGCCCCTCAGGTGACTGTGGTGCTCCAGTAAAGCAGGAATAACTCCTATCTGTGCGTCTTTCAGATTTAAAAGCATGACCATCTTAACAGTGGATATGGGCTTTTTCAACCATTGATCAGGGACACAGACTAGGAGCAGTGCAGGACAGCCAAAAGCTGACTTGTCAGGCTGCTGCCTGCAAGACCTATCCTTAATTTACCACCCTAGCAGGTTCTGCTCATCCAGCATGTGCCTGTGTCTAGACATTATATATATATATATATATATGGGGGTGTGCATCTAAATCTCTATATGTGTGCACCTGTGCTTGCCTACATACCCACACCTTCAGCTGGTGTACACAAAGACAGAACAGTACCAAATTCACTGAAGGACATAACTGAAACAATATGTTGATGTAAAATTAAAAACTAATTACATAAAATTGTTTCCAGTGCATTTGTGATTTTGCAGAGAAGGAAGTCTCACCATACTTTCCAGGGATCTTGGCTCAACTTCTCTGCTCTTGTTTCTTTTCCCTACAAAAAAGAGCTGGAAAAAGAGCCAGACCTTGGCTGCAGCTTTGGCATCATAGCTTCTTCAAACCCAGCAGCTCTGCTGCTCTCCACACAGCTGAAGCTCCTTCTACAGGTGCCCTCCAAAAGCCCACGAAAATACCACATGGGCAGCCATGGCACCATGTTTAGTCTTGCTCTGGAGTGAAACTGGAGAAGCAAGGAGCAACTGCAAGCTGGCTTATCAAACTACACTACAGCAAAATACAGATTTGCTCTGGAAAAGCGCTGAATTTTGTGACAATGTGCAAAAAAAAGACAATCCTGCGGCTGTTGAACTGTAGACTCCACAGGCCCCCGAGTGAAACAAATGGTAATTTACTTCTCAGAGACACTACCTCGTACTCACTGCAGACTCCCTCCATGAGTTTGGAGGTGTTCATATTTCCAAGATTATTTTACAGCTATAACAACTACAAACATTTCTAAAAGAAAGCAGCTCTGTTGTGGCACAGCTAACACGCAGTGCTGGGTCACTGACATGTTCAGAGGCACAAAGCAGCACATATATAGCCTGCACATGCTGTATGCCATACATTAAGATACAGATGGAGGAAGAATCCTATGCTCTTCAAAGTCACGCTGAGCACACTGTGCTTGTAACAGTCACTTACAGAAACTGCTGACACAGATCAGATGCTGCTGCATATACAACAAACTATGCTGAGCTAGTCAAAACTTAATTTTGCAGTCCCAGTAGCTATAATATTAAAAAAAAACCCACAAACAACTATGTTGCATATTTCTGCAATCTAATTGTTCATGTCAATTATTCTTAAACCTGACCTTTGTGAAACTATTCAGTGATTCAGACTGGATATGACACCTTTAGACTTGCCCTGCCACATAACAATCTCCCACAAACTATTTTCGAAGGTTTGCTTTTTTATCTCCAAGGGTTCAGACATATTTGGGGGCAAAAAATACTATCAGCATTCACTTCCACATTTTCATAGTGATTTTTGCTTTGTTCTGGTCTGGTTTTTTTCTTCTGTATTGAACCTCTGCTGGGGGGCAGTGACATTCCCAAGAAGGCCCAACTATGTGGAAAATTAAGATGATCTTGTGCATCATGTGTCTGTGTTTCACCCACAGACTAGGAGATCTGGCCCGCATTCTCCTGGTGTGCTCGTTTTCTTCTGAAGAAAATCAGGCATGGCATGCTTCCAGGGCTCACACTGCTGCAGAGGCAGCCAGCAGCCAGGACACGTGCCTGGGGCCAGGACTCTGTAGAGTACTGGACCAGCATCAGCCCAAAAATTACTGGGACCATCATGAAACCTCATGCCAATATGAAGAAATGGAGATGTGCAGATCTAGTGGGCTCGCTGCCAACACCCTCAGTTCAGGGCAAACCTCTTCCCCAGTACCTTGATTTCCGTGGTAAGGAAACCCTCTACAGGAGGTAAAAGGGGGGGCTGGAGGAGGGGAAGGAATGTGCTCTGTTCACTGTCAGAAGATGCTCTGCAGCTCCACAGCTTTCAGGTACTTTAGAACAGAAATCAAAAATATTTTTAAGGGAAGAAGGCCAAGGAAGAAGTGAGATCAAGACTAAAAAACATCTGAAAAGATAGTTAGAACAGCATGAAATGAAACTCATGAGAACTTGTGTTAAACTCGTTTCTTCTAAGTTTCATTACTGCTAAACAGACATGACACTCTCCAATTTGTATTTATGCTATGGAGTTATGTAAAGTGATTAATTCTAAGTATATGGGGAAGCATAATCTCTCAGAAGACAGACCAAATTTTATGATAGAGACAGAACCTTCTTTTCCTGAAAAAGCAGTGTATACCTTCACACGAGTCAAGTATGATATTAGCTTATCAACTTACAGTATTAACTGCCCCAGTTTTTGCGCTGGCTATTGAAAAATTTTAAATATCATCCCAAGTGAGAAGGAACAACGTACTCTTATTTCTAACAACATAGGTACACTTATCTACTCAGAAGCAAGTAAAACATGGATGTTGCAAAACATGAAGGCTGATTTAAATGAGTCTGTTGCTGACAGAAAATTACATTTGTTACAAGCAACAGAAAGCCACAGTTGTTCATTTTGAAATCCCTTATTTCATATGTTCAAGTATTTTTAACTACTGTTGTGGTGTTTGATGCAACAAAAAGTCACAATTATAGCAGCTTCTTTGTCAGAGTCCCAAGAGTTGTGTCCCCTGTGGAACAAAAAGGGGGCATAAGAAACTACCATTAAGGCAAAATAACCATCAAAAAAAATTTCTTTACTTTGTCAGGACAAAATTTGTGTGCAAATATGAAGCTATTACTACACCTTTTTATCGTGTCTCAGAAAAAAAGTTACCCTGCCTTTGGCAGGAAAGAGTCTTTGTCTTAATAAGTAGAAATGGTGCTATTTTGAATAGCTGTATTTCTTCATTTTGGAGCTGTAAAATGCTTAAAACTCCATCAAGATTTTCATTACAGCCTCCAATGTTTTTGTCAGTGGTGCTGTCAAATTTTTGTTCCAAACTAAACTGTTAGATACAGAATCTGACATGCAGACTCTTTTTTTTTGTAAACCTAAAGGATGTCAACTTGAAATTGTAAAGCTGTCAAAGTAGAGAGATGTCTCCATTTATTTCAAAAGCCTTAATTTGTTCAGAAGCTTTGCCCGTGAATGTCAAGTTTCAATGTTTCAATTGCTTCAGTGTAAAAGACAAAGAAAATCGGATAAGCAGAGTGGTTTACCAAAAAGCAAAGGACAAAGAACAAAGTATCTTTCTATGCAGAAAGGTAGTAACTCACTAATACACCTGCTGATGGTGTACTGAACCTTTTGCAATGATAATGTAGCAGCCGAAAAACCCAAGACCTAGCATTTCTTACAGAAGATACAAGGATGCTTCTTTCCATCTTCGCCTAATCTATGGGAGTGCTCCCACAAGCTCTCATGGGATGCTCATTTAACAACAGTTTAACAGAAGTTGTTTTCCATCTGCCTCTCCACAGGCTCTTGTGTGCCACTTAAGTTCACTCACTACATTTTCTACATAACGCATTAAAGACACAACTGACAAACTCCAAACCCATGTAATGGAGTAGCCATGAACAGGTGGAGGAAACTGATAGTTTTGCTGTAAGATAAACTGAGCACCACCTGGAAAATACTTCCTTTTCCTCATCATTTCTAATTAACTGTGTTATTTTCTTTGCTTTTAACCTCTCTCCCCTCCTTTGTCAACAGTGACACTTCACTCTTCCTCTCTTTTTTCTAGACACATTTCTCCCCTGATCATAGCCTCTACTTTGAGGCCCACACCTAGCATCATTAAGCCATCAAAACCAGCAGCACAGTGCCAGAAGATCAAATAAATATTCTACTATAACTCTGCTGTAAATGTGGAGAGTGACTCAACAAAAGTTCAGGTATACCAAAAATGCTGAAAAGCTAATATTGAATTTAGGTGCTTTAGTATTTAGGTGTCAGATGGGCAAAGTTTTAGAAGATATATCAGTGGGATCTACAAAGTGCTGACTTTCAGTAAAAAGATCAAGTCTTGCCTGTCACAGACAAGGTAATCAAAAACTGAACCCTTCTCCCCATTACTGAACTTGTGAAAACACAAGGTCCCTAATGAAGATAAATGAAAGACCAATTTGAAAATTAAGTACTCTATAGTTTCAATGCATTGGCTGTTTAACTTTTGCAAAAAGACTCATCACTAGAGCAATAATTTAACTAAGAAAAATTAAAAAATGCATCAAGATTTTTTCATGGAAACATATTTCCTTTCAGATTTTCAAAATAACGTTCTGTACCAGACTAAGTATCTTAGAAACTTGTCAAAATTTCACTGCTATTGTCCAGCTCTCACATAACCTTTATTAATGACTAATCTTGATATTCCAGCTATGGGTATGTTTTCCTTAAACTTATATAGCTTCAAAGCATGTTAATTAAAGGAAAAATGAAATTTTTAGGTATAGAAGAACAGATAATTTTCTGCTGTTATACACTGCAATACTGACTGCTTTACTCTTCAAGGTTTGGATATCTGTACAAAGTACAAATTTTGAAGACAGAAATCACATATCAGTGAAATTCCAAAATGGTTACATAGAACTACCTCTGCTATAAGGATTGCAGACACTGTCCTAAAAATACCCACCCTTATATCCTTATACTAAAATCATAGAATCATAGAATTGTTTGAGTGGGAAGGGACCTTTCAAAGGTCATCCAGTCCAACCCTCCTGCAATGAGCAGGGTCAAGTTATTAGACATTTAAATGAGTCAGGAAACAAACATACAAATATATTTATGTAATTGTTTCTCCCCTAAGGAAATCTATGGGGAAGAAAAGCCATGTTGCTAAAGGTACTATTAATAAAAGGGAATACTTCTGTAGCCTCTGAAAAAACACTGAATTGTGACAGCTAAAGAAGAAAAATCAGATTAACTGCTTAATTATTACACATATATCCAAATTCAACACAATAGAGACCCTCATACTGCTACATTCTTAAAATGCAATAATTAATACCAACTGTCAACTGCAGATAAATTGATCTAGTCATGAATATGGAAATCATAGTTCGCTAAGTTTTTTCGGTGTACTATAACAAAAAGCACAGACATTTTAATGAAAAATACAGTATTACCAGCACAACTGCATTTTTAAAAAAATTAGATACACTTAGGACATTATCTTAAATGCAAGTTTAATGTCCAAAGTATGAAATAAAGACTACATAGCCTGAAATAATTCAATTTCAATGCTTTTAAGTTCAAATTTTACTGCAAAATGTGGCCTGAATAACATTTTGAAAAGTGTCTTTATGTTAATTTTAACATTTGAAGCCAATCAGTATTCTTTTTCTTCAGCTTCTTCACAATTCATTACTAAAAGTGATGAAGGTGAAGACAAGTACAGGCTGGGACTCCCATTACAAATCACCTTTGGATATTTTTATAACAAAATGAATATTTTGCTGTGAAAATAATGAAATTAATAATTTTCTGTTTCAGTGTTTTTCTGGAGTTGCACTACCAAAATTTTCTGTTAAGTGGCATTAGGTAGACAAGGGGTCTAGACATCTCGATGTGTTCCTAACACAACAAAGTGTGTCCTCACCCTCCTTGCCAAACAGAGATCTGAAATGGGTAATTTCAGGCACATACAACTATCCTGCTCTTGCTGTACCACAAATACCCACTTGCAAGCACCCAATCTTGTAAAGTGGGAAAACTCAGACATGCTGCTGCAGAGAGGCTGTACCCAGCCTCAGAAGTAGCAATGGCATCAGCCAGCTAGAAAGGACAAGGAATTTATCCAGGAAAATCACTGTCACCAACAGTAGCCATGCAGTTCTACCACCAGTCATCTTGAAAGAAGGGAGCAGAAGTAACCTGGAGTCCACTAGTTCCAAGAGGAGGAGGAAAATCAGCAGGGAATAACACACCCTAGAAATGTTTTTCAACAACTTGTTTATCAGTAATTGGGAATATCACAAGCTGATTTGATTAATTTGGGTCAAAATTTACAGTTCATGAAGTATTATTTTCTGCTCTCTTTAAAGATAGGACATTTTATTCAAATTCATGCAGTTTTTACGTACTCATGACATTCTCATTTAAAACTATGCAGCATATCCAAATCTCCAAGTGCATTCACAAATCTGGCAGTATGGAAAGGTGAAACTTACCCCATCCGTAGCTTTTACTAAGAGGTCATAAGTGGTTGGATCTTCTTCTCTGTCAATGTCTTGAGAGACACAGATCTGACCAGTTCGTGGGTCAATCTGGAAGGCTTTGGATTTTTCATAAAAATGAAATCCATCATAAAGAGAATACTCAATTTCACCAAACTGGTCAGCATCTGCATCTGTTGCTTTGACCTGCAGGTAGAAAACAGAGATAAAAATGAAGCCAATGAAACTATTACTCATTAAAATGAGGTGTCCATGATTTTTGAATAAAAGTTACCTGTTTGTGGTGTAAAAGCAAATGTGCATACACACAAAAAATACAAGCACGCTCTGCTACCTAAGCTGTCTGTCTGCAGTTCATAAAATAACTCAGGTACTGACAGTGTAATTATTGCATGTAAGTTCCAGCATATAAGTTCCATTAGACCTGTCTTTAAAATTACTTGTGTATCTGTCAATAATTTTCTCAATCAAGTAAACTTCCCAGGACTGGAAAAGCCATGCTTATTAAGCCATGACTGTAGGCCATACATTAAGCTACTTTCCCTTCGTGTTATTTTTACCAGTGGAGGTAGGTCTTATGAAAATATGTCACATATAGATCAGACAAGTGCTGCAGGACATCCCTACCTAATGTATTTTATAAAAGACTTCCTAGAGCTTAATTTAGTTTTCATTTGAGTGCAAGCTTGGTGGTACTTATGCTCTTTGGACCACAGGTGAATTAATTTAAAATGTATTTGATAAAGAGAATAGTTTTGTACACTGCACCTTCAGTTTTATTGCCCTAACATCTCTGATAACAAGTGTTTTGTGCAGAGTTTGGCTCTTCTCGGAATGTTCCATTGTGAAAGCTTTCACTCAAATTCAGAAACATTTCAGTAGAAAATAATTTATAGAAATATGTATACATTAAGAAAGCCAGTATTTTCAGTTCCCTAATTTGTCATTATTGGAGATACATACAGAATTTTTCCTTCTCAGTTGGTTTCCTTTTCTACTTATTCTTTGAAAATTATAAATTCTGTGTTTTTTCCATCAGCTTGTCTATACAAGCACAATGTCTGAAGACCTTGACAGAGCTTTGGAAACTTTAGTATCACAAAGCCCAAGAGTTAGAATTGGTGGGAGTTCACAGAGAAGACCTGTGCTAGCCATTGCCTGCACCTGACACAGGTTGGTGAGACCCACAGCCATCAACCACGGGCAGTGCAAAGGTGGAGGTCTGCACAGGTTTTCCTGTACAGGAAAACAGCTGGCACAGTTTTAGGTACAGTTTCAAAAAAAACCCCAAAACCAGGCCCAGCCAGGGCGTACTGCTAGCAGTAAGTTTGGATTAGGTCATCCTGTTTTGGGGATGTAAATTAATTTAGTTGCATGAACAGAAGTTGTGCCAGGTCATTTGGCCTTGGGACCCAGAACAGCCTTTGGCTGTTGCTCCTACTGATACAAACATGGCCATAAAGACAAGTTGGTGCCTTCATTACAAGCTCACTTCTTCGTCTGCACAGGAATTGTTTTGGCACTAAGACAGTGAACTGGGACTGAATTAAAACCAAATGAACAAAACACGTCTTGAGAAGGGTGAAAAGCATGGAAGTGGGGAAAGGGAAGGAAACCACATAAAAAGTGCCAAGGCAAATTATAAAGCTACAACTTATTCTAGATTAGTTATATCCATCAGAATTTCCAAGTGACATCCCAGAAGATATATGTGTTGTTTCAATTACTATTTTTTGCTTGTTGTGGTTTCATTTTTGTTTGTTTTTAAGACTTCTCCACTTCTGCATGGAATGCTCAAGATTTGCCGTATTTCAGAAGTATCACTGTGACTGCACCACATACACCAGAACACCTTTCCTCCCACAAGATGGTTTCTCACTACTCCAAAGGCTATTATACCAGAGTTTCTGATTCTGCAAAAAAGAAAGCTCCTTTAGGAGAACCCTGTGCTCATAGAGCCCTTCATTCCCCTCTCCCACCCTTACAGTTTGCATCCCACAGCTGCAGCTCAGGGTACAACATGCAGCCACTCCTGACCTCAGTCCAACCACTCGTTCTGGACAAGTTAAAAGCAAAACTCATACTTGTGCAGCAAAACAAAGACCCGGCCCTAAAAATTCCTTACAGTTGTATGTAAATCAAGTCTACAACATGTATATTTCTCCAGCCTTGTACTTTGTTATTTGTCATAAAAGCAAGAACAGAACATACATCTAGTGTGCTCTCAGTACTCTACCACAATAATGTTATGAAACAATAATTCACTTGGCCCTTATAAGAAAAGAATCTCCATTTATTTCTCTTGCCTGAAATCTAACAGAGGTGACGATGCTGAAAGGTTCTGTGTGCCTGTGCCTGCATGCAGTTACATGCGTAAATGCTAACATTTGTGTCTGCAATTGAGCATGAGTGATTAATTACAGGTAAAATTTGAGGGTATTGTTAGAAGTTTTGCCCATTACGTCTAGTGACTTGTTTTCTTTCTTGTAAATTATGCAGTCCTCAGACTTTGAATAGCACATGCAAAGGCTATGAGTGAAGAATTTAAATAAAAATGCTTCAGTTCAAAGCAATACAAATTTAAAGGTCTAATTGTGGTCAACTTCAATTATTATAATCATCTCTCTCAGGCAGCAGAACTAAGTGGCATCAATTTTTGCCAAAACATATGATCTTTTTCCCTGTTCAAATCCCTCACATCTATTCAATTTCTACCCACTTAATAGTCCTCTTTTTAATCACTCACCATGAAGCCTTTGATCTGAAGAGGGAAGAATCCGGAGTTAAAAATGAATGAAAAATTTACTGTAGCAGACAGAGCTGACATTGAATGGTACTACACCTAAGGTCAGGGAAGCAATTAACTATGATCATGGAATCATTCAGGTTGAAAAAGACCTTAAGATTATCAAGTCAATGCAAGCTGATTTAGAAGGAGGAATTCAGTGAAAACATGCTAACAAATTCAAGTTCTGATACAATTAAGAGACCAAGTTATTGAAGATTTTAGAAATTAAAACACATGGTAGTCTCTGTCCAAAACATGTTGAGTTGTAATAGCATACTGTGTGAGTACCAATCCTACTGAGGATTGCAGCTGTTAACTGCCTGAGAGCTGTGAATTACAGGAGGAAATGAAGGCAGCAGCAGGAATTTTCACAGTGGATTGATCAAGAGTGTTGTATGTTGGCAATATCACGAAGGTTATAGAGTTGAACGGATTTATGTGCGTTGGAGAAGTAGGAGGCAAGAGAATACCAAATATGTAACACCTCTGACAAGCCTAATATAAGACTGGGATAGAGGAGGAAAAGAAAGTGGAAGAAAAGGAAGTGTTAGGCCCACAGGACCTTTCTCCTTCTTTCACTAAGCATGATTTCAATACACTAAATTGAAGATACAAATTATTGAGTGTAAATTTGGGAATAAGTACCAGAAAGTATTCCCTCAAAAAACATTTTTAAAGGCCAACAAGAGTCATGGTATGGAGAGCTACTGGTTGGATTTCTCTCATCAATCATGCCTTCTGCAGCCTACATCCTTTGGTCTGTTTGTACACTGTCTAGACTGCAAATTCATCAGAAAAAAAAGAAAGTTTCTTTGGTGCTGTTGATACTACGAATAACATAATAAATGGTCAGGCTGCAGACATTCCCTCAGGAGGAGAAGAAAGGGGGACCTGGAGAAACATTATAGAGAACAATTAAAAAAAAGTTGATCCACCTGTGTGATGTTCAGACAGACTAGTGCGTGAGGAGAATAAATAGTGTGAACGTTCTTACACACCAAAGGGTGTAAGAAGATAAATAAGGAAAATTCAACAGTGTTGGAAGTGCAGAAATAATTTTCTATTTGCATATGGAAAGGGGATGATCTCAAAGAATCTGTGAAATTAAGGATAATTAACCTCACCTAGATGCACACTTTAATCCATTAACACATGTGAAAGTTTGAATGGAGAAAAATAATGCTGGCAGTACACATAAATAAAAGGGAATAAAAACATATTTTTTAGTGCTATGCTAAGGAGAGATTTCAGAGCTTACAGAAAGTAAATATTTGGTAGATCTTCTGCTAGTTCTGTTCACTTCAGTGGAATGATGACAAGTCATAGCAATGGGCACTATGACCCCATATTTTACAGGCATTAAATAGCGTAACCAAAAAATTAATTGTAAAAAAAGATTAAAGAGAATTATATCACCCACTAAAGTCCAGACTGATTTAAATACTAAGCCATTTTAAGAGAAAAGTCCCCCTTTTTTTCCTTTCCTTTATTTCCACCCCTTTTTGTCCTCAACAGATTAAAATAAAGTTCCTGTGGTTAGATTTAGCTTTCCTTATGTTTTTTTCCTAGGTATTATTACCTAACAACTGAGTATATTTTGAAAAGCAGGGCATATATTTTATGTTATATACAAAATGGGAGAAATGTCTTGTGCACACAAAACCACATAAGGAAAGACAATCCTATTACTTGCAGATCAAAAATTCAGGACCTATGTAAAAATAATTTTTAGGATTTAGAGTATGCAGCCTTAAAGTTGAATGCTTTGCAATGCTTAATTTCACATGTGAGTGACCAGGATTAATTTTATGGCTTTCAGATTGACTGACTAAAAGTGGACTACAATGGGAAAGAGCAGACCATTCAACTAAATAAATCATGACTGTGGTCATCTCTAATAGCAATTAAATGAGACTAAGAAATATTAAATCAATTCTTCATGGCATAAGAATTGCTCCCATACCACATATTTTATCAAGTTTACTCCATCTGATTTCAGCTTACCAAGATATAGCTTTCATAGCTCATAAAATCTGTTTGGTCAACTTAATGTCAGAGTGTAAGACAGATTTTTATTTTGTGCATAAAAAAGTGTGTTCATTCCTTTCAGTTGTATTGATATTGTGAAAGGCAAGTTAATTGCCAGCAGCCAGTTCTACAGAAAATCAGAATGTTGGGTGAACAAAAGCATACTCCACTACTCAAGACAACCAGGGGATCAGGCCCAGCCAGCATGGGTTTATGAAGGCAAGTTCTGTTTGATCAACTAAATCTCTTTTTATGACCAGGTGACCCACCCAGAGGGTGAAGGAAAAGGCTGTGGGTGTTGTCTACATGGACTTCAGCAGAGCCTTTGACAGCGCCTCCCACTACATTCTCCTGGAAAAGCTGGGAGCCCAGAGCTTGGAGAGGTGCATTTTTTGCTGGGTTAAAAACCGGCTGGATGGCTGGGCCTAGAGAGTGGTGGTCAATGGAGCTGCATCCAGTTGGGGCCAGCCCTGTTTAATATTTTTACTGAGGATTTGGACAAGGGGATCAAGTGCACCCTCAGTTAGTTTGCAGGCGACACCAAGCTGGGCAGGCGTGTTGATCTGCTGGAGGTCAGGGAGGCTCTGCAGGGGAACCTGGACAGGCTGGATCAATGGGCTGAGGCCAATTGTATGAGGTTCAGTAGGGTGAAGTGCCTGCTGAAAGACAGCAGGCCTGTTCCCTGTAGTATAACAATGCCTGATGGCTAACCCTTACCAGATGAGTTCTGCAATTCCTCATGTAGGCAACCCAAATACCACTCGAATGGCTATCAGTACTTTGGAAGCATTTTTTTATGCCTGACCTTCATGTCAGGTCCATGGCCACTGGGGATGAGAGGAGCAGCCTGAGTTGGTGGCATGCTATGAGTAAAATGTGACTGTAGAAATACTGGTAGTGAAATTACTGGTAGTTGATATTCTTCAAGTCACTCGGCTGTAACTGTACCTGTGAGATCAGCACATCAGCTGCCACAATCACACATTGTCAGATGTCTTCAATTTAGTGCTCTTATAACCCTGGTTAGCAAGCAAATAGCATATAAAATACAAACCAATGATATTTACCTCACAGCTGCCCAAGGCAGTGTTGACAATAATCATGAAACCAAACCTGAAGAGTGTAATAAATATATTATTTCTTTGGATTTTTGTATATCTGCCTCAACACCCATGATTACACCCCATCTCCCTAGTATGGCAGGTTTAACACGCAGAAATGGGAATAAAGCTGCAGATTTATTTGCTGAAGTCCTAAAGGCATGAGCTTTGACTTCAAGAACAGAACTTAACACCAGTCCTTGAACAACAACTTGCATTGACAACAAAGCCCCACTCCTCATCCTCAAACTGGGCTGCATCTGGAAAGCAACAAATCTAATTAGTAACTGGAATTTAAGCTGATCTTGCAACTGGCATTGATGCTCACTTTGCCAACCACCACAGGTACCCCATACTCAAAAAATCCACAAAGAATAATAAAATCCTTCGTCCTCATCCTTGCTTTGATGCAAAATTTCTCCACTGTACTGGTCAGGTCAACAGACTTGACTAATGTCAATCTTTCCACATTCTTTTCATCTGCTATAGAATGGAGACTACCAAAGCTGAACAACGGACAATCAGCACTACACAGATATGACCTTGCTGACTTCGCCTGCAGCTGATGCCAATTCCCTCAGGTCAATCCAGGAATTGTCATCAGTTTTCCAAAGGTGCTAGTAAGAATCAAATCCCATCAGAAACAGTTCATAATTCTCAACAGCCTTTAAAATGAAAACACAGAAGCCTAAATGCAAGAAGAGAATGACAGCACACAGACTGTAACCTCAAGTAAGCATTACATTTCTTAATTATGATAAGGCTTTTGGGTTTGGCCTTTCAAAAAATTACAAAATGGTTCAGCAAATGCATTTTGTGCTTATCTGTTGTGTTCTTTTTTGTCCGCACAAGTTGTATAGAAATTTCCAAGCTACACCGTTTTAAAATAAGGTAAAACTATCTCCATTTCACATTATAAATCTCTCATAAAAGATCACACTGATTTTTATCTTCTTTATAATACACTGGGTTTTTATACATTTTATAACCTTCTGCATCTTCCCCATGGCAAGTAAATGAAAGGAAACGTAATTTACTTGATGAATTAATATGAGATTTTAGCTTTTTGCCTTCTCTGCTCTTCTGTGTATATAACTGCTGACCGTGAACAAACCTGGCAATAAAAAATATTGACAGATCTTTGATTTACTGCTTTCAGTTAGGCTATAGAAAGCAAGAAAAATTAAAATCACTGGAGGAGAAAACAGCCTAAGTACATTACAGCATCACGCTCTCATTCTGAACACCAGACCTCATCCAGCAAGCCAAGTCCAGATCCAGAAGAACTAGGCATTTCATTCCGTACTGTAATCTGCAATGCCTGCTCTGATGCTAGCCAGAGCCTGACTTCACTCCTGTTTAATCCTGTTAAACTGTTCCTGACATGCCTTCAGTTTTGCTGCCATGCCTCCTGCAAAACAGCACGAGCAGCTAAATCCCACTGATGCTAGCCAGGATCCACAGGTGTGGGAGGCAGGTCCTGACCTTATCACTCTTATCACACTGATAGGATCTGGACCATTACAAAATACAATTATGAATGTCTGAATTCACAGCAAGCAGCAGTGCTGCTAATGCCTACATAGTACATAGTAGGACAGTGGTTATAAAATGTGTTTTGGGAGCTGGAAACTTGAGTTCCAGCACCAAAAATGTCTGCTAAAGGACCATCTACTCTGTCAGACTACTTGGTCTACACTGCATTCCTTCTTATTGTGCAAATGTAACCAAATAGAACATAATTTATTTCTATTGTATATGTAAGCTGAAAGAACTGAAAAGAGAATATATTTCTGAGGAAGGAAAATAAATTTTCATAGCAACTAGCAAATATTTGCATGACTAAAGCCTTACTTAATCATCAAAGTCCAGACCCCTACTTTTCAGTGAAAGAAGCTTCATCCATTCATTAATGCTGCTCGCATACTCTGCTATAATTTTAGATTTTATAACCTTGCTATGCACTGTTAAGAGTTTTAGTACAAATCCATTTTTATTCATTAACTTTAGTAAGCTACAGAGCTCCAAGACTAAGCACCTCTGCCAAGCAACAGCAGAGCACAAAAATTTCCCTATTCTGTGCTAATTACACAAAACAAGGAGTCACAGGTTTAATAATCAAGAATATCTATCAAACAAGTAAATAAATATTTGTACTGAATATGTTACTTTAATGATTTTGCATTGGAGCATGTTTTAACTTTTGGTGGCGGGATTAATTTTAAACTCATATTTAATAAGTTGTTTTAGAAACCACAACTGGCTATCTTATTTAGGATGCCTTATTATGAATGACAAATCTGTAACTTCATTTTTATTGGCAGCATGTATTATTACATTAATAAAAAAATAATTCTATTTTTTTGCCTAGATCAATCAACATAATTACTATATTTATAAAGCTGTAATATTATATATTATTTAACTGATCCTAATGATCAAAATACATATCCTGAATGCAGAGTAGGTGGGTGAACTTAAAACACAACACTAATAACAAAGAGATCTTTTGACTATACTAGTATCTTTGAGAAACAAATTGTAGGGAGATGCTACAAAGGAGAAAGAACTGTGTAAGTAGAAAAGCAACCTTGAACCCAGCTGCCCCTTCCTTTTGGCACAGCTTTGTGGAACTAGATTTTGAGTCAGATTGAGGAGGTGATCCAATAAAAGCTCATCATAAAACCTATGTTATTGGTGCAACACTACATTTCAGCCAAGTCGGTTCCTGATGCAGCTGACCCTGCAGGGTAAATGGCAGGAGGGTGGCAGGAAAGTACAGTCCAGGTAGAGCCTAAAAGCCCTGTCAGCAGTGGCATGAACTTAAGACAGGCTCAATATAAACACTTACACGTCTTTGTGCAAACATTTCCCAAGCCCCAAAACCAGTCTGACCTGCGAATTCTGCTCACAAGCCACAGTACTCCAAACAATATTCCTGGCTAGATTGATACAACTATTTATGGAGCCATGTTGTCAACAATATCACTAAGAGTAGAGCTCCATTTAAAGAAACAGAAAACAGAATTAAACCCAAGAAGCTTTATTCAGATTATTGAAAAATTCTTTTCCTAGTTTATTTCCAAGTCACATTAGCGAGTATCAATGAGCAGTCAAGGCAGAAATCTCTTAAATTTTGCTGTCAGCATGAAAGGGTTTGTTATCACACCTTTACAGTAAGCAAAGACTATGCGAGCTCCCTAAATTGCCACTCACAAATACACTTGTAAATTGCTGCACTCATTGGGTAAATATGGTGGTTTAACACAGGGGAAAAGGTGATATGGGAGGCCAGCTGGCAGCCTGCTGCCACTGGGGGAGAAACCATTGAGATATCATTACCTGTCCAAAGAGCTCTAGCAGAAGGTTAATTTTGAAAATGTACAGCTTTGTTCCAGACCAGAAAAGGCGTCAGGGAGGGTCAACCCAGAGCCTGGGCCCCCCACACCTGTATTACAGCTGTGGCTATTCGATGAATTGCATGTGGGTGTTTGCTAGAGCAGCACGTTAACTGGTCACCACCCTTCCATAAATCAGGAAGGAGTCCTCCCCCCAAAAAAACAACCAAACCCAGAAAAACCAAAACCCAGAACAAGCAAGTTGATCAAAGCTAGACAGGTTCTTTTGCATTCCTCATGGCATCAGCTTTTGATCTGCTGTTTCAGTTCATTTATTTCTTCAATTAGTAGTGAATTAATTTCTTCCTACTATCTACTTCCTACTTTTTTTTTTACAATTATTTATATCCTTTAGATTGCTACCTGAGTCAATTAATTAAGTGGCAATGGATTTGTTTAATTTACCTAGTTATCCACACACCCTTGAAAACCAGGTATTTTTATTACAGCCATTAAAAATCAGGTACTACTGTAAGTCAGGTGACAATAACATTATCATTAGCAATGACATTATCATCCTCCTCATCATCATTTGTCCCATTTTATTTTGATCAGCATGGTAAGGTTCAAGAGCACTACTTCAAGACAAGCTTTGCAGGACACATAAGCAAAGGTAGTCAAAGGTTTCTATCACTTTACACATCTAATGTTCTGAATCCAAATGCTCATTTTAACAGACTGCCAAATATGAAGAAACATGAAATGCCTTCTAGAATCTCTTCAGAAAGCTGGCCCCTTCTGCCCTGTATCATGAATATCTGTTAATGTGCTTATGTGCAAAAATCACACTATTAATAACATCTTCTAGTTTGGCTCTCAGAAATACAGCCTGCACTACTTTCATTTATTCCCTGTAAAAGTTGTGTCCCTAAGCGTTAAAAAGAAGAATAAACTCTCTCCTAAGGAAAGCATATATTTTGTGTAACTGGAGTCTTATAGATTATAGCCAATTTATATTTGGAAGTAAGCAGATGAGGACTCTCTTAGTTAATTTCTGCTTTTATGGAAAATTTAAAACACCGCCAAACTCACAGCTTGAATACTGTATTCATAGCACTTGAGAAAAAATATTCTCATATTTTCTTCACTGTAGAGTAAAAATTAGCAAAGGATCTATACATTTCCTAATAATTGGTGCAGAAATGAAGCCTGACACAAAGTAGAGACATTTCTCCCCTCCTTCCTTCTAAATCAATTTTTCATATACACACCAATTTTTTCCTCTCTCTCCAACACTGCCTGTCTACATTTCAAGCTATTTTTGCTCTACACAACTCTCACACACACGGAATTTAGGGGCTAACAGAGTGCAATGTGCAACAATAAGCAATCATCAGAAAGAACAAAAATTACAGAATATGCAAATATTAACCTCAATTGCATAACATG
The DNA here is from genome assembly GCF_001715985.3 of Manacus vitellinus. Taxonomy (NCBI): domain Eukaryota; kingdom Metazoa; phylum Chordata; class Aves; order Passeriformes; family Pipridae; genus Manacus; species Manacus vitellinus. The sequence goes on along the minus strand of NW_021938789.1, from coordinate 37,994,277 downwards.
AAACAAAAAATGTCTAACAAAAAAAATAAAGAATCCTTTAGTAATTTATTTGGTTTTGTAACCCACTGAGTGCACAATAAATATAAGTAAACCAGCAAGTTCTTCAATTTAAGTCAGCTATGTACTTTACAAATATAATTCAGATGGCCCAGCTTTGAATATGGAGGTGGCAGAGCCAATCCAAAAAAGCTGAAGGATATCACCTATGATCCATGTTTAAGCAATGACATGCAGAAGCATCACAAAGTCACCACCACTCTAAATTTAACACAAGACAGAGCTTTTAAACACTCTCAATATCTAAAATTGAGCTTACCACAAAATACTTCCTGACCCCAAACTAAAAATCCTCATTAGAATTACACTTATGCATAGAGCAAATACTCTGTTCAGTGAGGGGCTAGTGAAATTTACCTGAAACATATTCTCATGCCAACTAAGCCATACACATCAATAATAAAAACAATTGTGTGTACACACCCCTTCACAAGCTGCAGATCTTCAAATGAATGCAGCAACATCTATGTCATTCAGAATTATGGGGCCAGAAATACCTCTATTCCCTTTTCAGACTAGTCTAGATGTCTAAAAGAAACCACAAGATGCACAGCCTTTCATTCTACAATTTTTCCCTGTTCATACAAACTCTGTGCACAAACCCCATGACATGATGGCCACAAGACCAGCACGTTACATGCACACAAGTCATGTAACATGCATACACAGTCAGATGGAGCACTGTGTGACAAATGTTTCATTTGCGTCAATGCGATAGATGCACCTTCATCAAATGGGGACTCAGGAGCAGACTATCCTCCTGAGCTACACATGCCACACAGAAATGCCAAGTTACAAAAGCTCCCAGGCCACAACAGTCCAGAGCCAGCTAACAGGGCCAAAGAGAAAGGAGTCATGAACCTGCAGCACAAGTGGATCCCAGCATATTACAACAGATGCATTACAAACTCCGATACTTTATTCACCAATACCTCTTGCTGCATGAATTGAGTGCTTTTAAATAGCCTGATCCAATACCTGACAAACCTTAAGCATTCACAAAATACACCCCCTAACAAAAGGAACATTGTATGAGGGAATAGCTCAAGCACATCTACAAGCCACAGAATGTGGCTAAGTTTCATAGTGTAATATTTAAGGAAAGCACGCTGTGTACTAGCAGCAATATTTAATTAGTAAAAGTGGATTAAGTTCCGGGAAGGAAATAAGAGAGGATGACAGGGTATAAATTGGCCACATCAGTGATACAGATGGAAGCAACTCTTTTTTTCTGATAAAGAATTCTCCTACAAACAGGACACTATAGAGTCCTATACTGTTCCTGTACTTCTTGCAAAGCAGAAGTCAGCTGCTTTGAAGTGGGAGATGATGAAAATCAGATGGTTAGGTCCATTTGCTCAGCTCCAGAATTCTCCAAAGTCTTTTGTTTTCTCTTAGGAAAAGGAAATTCTCTGTTCTGGGAAATGGTTCTGAACATTTTGGATTTAGCCCCTTCAGTGATCAAAACAGTTAACTGGAATGAATTTCAGCTTCAGCAATCAGAAGAATGAGATGGTGCTGGCAAGGAGAGGAATTCTTCAGTATCTGCTCTGCAGAAATAAAAATTAAAAACATAGAAACTCCAAAAAGAAGCGTATGTCCAACTTGGTGTATACAGAATTTGTACATCCATATGTCTAGGGAGGATTGAGGCCTCCCTGAATATTCAGACAATATGTCTCTAATACTAAATCACTTTATCACATGTGCTACTCTTAGATGATCCATACCCTATTTCCTCATTACTTTTTTCTCAAACTAATGGATGAGAGCATTTGTAGTGTGGTATTTAAACTATAAACAGAACAGATATTCTTATTAAACGAAAAGGATCCCGGCAGTTTTGTCACATCTATGTGCTAAATTTGTAGCCCTTTAATTTTCATTGTTGTATAATATTCTTCCATTTTCTGGAGAAACTAAAAAGACACATTAGAATAGCAAACTGCTGAATAATGAGATTCTGCTCTCAATTGCTTCCATCTCTCATGCATACTATTGGTACCTGTCCATGATGTTAGTTAATCTCAGCTGACTTTACTGGAGCTTTTCACCATATGGCCAAAAAAATGGCTTGTTTTTCCCAACCTCTGCCATGCCATTTCATTCCTAGACCTGGACCCATCCTTTCCCATACCTCCTCAGAGAGTGACAGCTTCCCCCCACCAGCAGCTATACAGCAGACACATGGCAAGAGTCTTTTCATTTAACTTCTTAAACAGTTTCTTAGTGAGCTCTGGCTCCTGTTAAAGAACACAAGTGGGAATCACAGCAGCTAAAGTTTCACAACAGAGCTATTATATTTCATCCATACAAGAGACACTGGAGAGAACAGAACAGAGAGATGGGGATATCTGGGCTACAGTGTGTGCTCCTTCCACTTTGTACCACTGTTTTCCACTTTGCTTGTAAATACGCCAGCATATTTTATTCTCAAGATCTCAATCCACTATACAGAATCAGAGCTTGTTTTCTAGTTGGTCTCACCACATAACCTCATTTTCCCCCCCTTCCTTCCCAAGTGAAACTGTAGCTTTTGAAGAAATGTTATAAAGATATAAAACTCCCAGACTGGAGCATAACAACTGAGTCTTTAATGTAGGACCTTGTTACTGAACAACAGCCAGGCCCAGGGTCTGAAGAGTAAGATGCAAGAACCCCACAATCAACAAAACTACTCTTCTTCTCTCCTTTCTTCTTGTCTCCCATGAAGGGTTCAACATAAGTACAATAGTTAAATAGGCTAAGGTCAGGGGTTTATTCTTTCTTTAAGCTTTTCTGAATGAACTGTCTTTTCTTGTGTTACATGCATAAAGGTCCAACCTTTCTCCAAGGATGTTAAACTCCCTGCCAAAACAAGTCATGGCTACAAATTTTCTTCACAGGAAGAATGTTACCCCATTGTTTTTCAATTTATGCTTTTTCAATGCTAGACAAGGAGTCAAAAGCTTATAATATCTAATCTGAACTATACAGTATTTCATAATTCCTCTGGTTAGTGTTCCTTTGTTCATTTTCTGGCCAAGATAAACAAGTCCAGTCTTTGTTTTCTGTTTCCCAGTTCTGAAATGTGAAACATTTGACATCAGTCACAGCTTGCGTTGAGAAGCTGGCTACTGTATCTGCAGAGTCACATCATGCAGCACTAAAAAAACCTCATCTCCTTGACTGACTATGAAGCTGACATTGGTCAGCACTGCAGAAAAGGAAAATCTCAGTCTCTGACAGTGTCCTAGAAAGTGGTGGATCAGGGCCAGCAAAGATCCTTCTCCACAGATGATGCTCTAATCCTTGATGTCTCTATCCATGCTTCTGTCCACAGGTTGCAGTAAGGTCTCTTGAGCCCACGGGAACATTCATAATGACTAATAACTAATTGTTGCTACTGATCACTTATTCATGAAAGTTGAAAAGGCATGAAATGATCTCTTAAAAGAGTGACCTCAACCAGTGTCCCAGAGTCCTCTGTCAAAAAGGAAAGTGGAGTTGGTTGGTCTGCCTTCTTCAGATCTTTATCATCATTGGATCTGGCATCAGACACCACTGTTGTGTACCTCCACAACAACTTCTGACATTTAGATTCACTTCACCATAAAGTATAGAACTTTTTTAACTGGCAGATGTTTCAAATTTCGAAATTTACCATTTACTGGAAGGATAGAAGCCTTCAGTGTGCTGACTGAAAGGTAGGATGCAATAATGGCGCATGGGACAGAATGGAAATCAACTCACAGAAAGGTCAAAGAATACAAAGTGACATTAGGGAATAATGGAACACTATTCCCTAATGTGGCCTAAAGCAAGCATGGTACCGGTGCAGCTCAAAATTTACTCCAGTAGAAAAGTGATGGTGGGAAGTGACATGCAGTTGGAGGAAACCCAGTGTCTTATCTGAAAAGATTAAAATTAAACTTGACATTTTAAAAAAGTCAGTTCCATGGGGGAAAAAAACCCAAACCAAACCATCCTCAATACACACGTGCTACTATCAAAGAACTACTTTCCAAAAAGAGCTGAAAGCCAGGAATGAAAAAAGAGAAAAACAACCTTCACACACAAAAAAAAAAAAAAAAGTCAGGAAAATAACATTTTTAAATGTGATTCTTCCTACAGGGTGTTAAAGAATATGCTTTAGAAATTTGTGAAAGAATTAATTATGCTGAGAGTGATGGGGTTTGGTGGGAAAGCAACTGCTCTACCGCAAGGTAAGTGTAGTCCATCTGGCCCATCAGTTCTACACATTCACGCTTAGAGAATTAAAGAAGCCTGTGCACTTTAGCATTCAAGCCCTGTATTTTGCACATGCAGTTTTTTGTGACAGGAAACAGAAACATGATCTCCACATAGCCACCATGCTCTGTGCTCCATTACAATTCACAACTCTTGTCATTTGAGCTGCTTTCACATCTGTAACCTAACGCTCCAGCAGCCCAGCCTAAACACACATCTGGTAATCTCATGCACATCGCATGCACCGGGACCACAGGTGGGGTGATACAAATTGAGTCTGTTTGGAATTGAATGCAGAATGGATTGGAAGTACATCTAGAAATAATTGAACACAGTGACCATAGCAGTAGCAGCTGAAGCTTATGAGCAGTGAGATGTCTAATAATTCTTAGTAGAGCTACTTTACCATTAACACACACTCATAAATAGCCTACACTGAAGAAAGAAACTGCTTCTTCTTGAGAGCAGCTGAGCTGAACAGGATTGCCACAGAGCAGGCAATGCTTGCCAAGCACTTGGCAAGATTATAATAATTATCTGCTAGGCTGTGCAATATGCTCAAAAATATTTGTAAGCAAGGTGAAGAGATTCATGGAAAAAACGAACAACAAAATCAATACTTTGTATTCTGATTACAGGGCAAAACTTTCTTTGAAATTACTATACATTCTCCATCAGCCACAGAGGCAATCTCTAAACGCACTGTAAAATGGAACAGTAAGATTCACATTTATTTTCTCTCACTAATGACAACTGAAAATGTTGTGGGGGTTTTTTGTCTCTGAAAACTATCCATAGAAACTGTAGTATTCTTTACTCACGAAAGATTGTCATTATCAGGAGAAAATATCAGGCAAATAAATGCACTGCTTCACACATGCACTACTACTACTACTTCTATCCTTTGTATTATAAAATCCAAGGTGATAAATTAAGGAAAGGAAGGGTCTTTTGCCTAGTTGTGCTAACAACACATAATTACAGCCAATGGAAGTTGACTGTCTTTGCTCCTGCAAACTATTTCAGCAGTCTCCTATAAAGTCAAAGGAGATAGATTCATTAGTTAAATATAAATAATCCTTAAAAGACCCTTCACATCATCTCCTGATTCTTCTGTCACTTGTCCACTGCCAACATCATGATCTCATTTCCTGCAGCCTTCTCCCTTTTACCCACTCCTCCTCTGCAGGATTCAGTCTGCTTCTCCAAAATTAGCCACACCACTTAAAGAGCACAAGTTCATAACAGTGGCTGCGCAGTTCCCTGTGCCAACATTTAGTGTGCTGAATGCACAGTCACTCATGAAACATCTGTCAAGTTTAAGTCTTCTGGAGTGCCACATATCATATGCTATTGCAGTTAGAATGGACAACAATACAGGCAGGTACTGAGAGCCAGTTCATCTGTTCTGTAACAAACTGAATTTACTTTTTTTCTGCTGATCAGAAATAAAGGTGAGAAGGCTCAGTTGTCTCATCCTAAGAGTAACAGTGGCATTTTTGGATCACCAATGGTTCCCACCCCTCCTGTGTCACAGCAGTATAAAGGCACATGTCACACTATACTTAGCCTGGAAAGACATGACTGAAAAGTGGACAAAAAAAAAGTTTCCTTTTATTTTCAGAATAAAATCTAGAATGAAAATAAAACTACAGAATGCAACAAAAATAAGGGTTTTTTTTCTCTAATCTATTTTCTAACCTCTTATATGATTTCCTATACAATTACAAAAGGCTATTCTATATACCAGTTCAAAAAGTTGGAACTGTAAACTGTTCCTCTACTAAATCCTGTGGCAATTCACCATCTTTACAGAAAAGAAGTTCTTACTTCATTTCCACTTAGTCCTATAGACATCTTCTACAGGCACTATTTAAGAAGCTAGAGAACACACCAAAATCAGGAGCAGGACATACTTTGCAGGACAGACCAAGGTTTGAATTATTATGACTAGTGATAATGTAGATTGAGCACTATGGAGCACAGTGCTGTACAATTTTACTACAGAGGCAGAAAAGGAGAAAAGGGGAAACTCGGAACAAAACTCCAGGAAAATGAGATTATCAGAGAAATCCAGGTCTTCAGCCTTTAGAGAAAGCAACAGATACACAACACGGCTACCAAGTGATACAGTCCTTTGTGCTAAAGTTGCCTTCAATAATAATACCATACTGGCTACAGCATCTGGCTCTTCACAGCCGCAATGCAAAAGTCTTTCTTTTCTGACTCCTTGAAGATCCACTTGCACCAAATTAGAGTAAAACACCCATTCACAGACAACAACATTGATTTCCAAGATAATTTCAGAGCCAAAAAATACTTTTCCTGAAGTCACTGAGGTTCCTCCACCTCACCCACCAGCAGCTAAAAAAAAAAAAAAAAAAGTGTCCTGTAAAGACATTGACACCAGCATTATTCAATGTTCTTGCTTGCCACAGCTTTTCCAGGAAGATGTGCAGCTTCACACAGCAAACTTAAAATCCCAAATTAAAGTTCATATTTGTTTTGTAAATGTATGGCCACACACCAATATCTTTTAAAGTACATAACATACAAGAAGGCAAAGGAAGAACAGGCTGAGAACAACTAAAGGACAGTAAGAAAATTGTAGAAACTGTCTGAATTAAAAAAAAATTGAAAACACTTAGTAAACCATGACACAGAATAGGAAAGAAATGCAGTTAAAGGTGGGGTTTTTTTCACCCAATTCTGAGAAAAGGAAAGAAGTTCTATAATTCCACTATTAAATTAATATAGAATTATACTACAGAGATAAAAAATGACAAAACAAAATTAGAGATTCCATAACAAAGATTAAAAAAACATGGCAACATTGCCCTGAATTCCTACTGTTCTGCATCACAAAATAATCAGGATTTTAGTAACAGTATCACAGTAGCATGCAAAGGCATTTGCAAAATGTATGGCAAAATCAATTTCTCAGCACAGGCAGTATTCTCTATTACTACACGAAATCCAGATGGACTGATTTGAACTGACCATGACTGCACTCCAACACATTTTGAAACTAACCCCAGTGCCACCACCTGTGGGTTTCAGACAAAAGAAAAACCCTGGATGCAGGCCAGCATGCAGAAAAAGGTCTCTTTCTCACCATTATTTTCCTCCCTGTAAGTATCTCCTTTCTATCCTACCATCTAATCTATAATCTGATGAAAAATAACTGCTATTTGCTCTAGCTTCCCTCCAGTCTAAATGCCTCCTTTAATTACAGAATACATCTTCAGGGTTTCAAAATTCTTAAACTAAATTTTTTCACAAATAAAAAAATCTTATGCAATTTCTTCTTTATTACAGAATTAATAAAAATATATTTAACACCAAATTCAAAGCAAACTGTGCCATGGTATATTTGCTTGCCTTTAACAATCTTTCCCCTCACAAAGACTTCCATTATTTTTTAATATACTAGCCATGGACTGGGAAATTTCAGAAAAATGATCACTAGCTTTATATCATCATCACCCTGCAAACTCTGCACCTTTATTAAGGCTCATTTCACACCTAGTATAGAAAATAACACCACTCAGTGGTAAATAGTATCAGTAATAAAATATGAGCAAAGTCATGCTGCCATGTACTCATCTTAGTCCTGTGCCTTAACTTGCCCAAAGACAACAAAAAAAAGTTACTACTAAATATTGATAATGTTTTGCAAAATAAACACAGGGATAAAGACAAATTATGGGAAGCCTGGAGTGATCAGGTCTTCTGGACTGCAGCTTCATGAGAACCCTCTGTTTCCAGGCAGCTGCGGGCAGGTGTGACTGCTGCTGTGGATAACAACACTATAGAGACCCTGGCCACAGCTCAGGCTACCAATGCCCAAATATTGAATGCAACAAGGAAAAAAACATATTTCAGGAATTAAACAAGCTGTAGAATTCATGCATTAAGTGTAAAAAGTCTATTCTATGGTTATTTCTGGAGAGTATGTCATTACTGAATGGGATAATTTCATGACAGAAGTGAGAAATGTCTCTTGCTGCAAAATACATTGGAACAAAATCTCTTCAAGCAAGTAAAATTGGCACAGACCTTAACAAAAGAATTAAACCCTTAAAGAATACCTGTTCATCAAATCATTGTGTCTGTCAGAGTAATCTCACCTTGAAATCAAGCTCATTAATTAAAAAAACAATAATTACATGACATCAAGTGATATAACTCAAAAGATCAAGTGTAGAAAACTACAGCCTTTAGCGAACAAATCCTGTGATAAGAGTGTTTGCAGCATGTCTGTCTACTTTACTTTACATGCAGCTCCCCTGCATTCTTTGAGGAATTAGCACTGCTGATCATCTGGCTTATCCATGGGCCTATTGGTTATTGATAGACACACCGACAAACTTTAAAAGCTTCTCATCTTCAAATGTGTTACCAACATCAACTAGGAAAGTAAGCTGCTTCTGCTATTTTGCAGATAACAAGTATCTACAGTTTTGAACTTTGAACCAATGGAAATGAGAAAAACCTGCTAAGACAAAGTTCTGAGGTGAAACAGCATTTTTCTACAACACTTTAAAGTATGAATATTACTGGATCCTCTCTGCTGCATGCAGAAACAGCTCATCATGTGGACATTGTCTCTGTATGAAGCTGTAGCAGCTGTCTCACATTAACATGCTTAACATAAATACAGTTACAATATAGATGCAAAACTATTAATTAATTAATTTTAAGCTAGTATATTGTTGATATAAGTTCAGGGAGCATCAGAATCCCATAAATCTCTGCTACTATTGAGATCTTGACCCTTATTTTCTTTGGCTGGATAACAGCTAAACTGATCTACTCTCCCTCTTTTTAGGGCTTTACTCACTCAGTAAAGTAATTATTATTTTTTTTCTATTGGTTTAACCTGTCCATAATTACATACTACTTTTATCAAATTCTAAAGGTCACACAGCAGTCATTTTGTGTGTTACTAAATAATGTCATGTGAACTGCATTTGGAGGTTTTAATGTAAACAAGTGGAATGAGACTTTATGAATTTTGTGGGAAACTGAAATATTTCCTTAATATATACTTGGTTCCCATAAAAACCCCAAACTAACAGCCCTGGCAAAATGAAACCCCTTCTCCCCTCTGACAGGACAAGTTCCTGTTGATGTGTATCAGCACCAATCACAAAGGAACACACTTTTAGTACAGAGGTTTCACTACTTTGTACACTTTTGGACTTTTTTTTTTTTGCTTGGCTGCCAAAAGGAATAGTTTCTCTTACAGGGGTTTCAGTGACAAAGACAAATGAAGCAGCAGTAACCAGCCAAAGATATCCAGTCCCATTCATGAAGGCTAAGAAGGAATAAGGAGTAAGACAATTAATAACATGATACAAAGCTGTTCCTAACAAGCTGGGTTTGTAAGATAAGGGCAAATTTAACTTTTCCTTGTTTTTCAGCTATGTCATATTCCCTTTTAAAAATCTTTTGAGAAGCACTTTGAAGCATACCATATTTGGCTATCCATTTATTCAACTCCTCTATTTATTTACTGTCTGTAAATTCCCAATTCCTGAGTAAACCAAATGAGGCACATGACAAGAATTGCCTCAAAGTCTATGCAGGAACTGCCAAGAAGTGGGATTCCTCCCAGCTGGGGATGTTACTGCCATAAACACCTCGAAGGTGTTAAAAAACCCTACCACCTTTCAACTATCACCCATATCCAATGTAATCTCCCTACAGAACATTAAGCTACCCATTTTGGTATTCGTCTGAATTTATCATTCTTCCCAAACATTCAGAAGGCCAGAAGAGCTCACAGGGTTCCATTCCAGCCACAGCTGGACTTAATCAGAATGATCACAAGCTCTTTCACCTTTAGGCCTCACAACTTGGACTGCAATGGAGCAGATAACTGAACACACCACAGCTTCAAATCCTGGAAAGGCTTCCACCAAACTGAAAGACAGCACGGCAGTTCCTCAGCAACCAGTCACTCAGCACATCTCCTCTCCATTTATTCTTCTCTGACTAACTCTCCACTAAATAACAGGTCAAATTTAAAGCTCCCATCCTTATCTTTAGACCTCTTCATTGGAAATGTCTCACCTCTGGAAGAAACTGCTTTTCAAAAGTGACAGAACCATTAGTTTCAAGTTACATGTTTCAAACTCTTGTTTCCATGATGAACACAAAAAATGCAAGGATCATTTCCAGAAGGGATGAGGACAGCAACAAACCTTAGATTTATCAAAATAAAAGGCAAAACCAATTTCCTAAACTACTCTTCTGACAGTAACAGATAAACCAAAATGCCCCTCACCCTCAAGTAAGCAGTTATTTGGTCAGAAACATCAAAAGAAAGCAGAAAGAAACATATCTGTGTTCCCTTAGGCAAACAAGCACTGTGTCCAAAGGCACCACTAGTTTCTGAATGAGACAGATACATAAGTCCTTCCCTTGCACAAAATTGAATTTATTCCAGATGACTACAGAACTTCCCTTCTTCTCAACAAAGCAGTGAACACTGAAGTAGCTGTTCAGTGGGAAGAATTACTTTTACTTGGAGCTGAAAGAAAATACATTGCTGACATCCATTATGGGAAGGAGATCTGATGCAATTTTGAGGAAGTGGAGGAACATCGTCACATTTTCAACACTATTTATACTGTTCTATCTATTAAGTTCATGTATTCTTATTGACAGACATAAAAACCTGTTCACTTTCAAACACTATTGAACACAGTTGATGAGGAGATCTTAAAGCTTATTAAGATAATACTTCACTACACAGAAGGTCAAAGCACATCTTTTCAAATATGGCCATTTCAACAAGCTTAGCAGTTATGTAACTAAATGAAAATCACAGAAGGATGTATTACGAAAACAATATTGTTACAGTATCATTATTCAATATGCCTAAGAAAAATAGATTTTTTTTCTTACAGTAACAAAAGCCCAGTACATTGATGAGTTTTATAAATTAGACTGTGTTCTTTCTACAGTAATTTGTGTTACACAGTAGTGCCTCATTTTACACTTTAATAATTTCTTTGCCTGTATCATCTGGCAGTGCCAAGCTTCAAGTCCAAGGGTCTGAATAAGGAGGTGGCACCAGAGCACTGCTCTATAAAGACTCTCAACTCCTGAGAAGCATCAGGTCAGCTACACTGTCTTCTTTTGTCCCAGAAGATAATGCATACAAAACTCCTTTACTGTAACTACATCTGCTATGCATCTAGTGCCAGCATAGTAAAAATATTTTTTATGGTTTATTTCAAGTTCTGCCCAGTGGAGTTTTCTTCATGCTTTTGTGATGTAGCCTCCAGAACAAAGTTGCTTGTGAAAACAAGTCCACTCACACCTACTCATCTACAGTCACAGCTGAGGATAAGCAGCCATGGAAAGAGTCATCACCCTGGCACAGAGAATAATATCCAGGCAAGTGGAAGGAATGAGAGTATTTTCAAGCAGTCAGGTTTCTTGCAGCCTAAAGACAGTGAACACAAGTCTCATGGAAGCATGTGAGCCCTTTCAAGAAAAACTAAGAGCAGCTGCTAAATTTCTCACTTTGCTTTGAGCCTGATTTCACAGTGAGGAGTCAGTATCGTATTTTACAAAGAAGAGTGGGTGCTTGTTTCTTTTTCATGACAGGACCTGACCTATTGGTTCTGTAGCTCCTCAGATGAAGGCACTTGGACACACTACAGCTGCACAGCTCTGGAAGAAAGCAAATTTCATTCTGTAACAAAATACTGCCCACAGTCAATCTGAAGGTATAAAATGTGAAGCTTTAAATTTGTTTTAGGACAGTGGTTGATGAACTGTATCTGAGAGGTATGTAGGCTATCTACACAGCTGGGGTGGAATTTTTCTGCAATAGAGACACCTGGAAACTTGAAAATTACTGTCAAAATAATCTCACAAAGTTTTTAAATTCCTGATGTAATACTGCTACCAAACAATTCAAGCCTTATCTTAAATATCCCTGGACTGTCTGTGAAATCAAGTGGCTCTTCATTTATAGATGCATCTAAAGACAGACTGCAGTGAATCTACGTTTGTTCAAAATTGTGATACTCTTCACAATATCACAGAAATGTAGAGAAAAATGCACAGTAGCAACAATTATAAGTAGAAAACCTCAGAAAGATAACTCACAACTATAAAGAATTTATACCATAATACTAAGGAAAATAGACCAGTCAGGTTCCAGAAACAAATAGAAATCTAAATGGCAGGGCCAAACACACTGAATTTTGCTGTTCTTCATGGCTGGTAACACTGTGGTCAATGAGATAGCTTAAATTGTTATACAAGTAAAATATCCAAAGCTAGCTCTGAATAAACAGGAACAGTAGTATTATTATAACAGACATCAGAGGACACATAGTGACAAAATTAAAACTTCTCTTTCTATTTATACTTACAGGCTAGCTGACCACATAATTATAGATATATAAACAGATATGTTTACTTAGCAGTAAAGCTCTGGGTACTGGACACTTTCAAGTGCTTAAGAGAGGAATAGACTGAAAGGTATCTTTTTTCTTTTACTTAAAGAAAAAATGCAGCATTGCCCAACAAGGGTAATCAACAGCTTCAAAAGAAGACACTTGCCTCTTTTCAAGTCAGACAGTACTAAAAAAGAAAATCAAGAAAAAAAAGCAGGAAGAATAAAGAGTCAGAGAAACTGTCCCTGAGTGCTTCTTTTCACCCTATTTTTACCAATGAAAGCTTTCATCCTGAATGGACAAGGAATTCAGAAATAGAACTAGATACTAAACTCCATGATTACTGAACTAGAACTAAAGAATCATCATGGCCAGGAACACAGGAGGAAAAAGATACCTTTTGACATAAATATATAACAACACTGGCAGAACCAGAGAAGCCTGACAGTTAATAGACTAAGCTTTGAAGTTTGGAAAAGTTTGCCAATGCATGTCAGCAATTTCCCACAGAAATGAAACAGACTGACCACTATCTGGGGCAAGACTGTTTGAGATTTACCAACCACACTGCAGAAAGACAAGAAAAAAAAAACAGAACTAGGTCTTTCATTGACTTAATTAGAAAAACAGAAATGCTGCCACACACAAAAAATGCCTCACGATAGGACTAAATGTGCCACATTTGTCACGTTGATGTTACTAAAGTGTTCCTTACTATTAAAGCATGCAAATCCAAATGCTGCTGACAAACAAAATCCAGTTGCGTTATTAAAAGCATATGTAGTGGGTTGACCCTGGCCAGATACCAGGTACCCACTAAAGCCGGTCTCTCACTCTCCCTCTGTGACTGGACAGAGCAGAGAGGAAAAAACCAGCTAAGAATTCATGAGTAGAGATAAGAGCTGGGAGAGGTCAGTGATTGATTACCTTCATGGGGAAAACAAGACTCAAAGTGGGGATAGTACTTATATTTATTACTAACAGGATAAGAGCCAAAGACTGAGAAGTAAAACTGTCTTAAAAACACCTTCCCCTCCCACCCCTCCTTCCATGTTCTTCCTCCTCCCCCCCAGCAGTGCAGGGAGACAGGGAATGGGGGTTATGGTCAGTTGTTGTTCCTGCCGCTGCTCAGAGAGAAGAGTCCTTCCCCTGCTCCCGTGGGGTCCCTCCCACAGGAGACAGTCCCTGATGGGCCTCTCCAGCGTGAGTCCATCCCTTGGGCAGCAGCTCTTCCCAAACTGCTGTCCCATGTGTCACTCTTCCATGGGGTGCAGTCCTTCAAGGATGAGCTGTACTGACGTGGGTCCTCCACAGGGGCTACAAGTCCTACCCGGGAAAAGCCTGCTCCAGCGTGAGCTTCCCTCTCTACGGGCCACAGGTCTCCGGCAGGACCCTGCTCCATCTTGGGCCTCCCATGGGGTCACAGCCTCCTTCAGATATCCACCTGCTCCAGCATGGGCTCCTCCATGGGCTGCAGGGGGGTCTCTGCACCCTGATGGTCCTCCAAGGGCTGCAGGGGCACAGCTGCTCCACCACGGTCTGCACCACGGGCTGCAGGGCCTCAGCTCCGGCACCTGGAGCACCTCCTGCCCCTCCTTCTGCACTCATCTTGGTGTCTGCATTGTTCTTCCCATGTTCTCACTCCGCTCTTCCCTGGCTGGAATTTCTTCTGCGCAACAATCTTCTGTTCTTAAATATGTGATCACAGAGGCGTTACTATTACTCCTAATTGGCTTGGCCTTGGCCAGCGGCAGGAAGTCCATCCTGGAGCCGGCTGGCATTGGCTCCATGGAACAGGGGAAGCTTCTAGCAGCTTCTAACAGAAGCCACCCCTGTAGCCCCCCGCTACCAAAACCCAGCCACAGAAACCCACTACAGCATGTTTTTCATATGAGCAAGTTTTCTAGCAGCACACAGAACAAACCACCATCCTGGTTCATGCTATGAAAAATTCTATCTATTGAGCTGATAAATATTATAATGCAAAAAGTTAACATGAACAATTGGAAAGAAACCCCATATAACTTAAGTCTCTTTGTATACTTTGAAACATTATTCTATTATAATCAGTCTTCAAAGTCTATATATCTGCCAGTTTACTATGCTAATGCTTACAACATGAAGAGTTTCCTATAAAGCACAGTGCAACAATACATGCATTTTGTACAAGTGACTTCAGGAGGAAAGCTTCTGTCCAGACAGACTGTACAGGACAGATGAAGAAGCTGAAACAGCTTCAGTCAAATAAGAAAAATAAACCAGCCACATGGTCTAGGATAGAAACATTAGGCACCTCGATAAAATATTAAAAATACAAAAGAAAAAAAATTTTGTAGTTTGTAGAGAGGATTGGGAGAAAAGAACTCTCCCTCCCATTCTGATTTAAGCACTATCAATCAGGCTGCTCACTGCTCAGCAATACCGGCTTACCTGAAAGCACAGCTGCAGAAGAGCCTCTGTAACCTGAGCATGTTCCATGTTCTGTATTGCTGGGTTTAGAGGACAAAAGCTTTCCATGAGGCTAGATATTGTTTAGAGCTGGACCCTGGCGTAGGCAGGAGTGGGAAAAGTACCTAATTATTATTTTTAATTCCCTTTATTACAAGCATCAGTGTCACCAAGAAAATTCAGCATATCTTTTTGCACAATTGCTATGAAAAATACTGACACCTAAAATTCAGTAAAAGATCTGTTTCAAGCATCTGCTGGACTTCTGGAAGTTTTCTAGGTACCACTTCTACTAAGATGTTAAAACCCCTAACTTTTGCTGTGAAAGCTCACCACAACCTGATATTTATATGTAAAGGGGAAGTTTCCAACTAAATTATAAAGCTTGTGAGTGGCAGAATAATTGATTACTTCCATGTGGTAGCAGGCTAATGGTAACACATTCTCCTAATGATCTCTATAGTTTAACCTGGGGATTTTAAATTGGGCATGCATTTACCACATCTCAGTATCTTAACAATACCTTTCATATTCCAACAAAATGCATAAAGACAAAAAGGTGACAAAGACATCTAACTTCTAATTGCAGGGAACAAAAGTATGAACTCTAGTCAAGCAGAGTTCACAAAAACACTATCCTTGTCAAAGGAAAACACAGTCTGTGAGACTTTCAAATACCTGAAATTAATAAAGACTTCCCACATACAACTACCAAAATGGAAAGCTTTATGTTCAATGGCCATTCAGAATTCTGCCTAAACTTATTGAGGTTTTAATTGCAACACACAGGTCCAAGTTTCCAGTAATCCATTTTTCCTGCTCACAACACATACTAACCAAGGAAAGACTAACACGTAGTAAACAGGTCAGTGATATAATACTCCACTAAGTGGCAAGTGAAGGCAAGGGGCACATTAAATGCTGAACAAGTGAAATTTCTAGGGAATGGGAATGAATACATTAATAATCTGCCTTGCAGAAATTATTAGAAATCTATTAGGCAATTAACTGCCTTAAGTGTTATATCCCACTACAGAGAATGGAGCTGAAACTGTCACTCTGTAGATTGTTAACACCTGAACAAAGCCATTAGGCTCTGAAGTAACTCATTACCATTCCCTGCAAGTGCTCCTGCAGAAGCATTTGTTAAGACTTTCACATTTTTATACCCATTTCTACAACTTCACCCCAGGTCCCTCATAAGTCAACCACTGATATTGAGTGTTCTCTGCTTTATATTGAACTAATTAATTCAAGATAATTAAGTCAGGCTTTCAGGATTAAAGAGGCCTCTGGGGGAAATAAACCAACAGCAATGAAATGGTGGGAGTACAAAGAAAACTGAAATTTCACACTAACCTCTCCTTTATGAAAGAGAACCTTGCTTTACTGTCCAGCACTCTCTTTCAACTTTCCTCTCTTAGGTCTTATTTCCACAAAATGAATTCCTTGTTCTGGTTTTCTTGTCATCAGTTCCCTAGGAAACATCCTGGCATGCTACAGCATCTCACCAGAATAATATCACACTGATTAAGAACACCTTCAAGACTTGAAATGTTTTACAAGCACAAGTCTACAGCTGTGATTGTAGAAAATACATTCTAAATTGTGTCTGGTTTTCATGATCAGGAAAAGCCTTCACTTATAGATATCACACACCCACCCCTTTACAGAAAAAAAGGGAAATGTGAGCTTGATTTCTACCTCAGTCTCTTTATGAGTGAATTAACAATTAAGCTACTGGGGAGAAAAAAAGGAAAGAGAGAGAGAGAACATTTACTTTGTTAATTTCTTTGCTTTCCTTAAAGATCAAAAATTTGATTTATTTCCAAAGGAGATCTATGTTTCATGCAGCCCGCAGCACCTTGTTAATTTCATATTTAATTTGAAATGGAAGAAGGCAATTAAACAAATTTCAGGTTCATCCTAACTGGAAGCCTGTGTTAATCTCTCAGCTCAGACAAGGTAGGATAAGATCTAAAGCACTGAACCAGAATAAGTGTGATAAAAGAGCTAACAGAAGTCACATCTCTGGGGATTTGAACCAGAGAAGACATCAATAATAGCCTAATCCTGTTACTACTTATTTTGTGCTGCTGGTCTAAATGTCAAAACCATATGGATGATCCAAAAAATCCACCTAAAAGAACTTCTGACTAATGGCACTGAAGTTACTTTATATTGATAAACTACCCCAAAACACACAGTTTGAAAGAACAAATTAAAGATGGCTCTATCAAATTAATGTTAGAAATTTAAGTTTTAGAATAATATATCACATAAAGATCATCCATAGTATTGGTGCCACAGCTAGAAGTGATCAATGTACTTACAGCTAGTAACTCTCTGAAGATATAAAATCCTCCTGGAATTGTCACAAATACACATAATGTTCCTAATATCTAAATCTGTGTACTACGTTACAGTTTCCAAGGTCTACAATGACTGTACATATGAAGAGGATGTGAACTAATCCAGTGAGATGAATAACTCTAGAGGAGTTCTATGAAAAAAAAAAGTGTTCTTGAAGTTCACATTTTATCCAAGAGTAGTCAAATTACTAGAACTCAGCTTACATTTCTGTCTCAGATGGAATCCCATTTTCATTATATTTTAAAGGAAAAGAAGTAACACTACCACTTTATTGCTGCAAAAGAATATGACAAGAATCTTGAATAGACAGATTACTGTATACTTGTTAAAAAGCATTCAGATATCTGAAGAGAAAAAATTATTTCAGGTGTATATGGCATTAAAGGGGCTATGAGCTTAACAGTTAGCTCTGGAAATGGACTTTTTTACAGTAAGAAACAAAAATAAGCCAGCCTGCCTATCACTTTATCAGCATGTCCCCTTCTATGGTTTACAACAAAAGTATTTACTATTGTCATGGTTTAGAGGAAATCTCTCCCCAGAAATTTGTCAGTGTTCTTTTCCCCATCCACTGCAGAAATTGTTTTTAGATCGCAGTTTGATACACAGTGAAAATCTGTATCAAACAGAAGCCTCATATACCTCAACTCTTACATTATTGTGTGTTAAATGACTAGAACATATTGAGCACACAAAGTGCCTGTAACTCCAAGTCTCCAAAAAATGCTGCTGCAACTGATGGTAAGTTCCTGTCTCGCACCTAAAAGAGTGTTTCTGTGGATCAATCTGGAGACCAGTATATCTAATGCTAAGCATATGTAGCTTCATGCCACTGTAAAACCATTTGCACAAATCCTTAACTTTGTAACACAGATGTTCTGGATGCGTGTCCTTCACTCTGATAGTGTTCAATTAAATACAAAAGGAAAACTGATACACCCTTTTGCTCTGAAAGCTTAACTGAATTTCTGACAGTTTGCAGAACTCTACTTCAGTCCTATCAACCAGGTGGCACTCTCACAACAGCATTCATTCCCAAACTAAAATTCTTCCTTTTTACCTTTCAAGTATTTTAAGGACAGTAATCACAATACACGTGCAATACAACTCATAGAAATCTAAACACTCTGCAGGACTCTCTTCAGAAACAATTCATCATGTTCTCTTTGACTCTGCTCATCTTTCTCTTCCAACAACCAACTCATAATAATGACAAAATGCCTTTTTTTTTTTTCCTGGCTACTGCTGACAGCAGCTTAATATTCCAATCTCATCTCAGTCTCTATTAGTCTGCCTCCTTCTTATACCTTACAATTGTTTTTATCTCCCATCAGTACTTTAATTACTTTTGTCTTCTTTTCTCCCATTTCGTACATGCAACAGCAAAGTTATAAACAAAAGTAGGCTGAATTACAACCACAAAAGATTTTATGCTTAAGAACTTCACAGATGCAAGAGAAATAGGACTGAGATGTTTATTCTCCACAATCAGAGATCCTATTTTTTGCTTATAGGGATGCATCTTCTTTAATTCAATGAATATTAATTTTAAAAGTGAATACACACATTCTAAATATTCAGAGGTCCTGAATTTTCAAAGCATCTTTAAAAGTAGGATAAGGAATATGACAGATGAGTGTCTGCCTCTTGAGGCTCTCTGAAGGCTTCATTAACAATTCCACTCAAGAAAAGGAGTTTTAATACTGCACGGTGAGAATATCCACACTCACTGTGACAGTTCGGGAATCTTCCCTGTAAACGACTCATGACCTTTGTCTGACATTCAGAAATTGTTTTATAAATATTGGTTTTTTCATTAACTCTCATACACACCATTTCCAACCCTGCCACTCCAACCAGACAGAATGACTAGCCATAAAGAACAACAGTTGCTTCATAGGGTTAGGCTGTTTAAAGTCAGGTAAGGGTTTTCTCCTGCTTGTTCATAAGGAGGAAGTGGAGAGAGCGGACAATACCCAAGCAAGTAAAATTCACTGAGCAGATAAAACACAAATGTAAAAAGACTTGAAAGAAGAGCCTACATAGGGGGCAATCTCAGTAATTTTCAAAGAGGAGAAAGAAGATGTGGTTTTATTTAGCTGGAGACACATAAGATTCACATAAGAACAAAATGTCAGAAAAGCTTTGTTATGAAGAAAAGCCGGAAGATGCAGAAGCCAAGAGGAGCTGGGCTGAATCCCAACAGTGACTTGAAAGATTTATGGTAACTCCAGAAGGTGCTTAAGAGACCCCACAGAGATGCAGATTCCAGGGGCTTAAAGAATGAATGGCCTAACAAAATAAATCCCTAACACATAAGCCAGTGAAATGTCCCACCAGAGGAGGAGGAGGAACTCTACCATCAACCCCAGTTAACCCACATGTTATTAAAAACAAAATCAAACCACAATGAATTCACATGCAAGTCTATGAGCCAAGAGAAACATAGATAGTTAGTCCTCAGAGCAAGAAGATGAGATTTTAACAGCTGCAAAGTGTTGAGCTAATGTTCAGAGGATATGCTGTTTGGTGGATTTTTTTCCCCTGCATTACATGGAGTAAAGCTTGGTATCTGCTATAGGTCTCCCTGGCCCCAGGGCTAGACTTGCAGATATACAGAGAGAATTACAATATGCTTGGAGAAAGAATATCACCGGGAATCATTTCTTTATGAGGAGCTTTAACTTCTAAGAGACTCACAAACCAACGAAAATAAAAAAGTCATTGGACATGAATACTTCAGACCATGTAATTATCCCTTAAGTTTAAATTAAATGAGGGAATAAACAACAGTTGCTCTGTATCTCAAAGTTCATGTGATAAATGCATAATGTTAAAAATGAGCAGTTAGCAAAGACTAAAAAAAAAAGGGGGAGTTGGATATGAGAAAAGTCTAGGACTTCAGTCAACCATGATAAAAATATATAGGTATTCATGGATGGGAGAGAGTAAGCAGAAATGTGAGTCCTAGGATGAAACGAGAGCATGCTGTTAAAGTTGGCCATTGTTGTAGAGCTGAAGGAGTACCTTCCTCACTTCTGCTATCAGCAATGATTATGGCCAGTGTAACCAGAGTGAGGGCACAGGAACGGAAGTTATGTACCTTAAAGTTAAAATTCAAACAGCATTCAAAGTGGGAGGATCCAAAACAGAATTACTATAGAACTGAAAAATCAAAGTACAAACTTGAAGCCACAATCATTCTACATTTTAATAAAACCACCTCTCTTGAAAATATTGAATGGAGGTACTACATTTGAAAACTGAATGTGAGAACTACAATCCTATCAGCCTGGCCCAAACATATAACAATACCAGGACACCTTCCAACAAATAAAGAGAAGAGAGAAGATAAAACATTTGCCAAGTACTGCAGTATCCATTCAGTAACAGATTTTTCTAGACACACAAGTAAGTTGATCTCGATTTAGTAAAGCAACCCACAGAAATCATATTTCTTTACATTTGTAGTACAGACAATACAGCTATTACTGAGAGAAACATATGGTAAGAAACTAGATAAAGAAGAAATGAAAACAAGATGTCTTGAAAAAGAGAAGTAATGAATGTGTTGGTTGTATTGATAACCAGCTTGTTAAGTCTATTAATTAACTAGAAAAAAACCCAGGTCATAAGCACTTAAATAACATTCAACAGTTCTTGGAACTAGAAAGCACTGTCAATATAGGAGATCAATAGTATCTTTATACAGAAAAACTAGACGACTGAAATAATAAATATAAAATTACAAAACATGAAATTCCATACCTAATATAACTAATATTTTTGCTGTGAGCTGGGAATTTATTCATTGGAAACTGAAGAGGAGAAAAACACCCCAAAACATGGATGACTATAACTCAGAGTAATCCAGCCTAAAAGACAGGCACACTGATTGAGGTGAGATATTACCAGATAAGTATTAACATTCCCCTGCAAATAACTTGTCACTTTCCATTTGGAAAATACTGAGTATAAATGATGGGACAGAGAGATCCAGTGGTCAGGCTAGAGCCAGAGACTTGATGAAAACATCTGCCTGACTATACATTTCAGGAGGCACAGCAGTTCTGATACACTTCCCAGAAATGTGTGGTAGGGGAGGTGTAGTCACTGGGAGCCCTTGGCGGTGGATGGTGGGTGCTGAGATTTGCACCTGATAATTCCTACCAATGTTTCTAACTTCCATCCACACTTTCTAGGAAAAATTACTAAGATTTAGTGCATGCTCACAGGCCTAAAACATGGTTTCCATTAGGAGAAATTAGCAAGAATAATGGCATAGCATAAAATCAAAGTCTCAAAAAGTACACTTTAAGCGGCCTCCAACAAGATATAGTAGACTTGGAAGACATTTATGTGTCCTGGAGATTTCTGAACATGGTTTTAACAACAGAGGTTTTGAAACTGAGGGATAACTTGTGTCCCATAACCACAGAGTTCTGGAAATGTAACATATGTTCTGGTCTAACTCCCAAATACTGGCTTGGGTCCTCCCTTCAGACAAACATTTCTCAAAATTAAAAGCAGTCAGTCTTTCAAGCAGTATGTTTCAGCTGTCAGGTCTTTCCCGCTCCTCAGACACAGACAAAAATGGAGATTAAAATTAAAAAAAAATTATTTATTAGTTCCATGAAAATTTAAGCATTACTTCTTTAATTGAATATTACGACCCTAAGAGACTTGGGGTTTGGCTTTTATCAATGGGAAGAGAACACAAAAGCAGCCTGGTATCAGAGCAAAATCATTATAAGACTGTACCACTGCCAAAATTATTGCTAAAGTCATCAACTTCAAAGACAGCTAAAAAAAGAAAAGGAACAAATTCCAGGATATGGAGTTCTACTTTAATAGTAACAAAAGGGAGGAAACAAACAAGCAAACAAGAGGTTGCCAAATATATGGGAGGTTGCCATTCTTCTTTCTTTTTAAAACCAGAATGCTCTCTCTTAGATCCTTTAAAAGTTATATAAATCTAAAACTAAAGGGAAAAGAATTTTCTAAGTTGTGATTTTGTTTTCAAATGAAACATTTTGGAAAAATAATTATTCTACTATTACTAGTGATGGCAGCACATATTGTTTTAAAATGTGTTACACTAAGAAGAAGTTCTATGCTCTGGGAAAGCAGGTCACATTTGTATTAGAACGTGTTTCATCCCTTTGCTCCTACAGCGTCACGCATATACAGCACTCTCTACCCCTCAGAAACCCACAGACACACGTGAAGTTAGCTGGGATTTTCAAAACCTGAAATCCCCCCAAAGAACAAGTTGTGGCTGATTTCATTAGAGCTTATGTTCCTAAGCTCCCTGTATGCTTGTGCAACAAAAGCTTTTTTAGAAAATGCCTTCCCACTTTTCCCCACTGCTTCACAACTTGTGCAGCCATCAACTGGCATGATGTTGTTGTATGGTATTTCTACAGACCTACACAAAGCAGAAGGTAGAGGCAGGAATTACCAGGTTTTGTTATTTTTAAAATCCATCATTCACCGAATCTTGTGCTCCAAGTTAAACAGCCAATCTTCAATTTAAGCAATTTTTGCCCCATCCTTTTTTTGGTACCATGAGCTGGAGACTCCAGCTGCAGCTGGAGCCCCTGATGAGGCTCCAGACATCAACTGACCCTTTGTATTAATAGTGCTAAAAAGCTACCCCAGAGCCTCACTAGAATAACTACAAGTGTAAGCAGAGCATGCCCCAAGAAATCCGAAGTGCTTTCAGTGATTTAATTTCTCTAAATGCTGTAAAATTGAGGTCTATTGGATATCTTAATAAACAAGAGTAACAGTACAGTACACAAAACACTCAAAACAGGAACCAACCTGTTGAAAACTGAGCAAATGCTGAGTTGTTACATTAAGGTTACTGCTTCCCTCCCCTCAAATTCAAAAGTTTAAATTCTATGCTGATACATTCTTGAGATTAACATATTTTCTAACAGTGTGCCAAAAACCCCTGGTTATACAGCATGCACTTATGGTCCAATGTATGGCATAAGCATTAACAAAGGGATAATCCTTCTCCCAAAGAGATTATTCTCCTCCATTTGGGAGCATCTTAAGACAACTGAAAATCTTCTCAGAAGAGGATAACAGACATGCCTGTTTGAGTCCATGCCCATGTAAGCGCACATTGATCCTACAGAAATGTCATTAAGCATCACAGCGGTGAAAGTAGCAAACTGTGTCCATAAAATTATCTAATTAATCAAAATGTTGGGATTTCTTACAGAATCAAACTGGGTACACGTCCAAGGGAATAGTCTAACAAATGATTAATGAAGTACCCTTAAGTAAAAATAATGAGGTGTCTATGTAGCTATGGAGAATATTTAATATGTAACCCTATGAGTGTAAAGAAGCAGAGATAAAGGTATCAACATATCTGTGACTGATAAAAGCCTTTGAGAAAATATAGTTTAATACAAACAATAGATCAGTTATCAATGCCACACTGCAGAAGAACATATGGAAGGAAAGGCTTTGGTAAATCATTACTCTGGTGTGTCTGAATATGAGTTCAAAATTCAAAGCAGGAAAAACCGAATGCGCAGTATAGAATTGTATTTATTGGGGTTTTATGCAGTTGAAAACAGAAGATCATGTAGAAGATAAAGTACCAGAAGGTGAGTGCAATCACCTCCAGCAGCTTCTCTGACTGGTAAAAGACATCCAGTTCCTTGGACATTGCATTAAACCATATGTGTTTGTTTATAACTGTTTAAAAAAAAGGGCATACACAAGTTGTTTGTCTCACATATGTGTAGTCAGACATTAGTTAAAAAAACTGCCCTTCCTGTTACCCCTTCCCCAGGACCAGATGTAGGCACAAGCCAGTGGAAATGGAGCAGACATAAGCATGACAACCTAATTCTCTGCATGAGGGAAGTAGCTAGGGACAGGGAGGGGGAAGGGGAGACAAAAACACTTTACACAAGGTCAGTGCAGGAGACTGAGACATCTGTCAGGGCTGGAAGTTAGTACATTTGCTTTTATTACAGCAAATAATGTCAGTACCACAACAGTTTATGCTTAAAGCAGTGCAGCCTGTGAGCACAAGTAAATAGGCATGACAGTATCCTGATTTTTGCTTTAAGTCATATCCAGCAGGAAATGGAGCTAGTAAAGTCTGGCATAAATGTAATGATTGTTTTCACTTAGTGCAAAGGACAGGAAGAGAGGGAATCTAGAGCTGTGTCTCCAATGTTGTACTTGCAGTTACAGAACGAAAACTCACTTCTAAACAAAACATATCAAAGCATTCCAAAATCCGTAGATTTGATCCATCCAGAGTAACACAAGTATCAATGGGAAGCTTGTGGAAATGAGGAAATAGGCACAAAAAAGAATTGCAACACAACCATCATCCCTTAAAACATGTTCTGCTAACTCTCATTGGCAGATGCTATGATGAAGAGCGAGGCTTTGGGTTGTACTGTCAAGTTCACCCACACAAAGAAAGCCTAATTAAAACTTTCTTTACACTATTTGATTCAAATGGGACTAAGTGAGGAATAAGAACTGACAATACAAAACACAATTTCATCAGTAATCCACCTACTTTGTTCCTGCATTTACCCTAAAAACCTAACCAAGTAATTATCAAGAGGACTTGGCAGAGATTTTATATCCAACATAGCTGGCCAGCACATGGGTACTTGCAAACATCCTTACTGCATTAGAGTGCATTAGTAGTTAGTGTAAATGCTTACAGTTACTACATTTGGTCATGTGTGTGTTAGACAGGATACAACTGTTTAATCAGCTATTATTATTTACCATATATAATATAAAATACTACTATATATATTACTATATATAATATAAAATCATACACACAAATTTAAATAGTGGAGTAGTTCAGTACAAAAAGCTGAGAAGTATCTGCACATCTTCTGTTGCAATGCTAAACACACCATCACTGGACATGTTCTCCAGGCATGGTGTAAATCCCTTGCAATTCAAAATTCACCAGAGGAGAATGATTTTACCTAAGTGCCAATGAAATTAATGACATTGTACAGCTTGTCATTGAGTTGTCTCAAAGAGCTTAGAACTGATTGAATGAACTGTGATTTATAAGTATTATTTTAAAAATCCATTACTCCTCCTGAAAGAATTGCCTTTTTATACAGAATAGTAAGCTTTCTTCATAGACTGAGACCAAGGGCACTTTTATTAATTCTATAAAATGTGAACTTGCTTCTACTACATTACCTTTGTAAACAAGGATTAATTGTATAATTTCATCAGTGGCACATTTCAGTATTTGTCGTTCAAAAGTAGGTGCTGGCCAAACACTAATTTTTTTTCAGCTAACGAGTACTGAAAATGAGATGGAGAGGTGATAGAACAGATGGGTGAAACCATAGTACTCGGTGCCGACCATTCTCTTTGTCTCCAGGTTGAAAGCATAGGTGTGATTTCTCATGGAACAGGTAGCTGATTGGCACAACCATTACCACAGTATATTGGGGTTGATGAGACTTTGGAAAAGCTGAGGTGAAGGCTAGGTAATTTTCACAGAAAAAAATCCATTCAGGGTTACACATACATAGAAACTATCTTGCTTGGGATGTCCTTGAGCTGAAAATGGTTGAACACCAAGAATCCATGAGGGAGAAATTCACATGTTTGCCCTATTCTTACACTCATCCAGGGTGCATGCTTTTAGCATCTATAAGAGGGATATGGAGCTAAATGGGATACTGGTCCAATCCAATACATACACTGACTCTTACACACAACATCTGTGCCAAATGAACTGTGTGATATTGTCCCCCAAGTGTTTTGTTGGCTGATATCTCTGTTTCCATACTGTTGACACCTGCAGCAGGATTTGAATAATCAGTTAGAGAAAGAGCCCCACTGCTCACAACTGCAGTGTGCACATCATTTACTGTTCGACACTCAGTGTGGAGCAGGGATTGCTCACACAACCTCTGTCATTAATGCAGTACAGAGCAAGTTTCCCCAAGCTATCGACATAGATACTGAAGCTCATAAAGCTTCTGACCAGGGTCTAAATCAAACTCCTGCATTTTAAAAGAGAAATGCAGACTCTGGAAATCACTGATTTTTTTTCAGCATCCAATTAGAAGTTTGTTTTCAAGAATGAATTGAGCTGTGAAGCAAAACAATTCTCATTCTGCTGTGTGTCAATCTGTTTGCATAGAAAAATGGAATTTAAGAGATTCCTAACTCATCTGTTTCCTAGTACTTTAAAGCCTTCCAGGAAAGACTAAGCCTTCTGCTGACATAGCAATTTATGAAAATCTATATGGATGATAAGCTGACATCAATGTTTGATAAAGAGACAGGCAGGCCATGCCCAGACATTTACAGCCTATTAATAATTTGCTTGAGAGTATTATAAGATAACTGCTGATGTCAGCTCTTTGTATAAAGGTGAACACCAGCAAAACCCATCCATTTCCATCTAAAAATGTAGTTCACAATCATTAGTCCAAAAGGTCAGTGGCTATGAATGAACTCGTGCTGGACACTTAACTGAAAGTTTATTCATTATTTTGCATAAAACTATATAAACTTAGCAGCCAAATGTATTCAAGGACTCTATGTTTGCCAGTGGTGCTCTAAGTAGTCTACAAGCTAATATTTTAATACAGAGATCTCTGCAATATAAAGTCTAGGATTAAGACTATTTAATATCATTACTCCTCTTCCACTACCCCAAAGCTAGGGATACATCTAATTTCTCTAATAAGAATACTTTTATCATATATGCTTCTTTTCTTAGCACAACTATAGACTAAAGTATGCACCAACTTCAGACTTAGCCACACACAAGCCTTCAAAATTTCACAGAATCACAGAATCACGAAATCAGCTATGTTGGAAAAGACCTCTGAAATCATTGAGTCCAACCCATGCCTGAACACCACTATGTCAACTAGACCATGGCACTGACTGCCACATCCAGTCTCATCTTAAACACCTCCAGGGACGGTGACTCCACCACTTCCTTGGGCAGCCCACTCCAATGTCTAATCACCCTTTCTGTGAAGAAATTCTTCCTAATGTCCAATCTAAACGTCCCCTGGTGGAACTTAAGACTATGTCCTGCTGTTACAAGTTGCCTGGGAGAAGAGACCGACCCCCACCTGGTTACAACCTCCCTTAAGGCAGTTGTAGAGAGTGATGAGGTCTCCCCTGAGCCTCCTCTTCTCCAGGCTAAACAACCCCAGCTCCCTCAGCCTCTCCTCATAGGATTTCACCAGCCTCGTTGCTCTTCTCTAGACCTGCTCCAGCACCTCAATATCCTTCCTGAACTGAGGGGCCCAGAACAAACACAGTACTCCAGGTGTGGCCTCACCAGCACCGAGCACAGGGGAAGAATCACTTCCTTGGTCCTGCTGGCCACACTGTTCCTGATACAAGCCAGGATGCCATTGGCCTTCTTGGCCACCTGGGCACACTGCTGGCTCATGTTCAGCTGCTGTCAGTTTGTGCCCCCAGGTCTCTTTCTGCCTGGCCGCTGCTCAACCTGTAGTGCTGCACGGGGTTGTTGTGGCCAAAGCACAGGACCCAGCACTTGGCCTTGTTGAACCCCATACTGTCAGATTTGGCTCATCTATCCAGCCTGTCCAGGTCCCCCTGCATAGCCCTCCTACCCTCCAGTGGACTGGCATTCCCCCCCAACTTGGTGTCATCTGCAAATTTGCTAATGGTAGACTTGATCCCCTCATCCAGATCATCAACAAGATGTTAAGTACCTCAGCCTTTTCCTCATCTTTGGTAACTACATTCCCCCTGCCTGCATTCAACAAATACCAGAACTTTTCATTGCCCCTCCTTTTGCTAATAATGTATTTATAAAAACACTTTTTATTATCCTTTACAGAAATGACCAAATTAAGTTTTAACTGAGCTTTCGCCTTTCTGATTTTCTGTCTGCATGACCTAACAACATCCTTAAACACTTCTTGAGTTGCCTGCCCTTCTTTTTTTCCCTGAGTTCCTGCAAAAACGCTCTGTCCAGCTAGGCCAGTCATCTTCCCAACCCACTCATCTTTCAGCACATAGGGATGGCCTGCTCCTGTGCCTTCAAGACATCTTTCTTGAAGTATGTCCATCCTTCCTGGACCCCTTTGTTTTTAAGGGCTGTTTTGCAAGGTACTCTCCAAATCAGCATCCTGAATAGGCTGAAGTCTGCCCTCCAGAAGTCCAGTAAGTATAGCTTAGATGACAAATTTCTCTGCTGTTACTGTAGTTCAGCCTGGGGTTTGGTCTTCCTGTTGTCAATGTATTAGTTTTAAAATACAGTAGCATTCTAAGTCAACAAACAAAATCTGTCTTTTCTGCAGCTGACTTCCTGAAATTGAATGCAGTCAAAATTAGACCTGGAAAGCTCAAGAAGCAGAGTAATGCATGGCATAATCTCTTCTAGCTTCTTTCTGGTCTGCCTCTAACTAGGATGAGTTGGATTTCATAGCTCTTTATAACTATTTTGCCAGTAGCCTAGTTTGCTGGCTTCATTTCTGCTTTCAGTAATTACAGAGTGGACTAAATGATCCAGAACCAAAACCATCAGGGAAAGAACTTTCCTTTTAGCTCCTTGTTTCAACATTCAAAGAAAGAAAAGGAAGAAAAATGCAGTTTGCAGCCAGTGCTGCTACCTGCCTAGTGTCTCAATGACAGATTACAGTCTCTAAGTCTCCATCCCTCAAAGCAGCAATGTAACCTCTGTCCCTTTTTGTCCTCTTTGTCCTTTTTAATTTTGCAGAAGGCAAAGTAAAAATAGGAGAAGATGTATGTTTTAATTTCTGGTTTAGGACTCTCTCATTCTGCAAGTACCTCTTGGAAATGTGCATTTCAAGTAAGCATTAACAACTCTCAAATATACTAAACACTTAAAAATCCT
The DNA here is from genome assembly GCF_001715985.3 of Manacus vitellinus. Classification (NCBI taxonomy): domain Eukaryota; kingdom Metazoa; phylum Chordata; class Aves; order Passeriformes; family Pipridae; genus Manacus; species Manacus vitellinus. Next base: position 37,964,859 of record NW_021938789.1, on the reverse strand, counting down.
CAAAACCCAAGCATTCTTCTTACATATATTATACCTTTAAATATGATTTTCTAAAATCCCACAGGTTTATTATTCCAGAATTTCTGGTATACCTAGATTAGCTGTAAGAGCTTTAAACAAAATCTTTATTTGCTGTCATTGCATTTACAAACCTCCCACAATCTCAGTATCAGAAAATCTGTTATTTTTAAATAAAAGGAACGAAGGAGCTCTAACCAGGGAGTTGAAACAGCCTCCTTAATGGACCAGAAAAGTGCAAGCTGTCATAACAGTGGAATGCATATGGGTCTCTATCATTTGCCAGATAACATATGTTTTTTCTCTTCCTCTGCTCTTTCAGAGATGATTCTAAAGCCAATAAACACAAATTTTCTAATAAACCATAAAAGAAAATACATTTACTAAAAAACTGCTGACATGACTGTCAGTAATTCATGACAATTAATGTTCTCTTCAAGATGCAATTACAGGTATGTAACTTGTTAGACTTTCAGTAAGAATGCATGTGCTGTATAAAGTGAATGACATTTATGCCACAGAGTACCCAGCATACCTCAGCAGTGGAAGAAAGTTTAACCTACAAGCCCCAAACATATACAGAATATACTGTGCTGTATAACACAAAATAAACACCTTCATTATGTTCAAAATATGAGTTGAGCTGAGAGCTGTCACTGTCACCAAATCTTTAACTATAAGCTTTGCACAGCCTGATAAGGAAAATACTCTTTTACGCAGCAGTCCATGGAGGATATGAAACAGAATGTGGAGTTTCCACCCCATCTAGGTAAAAGGTAAAACACAAGGCAAACTGGTGCCAACCTGATGCACTGATTTCCCTTTAGATGAAGTTTTAGCCTGCTCAGAGAGAGAGAGAATATTGCCACTTCAGCTAGAAGACTAAAAAGCCTGACAAACCTAGCAACACAGTACTATAATTCAGAGATATATTGTACTAAAGAGAACTATAACAGGGAGTATTGAGAAGCATTGCAATCACCTAAAAAAGCTTGAAAATGAAATTTGTTGTCAGAATTAAACCTCTGTTAGTCTATGGCAAAGCTTTATTCCTTAATTCATTCATAAGATTAAGTGAATGGCTCAGAAGAGCCATTGTCACACCTCATACTTTTAGGCCACAGAAGTGCAGTCATCAGAGAGGTATACATCATAGATGCTAAACCTACCTAAAATTGCCAAGAGTGCAGAAATAGGATATCCTCACCATCACTCAACAGTCATAGACATTTGTAATCATGTTGGTCCTTGAGAATGGGATAAAACATATGATAAGAAAAACAGGAGAAAGCCCAATTATGCTCTCATTCCTCCATCTTATTCCATTTCTGGGGCATGCTGAAGGTCTTCAGGAAAACAGATTCATGTTATGCTGAAAGTTCATCAGAATAATTGAATAATCAATGTCATCCTTAAGGTCAGTGACCACTCAAAATTAACATGCAGTACCTCTACATGAAGAAACCAGGATTTTGATACATCTGCAAATATCAAAACGTTACCAAAATATCTGCAGACATCACATCACACCAAGAGTGCTTCTGCTGCTTCTGTTTTTGTTACTGCAAATTGCCTTGGTCTACAATTTATCTCCAGTTGTGTTCACCTTTTCCTCCTTGTACCTTTTTTTGTTTTGCTTCTTTTTAATCATCTCATCAGTAATGCATAAATTTTAACAAAGGTGTGTCTATAACAACTGGTAGCAAACCAGAAGTTCAGTATACAAAAATGGGCAAAAATGTGATAAAGTCTGTTAATGACTTCAAAATTCTTCTTACATCTTTCACTGTATACCTTTGCTCTCCTTTCTAATGTCTGATAACCCATTAGTTTCCCACTGATTTTCCCTTTTCTTCATTTAAACTTTATCTCTTTTGTCTGCCCAGATTTCTGATCACTACCTTTGTTATCTACCCCAGAGATGCAATCCAGGGCAAAACCAATGCCACAATTCTTTCTTATATTAGCTGATGCAAACAAATTCCTGTTATTTTTCAGGATGAGGCTTCTCCCTTACTAGTCAGTCTGCACTGCAAGGAAGAGCCTTTTGTCTACAAGGAAAAGCCTGCACATACACCTGGAATAAAGGAGTATTTCCAGAAGTTGATGAAAACTATGTCCTTTAAGTACACAGTGAATTCTTCTAATCGCTAAATTCCTGCAGATTAGGAGAAACCAGTAAAACACAGACTTACATGCAAGTAGATCCATTTCATAAGTCTTGTCCATATTACGGGTTACATTTGTGGAGAGTAGGGAAAATGAAGATAATCTAAATAACCACGGCAGAAGTAAAAGATTTTCCAGAAGGAAATGAATCTCCCATTAATCAACATGCAGTCAAGAATATAAGGGAATAAATTGTCCAGTTATTTAGTGGCTGGGCAGAGGTACAGCAAAGCACTAAGGCAGAAGGCTCTAGACACTCAATGTACGAAGCAATGGTTTGTCACCAGTTAGTCCTCAAGCTATGGTTACTAATGAACAAGACTTCAGTAATGCCCTCCCTACTGCAAGAGGCCCTCTGCTTGCAGAGGGAAAAGACTAGAAGGTTTAGAAGACTTCCAGGGACTATGATTGTAATCTAAACGTAAAACAAATGTTTATCACAACCCCCCAGGCTGTGGAGCAGAGGAAGCTATGACATGAGTAGCCTCCTTCAGTATCTTGGTTTGTTTCCAGTTCTCCAGGAGCAGCATTAACAGAGTCCATGGTTACCTCTTTTTCATGCTAGCTCTGAAGTTCAACAGTCCACTTAGAACAGCACTCATACCACAGATCCTGAAAAACAGCTTGGCCAAACCAAAACTTATTTTCTACATTCTTATCACTCACTGCAACTTCTAGAGCAACATAAACAAAGCTGCCTGCTTCATGATAGCCCTTCCTGCTCACAATCTTTGAGTATCAGGAAAATGGGGGAAGAGGTATGAGGATAATTTTAAAAGGTGGGTATGTTTAAAGCTTAAGCCTGCTACACAACACGGTATGAAACTTGGACATCACTATGATGACCTTGGATTCACCTGTAAGTAGAAACAGCTTTGTTCCCAGGCAGTCCATGGGATGCTCATCTGCTGTTCCTCCTGATCATGTCCCTCATGTCTCACTCTCATTCATCTTTGGCTTTAATATCCCAGGTTTGATCATTCAGCCACCAGGGTGTAACTATTTATTTCTCCTTTCTAAACAGGATTATGGCAACATGGTGACACTTGCAAAATTCAGTACACCACGGATGATAGCCACAGGAACATGACCCCTGTGGCCCTAGAAAATCTCCACTATTAATACCTCAAAACATACCAGGAAAAAAATAATAAAACCACAATCACAGGTTATTTTCTTTAAAATATTCAGGAATCCTTCAGGAAGCTTTTTCTCTAATTAAATCAAGAGCAAAAAACCGTTATTGATCAGCTCCAGGCGCGGTATCAGGCTGCGGCAGCGCACCCCAAAGGCTTCCGATCCGCTGCCTTTCAGCACCACGGACGCCCGCGCCCACGCCCAGGGGCAGAGACCGGGGCTGCCGCAACGCCCCTCGCTTCTCCCCGGGAGACGGCGAACTTTTAAAATCACGTTATTAATTTTCTTCCGGGCTTTCCTAGGGTTATCGGTTCAGGATGTCCTTTTCTTTTTTTTTTTTTTTTTTTCCCCATGGGGTTGGAGGAGAAAGAAAGGGCAGTGATGGGATTTTCTTTTTGGTTTGGGATACAAAATGAAAAGCTCCATGACCTCAACCTTGCCAAACTTGTTACAGATTCATTTTTATTACGGCTGTGCAAACTGTGTACTTTTTCAGCTCAAAGTGCAATTAGAAAAAGAGAAAAAAATGACAGAGAGGAAAACGCTTTTTGTTCAAATAAACTACTGTCGGACCCAAAATATCATCAACGACCCTTGATTTGAAAAATTAATTAATTAGGGCACCCGGAAATTTTCCCCAAATTCATGTGAGTTCTGCACAAACTCAGAAACATGTCTACATTTACCCAGGATCAACTGCTGTGAATTTTCCTCTGATGGAAAAAACTTGGTTCAGTTCAAAGCTATAAATTCTGACATGTCATTACAAGCTAAAAGCAAAAGGGCTCTTTGGCAACCCCTGGCCCTCCAAAGCCTCCATTCAATCTCACTTGCAAAGAATAAAGGGCGTTTTACGGACAAATAGAACACTTTGCTCTGTTAACATTAATCAGTTTCTGTGAAGGCAGAGTGAGTTGATTATCCTCCTCAGCAGAGAGCTCGGGCAATGTTACCAAGCCCCTGAAGCGCTCTTTGATTTCAGGCCCCTCTGTGTTACCCTGCCCTTCTCTCTCTCTCTTTCACTTTGAGTCCCGCTTACCCTCGGAGATGGGTCCTACTGGGTCTCCTCTAAGGACCACCTCAAGCCCTCAAAAGTATCACAGGCTGTTTAACTCCCCCTCTGGGGTTTAACCAGAGGTGATCCTTGGTTCCTTCTGAAGACCTGAGCTTCTGCGCTCACCACCCACGCTACAGGTTTTAGGGACAAGGAACACATTTCCAAGACCCCGCTCAGAGGCGGTTCCAGGACCGTGTTACGGGCCGCGCTCCGAGCGCGCAGCCTG